>NW_021620462.1:54808-69371 GCF_004785775.1 Grammomys surdaster | reverse complement strand
CTCTCTCTCTCTCTCTCTCTCTCTCTCTCTCTCTCTCTCTCTCTCTTTCCCTCTCTGCCTCTGTCTTTCTTTTTACAACTTTACAAGCATTAGTTATCTTTAGTCCTTTTACAAAAGGTCCCATAATCATACTATTGAGAATATGGCCAAATAAATTTCAGTCATTACTTTCAAGGTAAAAGCTGTTTTAGAAAGACACCCAGATGACCACATGGCCTGCTCACAGCAGACACACACACACACACACACACACACACACAGAGAGAGAGAGAGAGAGAGAGAGAGAGAGAGAGAGAGAGAGGGAGAGAGAGAGAGGTTTGAGTACTATGAAGAGAGGTAGAATTGGAGATGCAGGGGGTGGTGAAAAACAACCTGATGTGAGCAGCCTTCACTGCCTCTGAGACCTTGGTAAAGCAGAAGGAGCAACAACAAAATCCAGGCAGGATAGAAAGTTCGAGTATTTGGATTTTGCTGCTATTGAGTAAATTACAAGTACTACTTAGAAAGGATAGATAGATGCCAGGAGCCATCTAAGAGCAGCTAAAACCTAGCAAGTGACCTTCCTGAGCTGGTTCCGCTATGGACTGTAAATATATCATGATTTCACTCCTTTAGGTAAGGCTGAAGTGATTACATTTTAGGAAAGATTCCTGATACTAATATGATTTTCCAGTTATTACTAAATATATATAACAACCATTAGTAATTAGCCCACCCCTTTGAGCAGATTTCTGCAGAACAACAAGGAAGTACTGTCTTATAGGTATGCTATATAGACAAATAAATTTCTTAATTCTTAATGATGATTCTATAAGGATTCCTAAACTCCTATTCATAATTATTAAGGTCTTTTATAATAGGACAGCTATTAAGTCCTTTCTGATGTCAAAACTGCAATGAGAACTCTGCCAGTCTAATTGCTTCTGAGACAGAAAGCAGGTGTTTACAACTTAAAGCACATTCCAAGAGGCTGTAAAAGAGCAAGGCTAGGAGAGAGCAGAGAGAACTTATTTGGAGAGCTTTTCTTAGAGAACTTTCTTAGAGAATATTTTTCTTAGAAAATTTTCTTAGAGAACTTTTTAGATATAGAACTTAGAAATAAAGATTAAACCACCTTTTAAAAAATCCTTTTTTTATAGTCCAGATTTTATCACTCTCCTGTCCACCTTCTGACTGTTTCACATTCCATACTTTCTCCTCTCGACTCCACTTTCGGCTCCACGGGGATGTCCCTATCCCCTAACACCCATACCACCAGACCTCCCCACTCCCTGGAGCCTCAAGTCTCTTGAGGGTTAGATGCATCTTCCCTGACTGAGTCTAGACCTGGCAGTCCTCTGCTGTATATGTGTTGGGTGCCTCAAATCTTCCAGTATATGCTGCCTAGTTGGTGGCCCAGTGTCTGAGAGATCTCTGGGTCCAGGTTAATTGAGACTGCTGATTCTTTTATAGGGTTGCCCTCCTCCTCAGCTTCTTCCAGATTTTTCCCAATTCAAGCACAGGGGTAAGCAGCTTCTGTCCATTGGTTGGGTATAAATATCTGCATCTGACTCTTTCAGCTGCTTGTTGGGTCTTTCGGAGGGCAGTCCTGATAGGTCCCTTTTTTGTGAGCACACCATAGCCTCAGTAATATTGTCAGGCCTTGGGGCCTCACCTTGAGCTGGATACCAATTTGGGCCTATTGCTAGACCTTTTTTTCTTCAGACTTTTGTCTATTTTTGTCTCTGCAGTTCTTTGAGACAGGAACAATTATGGGTCAGAGTTTTTGACTGTGGGATGGCAACCCATCCCTTCACTTGATGCCCTGACTTTCTGCTGGAGGTGAGCTCTGCAAGTTCCTTCTCTCCACTGTAGGGCATTTTGTCTAAGGTCCCTCCCTTTGATTCCTGAGAGTCTCTGACCTCCCAGGTCTCTGGTACATTCTAGAGGGTCCCTCCACTTCCTCCCCCCGAGGTTGCCTGTTTCCATTCTTTGTTCTGGCCCTCACGGCTTCAGTCCTGTTCCCCCACCCAATACCTGATCATGTTTCCGTCTTACCCTCCCTGTCCTCTTTCCCACCCAGGTCCCACTCTCCCTCTCCTCCCCCCTCATGTGGTTGCTTTCTTTTCCCTCCAAAGTGGGATTTCAAAGTGTCCCTCTTTCTTTCTGTGACTTCAACTAGCAGGCTGGGAGTTAGAGCTACACAGTTCCTGCAGAGATAGAACAAAGTCTACTTTTCTTAATCCCTCACTGTTTTACTATGAGATGATAAACACCAGGGAGTTCTGGTCTTAGAGGAACTCAGACAAGCAGGTCAGCTACCATAGCAAAGTGACTCAGACATAAGATAGATACATGTTTTATTACTAAACAACAATCCTAAGCATCTCACAAGAACAAGTCTTGCCTCAACTGGTGCTCTTCCCCCTCAGGTACCTTTAAGAGAGAGCCAGAAAGAAGAACCGCTGGGGCTGGCTCCCAGCAGATGGAGATAGATAGAAAGCAGAAATTTGGATAAATGGCAAAATCTGAAAATAACCTCATATCACAAGTAACAGGAAGTCCGTCACAGTAGTATGTCTATACTATAATTTTCCAGGAAAAAAGACAGGCAAGACAGAGAAAAAGGTGAATCATGTTCCTTAGACCCAGTCTCCTTGTTAACCTACTTAGCTTAACTTCTTAATGTAGTGGACAACTAATATGGCTGGTAGGATTCCATGGTGGAAGAGTTCTACAAAATATTCACATTATTATGTTTATAGAATGAAATTATATTAACATTTCAAGTTTTATCATTATAGGTTTAGTTGAATTTTCCTTTTGCCAAAGATTCTTTCCAGAGCCCCCTTTATGTCTCTGTTCCTCAGGCTGTAGATGAAGGGATTCAGCATGGGAGTCACCACTGTGTACATCATGGACATGACAGTCTCCTTCACTGTAGAGTTATTACTGGAAGGACATAGGTATAGACCTATGACTGTCCCATAGAACAGTGACACTACAGACAGGTGGGATCCACAAGTGGAGAAAGCTTTGTAGATACCTTGAGAAGAAGGGACTTTGAGAATGGAAGACACGATTCTTACATAGGACATGACAATGAGTGCAAATGGAAGGACAAGAAAGATGCTGACCACAATAAATATCACCACCTCATTAACATGGGTGTCAGAGCAGGCCAGCTTCAGCAGAGCAGACATGTCACAGAAAAAGTGGGGGATCACATTGTCCTCACAGAATGACAATCTGGCCATGAGCAGGGTGTGCAGCATGGCATGGAAGGTGGTCAGCACCCAGGACAGCAGCACCAGACTCACACAGAGCTTGGGACTCATGATGCTGTTGTAATGAAGGGGGAAGCAGATGGCCACATAGCGGTCATAGGCCATGGCCACAAGGAGGAAGTTCCCAAGATCTCCAAAAAACAGAAAGAAGTATATTTGTGTCAGGCAGCCTGCATAGGGGATGGATTGATCTTGGCTTTGCATGTTCTGGAGCAACTTGGGCATTGTAACAGAGGAAAAACAGAGATCAGAGAAGGACAAGTTGCTGAGAAACAAGTACATGGGTGTGTGGAGATGGGAGTCCAGTACAATGAGGATGATGATGATGAGGTTCCCCAGGACAGTGGTGAGGTACATGACCAGGAACAGGGCGTAGAACAGGTGCTGGTGCTCTGGGGGTATGGGCAGGCCCAGGAGAAGGAACTGGGAGATGACAGTTTGGTTCCTTTCTGTCATGGTGCCTATGGTACCTTTAAGAGAAAACATGTCATCAGCTTTTAAAATAAACATGATCATGTATTCTTGTTAATTATCTGTTATGTGGGCAACAATATCAGTTTCCCAATCACAAGAATTGCATACATATTCCAAATGTTTGTTGTCTCTATAATACTGATGATTGAGTAATTAGTTTTTTCTATTATGTTTCAGTGTTCATTACTTTCTAAACATTTTGTATATTTGTTTTTGAGACACAGTTCATCATTTTTTCTCTTACTTATCTGATTTTCCACCATTATTTTATGAATATTTAACAACAGTAGTTAGTTCCCTTTCTATCAGTATCTCACATGGCCACAGTCCTGAGAGATGTTTTCTGAGCCACATCCTCTCAGAAGTCTATGTATAAACTCATTGCCAATGACAATAGTCTCCCTTTACCTGTAGATTCTGCTTTGCATTGCTAACTAATTATCTTATCTGAAGTTCAAGAGATTCCAAATACACCTTAAAGGTGTTGCTCAGCTCTCTCCTGACTGCCTACCCCCCACTGATTTTATAGTTGAGCAAAAGGAATTCGAAATCACACCACACCATGAACTTTAGTGAATTTACTTGTTTGTTGTACCTTCAGTCTAGGACATCTGATAGGTTCTCCCGTGAGTTCACTTGCTGCTCCTTCGTGCCTTACAAAAAGACCATACTCACAGAGCAATGTGGCATCTTCTGTCTCCTGGAATATCAAAGCAGATGTTTCTTTTGTGTCAATGTCTGTGCTAGCAAACCCCTTTTCAACATGTTTTATCTATTCAGTTGTGTCCTGAGACGATAATCTGGTGTTTTCTTTCTAATTTTTGCTTCCTGGGGGATTATCATTTGCTCCAAGTAAAAGGCATATACATTAGCACGTACACAGCTTCACATTTTTATTCTACTCTGCAGTGAAGCCTTTGTCAAAGTTAGAGTATTTTCTCTCCATGTTTCAAAAATTGCTTCTCCTCATTACTATCATTCTCTATCATCTGTGATTTCTTCACCTGATGTATCCTTCATGATTTAATGTTTATTTAATGTTAATGATTTGGTGTTTTATGTAATGTTAAAGATATAAAATTTTCATTTCAAGTAGAATAAATACTTAAAAAAATATTTTCAGGATATAACTTACTATATAATAATTTACTGTTAAAACCTGACATTTTGCAATGAATTTCAGACAGGAAATTTTTTTATGTAGGAAAAATATGTGGATAGGTCAGATGTACAATTTTTTCTGTAATGTTTATTATTAAAAATGAAATCTTTATATTTGAATCTTGAGAGTGTCATTGAAATTGATATAGAAAAATGATTGTAATGATTATTCTTAGAAATTATTGAAAATATAAAAAGAAGGATGTACTTGTTTCAAAATATCTGGGGCTTTCCCTTCCACATCTAATAAATTTTGTCTAGCTTATTAGATGCTTAAAATTTGGTTCCAATCTTGATTTTGAGAAATGTAAGTTTTAATGTTTCTCTGAGGTTTCATTTCAACATTGTCAATATTCTAGTTGGCGTATTTGAATAAAGAGGACTACCATTTATATTGTAATGAGACTCATACAATAAACTGAAGGATATCAGAAGAAAGTGCACTCTTCCGAGTAATTTCTTCTCCAGATTGTACTTAAAACTTAAAACTTAAAACCTCTAATATTTTCAAGGGACTCCATTCTGCTGACTGGCCCTTCAGATATTGGGTTGATCCAATCAAGAATACCTCACTTATCATATTTCTTCTAGAAAACTTTTTCTAATAATACTCAATATGTCTCAATTGTGACGAAGGGAGCAGAAGAGGATTCTTAAGAGATATAGGAGGGCTGGGATTGTAGCTCAATGGTATGGCTCTTGACTAGCATGTCCAAAGTACTGCATTTGACAGCTAGCATCAAGCAAAGGAATAGAAACATTCCTCCAAACAAGCAAATAAAAGTGAGAGAGAGAAAGAGAAAGACGGAAGAAGACAGGAAAAGAAAGAGTGAGAGACAAAGACAGAGACAAAGTCTATAAGAAACAAAGTCAAATGCTTCATTCTGTTGGTGATGTTTATGATGTTCACTGTTTGCATATCTGAGTGTTACCAAGTGAAGAGGTATATAGGAAAATCACAAGGTTTCTGAAGTTCTGCCTGCTCTGTGACTTTCTGGGACCCATTTTTTTTTTTTTTTTTTTTTTTGTGTAGGATGATGTGAAGTAATCAGAAACCAGAGAGCTGACTCATCACTACTGATGACCTAATGACTTCCTATCTTTTTCAGCTGTCAAATATACAAGTTTAGATTTGGACAGCACATGAGAGTTTCTCATGAAGTGTTTCTAATATTAAGTATGCAGGAAGCCCTTGATGGAATAGCATAGACATGAAAGGAAAAGTACCAGAGATTTTGAGACAAGCATGTGTTTCTTTTTACATTTACAATGATATATAAAATTAGTTAATCATATTTGTTTTCCCATATCGACTCAGTGACACTCTCTGAACTGAAGCATAAGAAATAATTTTTACTCACCAATATTATAGGATACTGGACATCTGAATCACTCACATATTTCTCATAAATCTAAAATTTCTTGTCTGAAATTGAACACAGACCAGATTATGCCTCTATAGTTCAGATTCTACATGACAAACACACACACAGATGGTGCCAATAGCATGCTCAGTGGGCTATATTTAGAAACAATTGAATCCATTACTAACAAGCATATAGGTTTTTGAGCTCTGTGAGATAAATTATGATCTTGGATCTTTCAACTTGTTCATAGTTTATTACATCTCCATAGGTGTAGGCATACTAAAGAAGAATTAAGAACCATAGAAGGTATATTAAATTTGACTTAAGAAATTGCAGGCTGGGCACAGCATTGCATAACTGTAATCTCAGCTGAGGATTACAGCTGAAGGCATAAGATCGCCTTAAATTCAAAGTATCCCTAGGCAACAAAGTGAGTCCCATTCTCAAAAACCCAGACAAACAATTGTGTTGCAATCATATGATCTTTGAGAACTTTGCATAAGAAGTAATTGTTAAAAAGTCTGTCATTAGTTATAATTGGTGTCCGCTATATACGGTGTCCATGAAACAAAATACTTCAATATTAGCAAAGTCTTCGAGGGGAGAAATAGCAATGAATAATTTTACCATACCTGAAAATTTGTCCTGTGTAACATCATACAACCAATACCCTCGGGCTAGAAGAACTTAAGGAAACAGTTCATCTTTATTCTGAGGACATAGAATGACTTCCAAACACTGATAAAAGGTACTGCTCTCCTTTATTCACTGTAGACACAGGTCATCACAAGTCCTATAATCATCCCCTAAGTCTGCACCTCTGTTTCTCTCATATCCTCTTTTAGCCATCTCTGTGCCTAGGAGGCTCTGCATCCCAGAGGAGTCCAGTAACTCATTAAAGGCAGTAATTACAAGGGACCTCTGTAGGACCGGTTTTCTCAGAGTCTTACAGTGGTGACTGCTTATCACCACCAATAACATCACTATACTTAAGGGATGGCAGAGTTCGAGAGAAAATCACAAATGGATACTTACTCCTCTTTTTCGTGCAGCTAAAGCCAACTAACTTTTTGTTGAATGGGAGTGAAGACTGAGGAAAGGAGTTTGCAAAATCCCTAGAAGTAATCAGAGACAACACTCATGTATAGAAAATACATTAGAGACCGTTATTTACTCAAGAAGTCACAGTGGTTTTTAAAGACACACAGTTTGGAAATGTTCCCAGGTTTTTTTATGAGGAATAGTTATGTTGCTAGGGTGGATCAGACTTCTGTGACCAACGTCCTCTGTTTGCCGAAGTGCTGTACACAAGAATAAGATGAAAGCTGAATTGGCTCGGGCCATTCTTAATTCTTACTCTAATTAATATATAAATGAAAAACCTCATTTGGTTGCTCATGTTTTATTCTTATCTCTTTAGGAAAATATCAGTAATACTGCGCCACCATCCTCCCCACCATTCTTTGGAGGCTTCACCTCATACCCTAATGCTGTGTCTTATGGCCCTGTCTATGGTCCCAAAGCCATAGACTACTTGACCAGTCCCACGTACATGACAGTCATCAGCTAGATGAACTTCTTTATGTATTGATACACTGCAGACTTTCAATAGAGGGAACCTGAATTCTTTCTCACTGGTTTAACATTTATTTGTTGTTAGCGATGACAGTAATGGTTATTTTTGGACATGAAAATCTAATTTTATATAAAGAAGCACACAGGACTTAAATTATCCCAGTACAAATCTACATTTACAAGACCTTAAGACTCTACCCCAAATCTCTTAAATCTAAGAAACACTTCCCCACAAAGTAGAAAAATAGAAAGAAGCCAAGATACAAAACCAAATAGCTTTTCTGCATACCAACAATAAATTCATGGAGCAGGAAATTAGAAAATAAAATCTCATTTGCAGCATTTTCAAAAATTACCTAGGTGGTGAAAGACCTCAAAAATGGGAAATTTTGAAACACTGAAGTAAGAAAGCTGTGGTAACCAACATCTATCTAATTGGACTTAAGTTCTGCTCAATGGAAGTAATTAGTGCCTGGCACTCTAAAACTTAACAATCCATCAATGGCAGGTAAGATCATGGATCCTAGAGGGGGATCTACTAAACTAGTACACTTTCCTAAACTAGTATAATCTCTAACTACATTAAAAATACATATCCTTATACCTGCAGATAAGTGTAGCTGATGAACCTCATCAAAGAAGTTTCAAAAATTCAGCAGACAGAGAATATTACAGAAACCTATAACTTGTCAAAATGCAGAGAACATGGCCATGGCATATTCAAACTCTCTCTATAAATCCACAACACAACTCTTATATTCCAGGTTCAGAAAGGATTGTAGCAAAGTGGGTGGAAAGATGGTAAGAGTTAGAGGACAAGACATCTGCTGCAGATAGTGTTTTCTACATAGGACAGACATCATGTACCTATGAAATCTCAATAATATAGCCTAAATAAGACCAGAAAAATGACAGCACTAGCTGATGTGCTAGTATGAATGGGGAGTGAATCTCATACGATCCCACCCCAGACAAAAAGCTATAGGAAACTAATGGCTTCTGAGAGAGGGAGGATCATTCTTTGCCAGGCACAAGCCCATGATGAGTCAGTTATCTAACCCAAAGTTGTCAGCCCTAAACATATACATGTTTGAGCTACTCTAAATGGACTCGCAGGATATATATATATAATATTTATACATATATGAATAAAAGAAGAGGTTATGGGTTTGAGAGGGAACTGGGTAAAGTGGGAAGAGTTGGAAAGAGAGAAGAAAGACTAAAATGATACAAAATTGTATTAATGTATAAAAATCTCACATAATATTTTAAAAAGTTAATAAAAGTAAATACTTTAAAAGTCAAGTAAAAAAAATAAAATAAAAAGCAAAGTAAGCAAGGCTCAGCAAAATAAATATTGCATGTCTTCTCATTTGTAGATATTATATTTTAAAATTTTGTTTTGTTTTTAATTATGCATAGATGTATCTGTGTACATATGTCATGTGTGTTGATACCCTCAACATCAGAGGCATCAGACGTCCTTTGAGCTGGAGTTAGAGGCTTTCTGAGCATCATTATGTGAATGCTTGGAACCAAACTCAGGCCCTTTGCAAGAGAGTACATGCTGTTAGCAGCTAAGCCATTTCATCAGCCTTGATATTAGGTTATGTGTCTATCTATCTATCTATCTATCTATCTATCTATCTATCTATCTATCTATCCCTAAACTTCAAAACTGCTTTGCTATAGGAAATTAAATAAAACACTTCAAGGTATAAATAAGCAAGGCTGAGACTTTCTGAAGGATTCCCACAATGCGGGAAATAAGTGCAAGAATTGACAAACTTGATATATGAAATTCAAAAGCTTCTTCACAACAAAGAAACAATCTGCAGAGTAAAGAGATAGTCTACCGAATAGGCAAATCTTTTCCAACTACATATGCCTATGTGGTTATCTAGGCTATACAAATAACTGAAAGTAACCAAACATCACAAACCCAAAATAATCTAATTGACAAGAGGCTAATGAATGGATAGACAAGTCTCAGCAGAAAGACACAAAATTGAGAACAAATAACTGAAAATGTGTTTTTCTGAGTCTGGGTCATCTTACTCAGCATGACTGTTTCAAACTCTGTGCATTTACCTGCAAGTTACATGATTTCATTTTTTTCTTAACAGCTGAATAATAGTCCATTATATAAATGTACCATATTTTTATTATTTACTCATCAGTTGATGGACATCTAGGATGTTTCCATTTCCTGGCTATTGTACATAGAGCAACAATAAACAATGGGTGAGCTAGTATCTCTGTGGTAGGATATAGAGTTCTTTGGGAATATGCCCGGGAAAGATACAAATGGACAATATCTATTATTATTTTATTTTATTATAACTTTTTATTGATTCTTTGTGACTTTCACATAATGCATCCCAACCCTACTCATCTCCCCATCCCTTGGTCCCTACCCTCTGCCCATTTAACCTCTCCGAACAAAAGAGAGCAGCAAAAAAGGAATCAAAACAAAACAAATGCCACTTTGTGGAAATTGCAGTTTGTCACACAGTATACTTCTTTGTTTACATATCTTTGCTTTCAAAGGTTTATTGGAATGAGTCATTGGTCTGGTTTGAGGCCTCTGGCTTCTGCAACACTACCAATACTGGATGCTCCATGGGCTCTTCCTGGATATTCTGTTATTGTCCTGTGTCATGGAGATTCTCCAGCCTTGGATCTGAAGGGCCAGCTCCTTCATGTGCTCTTGCATTTCAAAGATGGGGTTGATGTTAGGGTGGGACAACTCAAAGCTCTGGACGTGGGCCCGTCTTTAGCTGAGTTGGTCAGTCCACCAGCTCTCTGTATCTACACCACCAGGGTGAGCTCTCCAGCACTGCTTCAGCTAGCTCACTCAATGCCACAATCAGAAAAGGGCAGAAGCAGCTCTCCAGCTCTCCTGCTGTTAGGGCCAACTCACTCGTGCCCTTGCCACAAGTGCCAGCTCTACTGTGGTACCCAGATGAGGTGCATAGTCTCTCTCTCTCATGAATCCTGCAGCCAGTGAGGGACAGAGCCAGCTCTCCTACTCTCAGGACCTTGGAGCCAGCTCTCCAGATGCAGGTAGTGAGGAGTGAGGGGGCCACTTTCCCTAGCCTACACCACCTTATGGCAAAGGGATGACAGGGCAAGCCCTCCAGTACTCATGTGCTTAGAGCCAGATCACTTGTACCCCTCCCTCCCCCTGCTCCCCAGATCTGGGTACATTGCATGGGCCTGGTGCAGGGCCTGGTGCTGAACCTTCTCTTATGAGTGCTGCAGCCACTGAGGGATGGGACTAGTTTTCCAGAGTGCGGAAGGCAGTGAGGGTGGGGCCAACTCTGCACAGCTCTTGAGCATTACTATTCAGGTGGTAGCCCAGACCAGGGATGTTCAAAATGGTCTTGGTTGTTAATTGGAGACACAGACATGACACAGATCCATGGCTGCTACATGGCTACAGACCTCCCCACGGCCTTCAGTGGTAGCACAGGCTGGAGCTTCACTATGATCTCATGTAACAGGGCAGGCTGTTCATCTCAGGCTATTCTTTTCCACCCTCAAATCTCCTGTTCTTTCTCTCTTTATAATGCTCAATGCATTCAACTTCTCTTTCTTTTTTATTTATGTGCTTTTATTGGATATTTTATTTATTTACATTTCAGATGTCATCCCCTTTTCCCATTTTCCCTCCCTAGAACCCCCTACCCTACCCCCTCCTCCTTTTTGCTTTTATACCATTTTAATTACATGTAACTATTAAGGTCAGTTCTAGGTTGAGAGTCTAGCAATACAATAGATGCAAATAGTCAAGGAACAATGAAGACAATAAACACAAATAGTCAAAGAACAAGCAAGGCATTAAACATAATTACATGAACACTCACTGTTTCTAAGGGCTTATTGGGATGATCAAAATATCTGAGCCAACTTCCCTGTCCTAGCCCAAAGTCATTTTTATGTCTGAAGCCTACTTCCTTGTTCTAGCCTAATATTTAGATTCCTGTCTGAAATTACGTCTTTGTTCTAGCCTAAGATTTAGATTTCTACCTGAAATTACTCTTTGTTCTAGCCTAATGTCAGATTCCTGCTTGAACTCCATTTCCTTGTCCTTGGCCAATGTTATATTTCTGCCAAGCAGCCCATTTTCTCGTCCTTGGCCCATGCCAGATTCTTGCCAAGCAGCCTCAAAGGCTCTCCGCCTCTCCCCCCTTTTAATTTCATTAACAAGACTGAGCCTGTCTTAGTCATTCTGACAAGAATGCCTTCCTTACTCATTATGGAATATGCATTATACAAAGCAATGCACTTCTGTCTTAGGTTGGTAAGGCTCTGTGCAGAATCTTACCCATCCTTGGCTTGCCAGTCTGTTAATTTAATAACTCTGTCTGGGGGTTCATTTTCAGGTTCAAGCCCTGTACTTTGGCTGCCAACCTGTTGATGTTGTTAAAGACAAGCTTTAACATGATGGGCAGGAATAAAAGTATTCCCAGGACAAAAAGGGCTAGCATGATCAAGCTATGTATGCCATTTTGAAGCTTGACCAAAATAGAAATACTGATCTCAGGCCATGGGTAATTTTATCAGCAGTATCTACCACATCAACGCTCAGCAGAGCAGAATTCTTGAAATTCATTAGCTCACTATGTAATGTTAAAACACCCAGAGAGGTGTTAGAATTATGCCAAATACACCGCAAGTGTCTTTAAACTTTTTCCTAATTATAATGACTGCCACTGTAAATTTTAGAACTAACATGAATCCAATGGTATTTGGCATGACACTCAAGATGGCTCCTTACCCTTAAATTCTGAACCTCCTTTCAGTAATTTGAATAGGATAAAGAGCATCAATCCATTCTTCCAAATACCTATCTAAATCCTCTGGTATATTCAACACATTAGTAACATTTTTTTGCTAAATGATTAACAAAAGTAGCTGTCTTTACTTGTGTCACAGCAATTTCAGAAGCAGTGGTGCTAGCAATTAATCTAATTAAAGCTGTTATACCAGCAATAATCAAGCCCACTACCCTCTTGCTTCTTCAGCTTCTCTTTCTCTCTCATCTCTCCACCACATATTTGTACATTGTAGTGGCTCCTGCTGCAGATGGATCTACATAATCAGCATGTCTTTGGGAATCTTTTGCCTACTGTCCCTGGGTGACATGGTGGCAGGTGGTCCTCTCCTATTATTTCATTATTATTAAATTGTTTTATTGTTAAATTTGTTATTAAAAAGTAAATACATCACTTCCCCATTTCTTTTTCTCTTTCCAATTTACTCTCAAAGCAATAGCTTCTTTTCTTTTTTATTGTTATCTATCTATCTATCTATCTATCTATCTATCTATCTCTGTCTGTTTGTCTGTCTGTCTATCTATCAAAACTATATAAGCACAACCTGCTGAGCTCATGTTTGTTGTTTGGGTAGATATGGTTTCAAGTCTAACTGCTTTGTATTGGATAATCAATCAGGGGGCTCATCCCTGAGAGTACCTAATTCTCTTCTTCTTAGTAGTCATTAGCTGCCTGAAGTTTTTTGTCTGGTGTTAGGACCCTGTGAAACTTTTGCTCACTTCTGTATTAATGTGTATAGCTGATACTGTCATTGTTCAGGCCTTGTTAAAATAGACATTTCCAAGAAAGGCAGTTACACAAGAAATTCCCTGATATTCTGATTCTCATAATCTTTCCATTCCTACTCCTATGATGTTCCCTGGACATAGAATGCAGTAGTCATTGAGGCAGGGGTCCCCCCGAAACATTGATCTTTGTATTGTATGCAGATGTGGCTTTCTTTAATGGTCACTCTAAATTATTTTTAAGACATTTTCTGATAATCTCTCACATATACACAGCAATCCTTATCTCTTACTTCCCTACCACTTCTGTCATAGCTCTCCTTTCCACAAATTGCTTTTCACATTCATGATTATTCATTTTGTTTTGTGACTTATTGAAGTTAACTAGTGCAGCCCTTGTAAACATGGGTTTAAATCTATCTGTCAGATCCTGGAGAGATCAGTTATAAATACACTACTAAATAAAGACAGTGGCAACCTACTTCCAGAGTCTATGAACAGGTACTAGTTATTAAAAATATTAGTGGGGCCCCATCAACCCTCTATCCTTATCTATTTTCCTCCTTTTAAAAATATTTTTGAGAAATTTAGAAGCTTATAGATATCACTGGAAATAGTCAACAAAAGTCTATGCTAGAAAAACAACACAGACAAGAAAATAAACATGAAGTCTTGGGAATTAAGTGGTGCAATTATTTAATGACAAATTGTAGAAAGAATATGTATAAGATTGGAAAAGGGCTGGTAAGTTGAGATACTTGGATGTTATTAAGAATTGTTCTGAGATTGTAGAGTACAGATTTTAAAGCACACAGTCAAAGCATACACTTGGACAAAATGATAAAATGGAGTATATTAATGTAGAAAACCATGGGGATTAGAGATATGACTTTAATCTATATACTGCTTCCAGGATCACCTGGACAAGATAAAGTGTGCATATTCAGATGCCCCAAACTCACTGCCCAAATTCAACTCCTCATATAAACTTCTTCTAATTTGTGTGGTAAAAAGTTATGTTGTGGGACCTTTAAAAAGAGGTATCCATTTTGAGGAAAAATTCTGTAGCAACATCACAATATTAAGATTTTCTAGAAGAAATTATATGAAAATCTAAAGTACTACCATCATAGGAAAGAAGGAATTTGTTTTTT
>NW_021620462.1:52079-54408 GCF_004785775.1 Grammomys surdaster | reverse complement strand
TTTTTTGCACATTAGTCTTTCTAATGCATCTTTTATGTCTCTGTTCCTCAGGCTGTAGATGAAGGGGTTCAGCATGGGAGTCACCACTGTGTACATTAAAGACATGATGATCTCCTTCACAGTAGTGTTACTAGCTGAAGGACATAAATAGAGACCAATGACTGTCCCATAGAACAGTGAGACCACAGACAGGTGAGACCCACAGGTAGAAAATGCTTTGCGGATATCTTGAGAAGAAGGGGCCTTGAAGATGGAGGAAACAATTCTTGCATAAGATACAATGATGAGAAGGAAAGGGAGTATAACTATAGGACCCCCTAAGATAAATATTGCTAATTCATTATCATGGGTGTCAGAACAAGCCACTTTCAGCAGAGTAGACATATCACAGAAATAGTGGGGGATCACATTGTCCTCACAGAATGACAATCTGGCCATGAGCAGGGTGTGCAGCATGGCATGGAAGGTGGTCAGTACCCAGGACAGCAGCACCAGACTCACACAGAGCTTGGTGCTCATGATGCTCATGTAATGAAGGGGGAAGCAGATGGCCACATAACGGTCATAGGCCATGGCTACAAGGAGGAAGTTCCCAAGGTCTCCAAAATACAGAAAGAAGTATATTTGTGCCAGGCAGCCTGCATAGGGGATGGATGGAACTTGACTCTGCATGTTCTGCAACAACTTGGGCATCGTGACAGAGGAAAAGCAGAGGTCAGAGAAGGACAAGTTGCTGAGAAACAAGTACATGGGTGTGTGCAGATGGGAATCCAATAGGATGAGGATGATGATGATGAGGTTTCCCAGGACAGTGGTGAGGTACATGGCCAGGAACAGGGCATAGAACAGCTGCTGGTGCTCTGGGGAGATGGGCAGGCCCAGGAGGAGGAACTGGGAGATGACAGTCTGGTTTCTTGTAGTCATTTGTTTACACAAATGCCTTTTCAGAAAAGATAGTAGCAGTTAACATTCCTAATGAAGGTAAATACATTTCAAATTCATCAGACATTTAGAAGATGTAACAAATTTACACGCTGTACAGCAATATCATCACAATAGTATACTGTTCAGATCAACATGTCTTTATCAATAATTATTAAGAACTTATTAAATTATCTTTAGCATAATTTATCAGACAGTTTTTTCCTAAGCAGTTTTTCTATTTAGTCTTGGCATGAAATTCATTTGTTCTTGTTGGATTTACCTGGTTAATCATTCTAGATGAATTGAATGGCCTTGCCTTGTGATTTATCATTTTCTCATGGTGCGATTGTTCTAAAGAAGGTTTCCACACTTTATCTATCTATTCATATATATATATATATATATATATATATATATATATAATTAGTATAGAATATACGTATTTCTTTAAGCTTTGAAGAATGTAAATTTACTCTACTTGTCCACTCTAAAATTTGACACTTTGTGATCAAGTTGAGAGAAGTAATTTTGTATTTATTAAACACTGAGGGTATGAGTATATGAATGTTTTTAGTAATTATTATATCTTAAAAGACCTACAGAGGATATTACTGATATTGATATAGGAAAATCAATGTGATTATAATTTTATAAATTATTGAAAATATAAGAATAAGCACAAAATATGGACATATATGCAAAATTTTTCTTGAATTCTCCCTCATCCATATATACCATTAAGGGAAGGATATTTTTAAGGCCCTAATAACAAGTTTTAATAAGTGCCAATCAATTATTTTCTTTCTTTCTTTCTTTCTTTCTTTCTTTCTTTCTTTCTTTCTTTTTTTTTTTTTAAAGATTTATTTATTTATTTATGAATATACTGTAGCTGTCTTCAGACACACCAGAAGAGGGCATCCAATCTCATTATGGATGGTTGTGAGCCACCATGTGGTTGCTGGGATTTGAACTCAGGACCCCTGGAAGAGCAGTCAGTGCTCTTAACCGCTGAGCCATCTCTCCAGCCCTCTTTCTTTTTTCTTTCTATCTTTTTTTTTTTTTGGCTTTTCGAGGCAGGGTTTCTCTGTGTAGTCCTGGCTGTCCTGGAACTCACTCTGTAGACCAGGCTGGCCTCGAACTCAGAAATCTGCCTGCCTCTGCCTCCCAAGTGCTGGGATTAAAGGTGTGCACCACCACTGCCCGGCGCCAATCAATTCTTAATACTGTTAGGAAGGTATGTTTAATGTTATCAGTGTTGAAGTCAGTAGACCTAGCAAATAACTCTTCATAACATGACAATTCCTGAGTTAAAGGATATACAAGAAAATGTGAAGTCTTTCAAAGAAAAATTCTGCCTCTAGACTCAAGACTTTAGCTTCTACTTTTTGTAGAGACTCTTGAGGCT
>NW_021620462.1:43391-52069 GCF_004785775.1 Grammomys surdaster | reverse complement strand
TAAGTAAATTGCCATTTCTGTTCTGTTTTTCTGTTTTCTTCTAGACAATCTTGACTAATGAACCTTAGCATGTTTTAAGCTGGCAAAGAAATCAGGGAAAGGGCATTAAGAGACATGTGAGGCTAGGTATGTAGTCCTTTTTTATAGTGTTTGACCAGCATACCCAATGTTTAATAAAACCACACAATTGCCTCAGGATGAAGAGACATTCAGTCTGTTGATGGATGTTAATGCAGCTGTATTCAGTGATGAATACTTCAGAATTATGTTTCAATATTATGGAGAGATGAGACATGCAGGGTAAACCATAACCCAGTTTCTTAAATTCTGCTTCCCCTGTGAAAGCTACGATGGGTCAAGTAGCATGTATCTGAAATCCCAGTGCTCCTATGGAAGATTAAATGGTAAGATAAGAGACTCCTTGGAAGACTGGAGGCCAGGTAGCCTGGCATAAACCATAGCAACAATAAGTCCTTGTGTATTGTGAAATATGCATGACTTCTATATCCTCTGACCTCTACATAGACAGAGAGATACAGGGACAAAGACATAGACACAGACAGAGACAGAGACACAGAGTGAGGAACAGAAAGGAGACAGAGAGGAAGAGACTTAAAAACAGAAGGACTATATAGCTCATCCCTGTTTAGCAGTGCAGACCTATGTCCCAGCACTTGGAAGCCTGAAGCTGGAGATCACAACTCAGGACATAGTGAATCTCTCCCCACAGAAATCCAAATTAAATTACATAATTCAACTCAATTTCCTAGACCTGTTATTAGCTTGAAATGATATGGTTTAGGAGAATAGTTTAAGAAAGAGTAAGTGTAAGGAACCACATAGATACTAAAATGTTTATTAATATTGATCACAAACCAAACACTTCAACTATATGACAATAGTACACTTCAGAGAGATGACAAAGATGTATATTATCATACCCAAAAGACTGTCCTGTGAATATGCAATTGAGAAGAAAAAGAAAATACTCTGAAGTTTGAAGGACAGCAAAGGAATAGCTCACTAACCAGATAATTTACCTTGGATGGCCAAGGGTGATTCCTAAATCCTGATAAAAGATTGTGTTCTTTTTATTCAGTGTGGGCACAGGAAGTCAGCAGGTCTGGGGTCCTTTACAGTATCTATACCACATTTCACACCTCCCCTGCAATACATCTCTATAATAAGAGGCTGTGAGTCCCAGAGGAGTCCAGGTGCTGCAGTAACTCATTAAAGACAGTAATTATCCAGGACCTCTATAGGGCCAGTTCTCTCAGTGACCTACAGAGGTGACTGATAATAGTCACTGATCACAGATGACTATACTTTGAGGGTAGTGAAGTGGGAGACAGAAACTTATGGGTGAACATTAACTTGTTTGTTTGGTGTAGTTTATTCTTTGTGGGGGTGAAGAGGAGTGTTTGAATAGTTACAAAAGTAAATAGAGCCTACATGATGAACAAAATATTATTTCTTAGAAGATAATTATAAGTGACTTTTAAAGACACATTATTTGGAAAGGTTGCAGGTTGACCATCTGTCAATATGTTGTAACTCCAGTAAACAAGCTCTTTGAGGAATGAGTATGTTACTGGCATAGATCAGACTTTTATGACCCAAATTTCTAAAGTTGCTAATAATGTTAAGGATAGAAATATGTGAAAATTACACATCCCAGAGTAATGTTTAATTGTTAAGAAAATGAAGCACAGATTCCCATTCAATTAGATTACTTTTGGCTTCTTGGCTCTAAGAAAAATCTCAATGGCACCCGTCACCACCACTACTTGCCCACTCACTCTCTCTCTATTTGTTATATTATTGCCTAATGCCAAAGCTATGCCCCTGTTATTTTGCAGTGATAGCTGAGATACATAATTATGTTTTTTACTTTCTTGCATGTGGCAGTGTGCAACTGATGTGGGAGGAATTTTTTTTGATGTGTTATAATGCATATTTTCCTTCTGAGGAAACCTGCATCTATTATTCTTATGTTAATTGGGACAATATAGGTCATATTAACATTTATTTTGGTCATGGAAATGCTACTAATTTTGTTTTAAAGAATCCACCAGGAAAATACATAGTATTACTTTTTTAAGTTTTGTATAGCAACTATATTTTGTTTGATCATAAGCATCAACAACCCCAGGCACAATGATACTTATATTCCAGCAGTCAGTGGAATGACCCTTTCACACGTCATTCCATAAGACCATCAGAAAACACAGATATTTACATTATAATTCATAATAATTGCAAAATTACAGTTATAAAGTAGCACTGAAAATAATTTTGTGGTTGGGATCACCATAACCTGAAGGTCTATATGAAAGGATCACAGCATTAGGACAGTTGAGAACCACTTATGTATTTTCTTTTTTTTTTTTATCATGTATATATTTTTTTTATTGGATGTTTTATTTACATTTCCTATGTTGTCCCCTTACCCCATCCCCCACCCACCCCGGAACCCCCAATCCCCTCACCCCTCCTCCTTCTTCTCTGTGGATGTATGTGGATGTAACCTCTATCTACTCCCCCCCACTCCCACCTCCCCACCCTCAAAATTCCCACCCCCTGGGGCATCTAGCCTTCATGAGGTCAAGGTTCTCTTCTTCCACCTATGCCCAGCAGGGCCCTCCACTCTTACATATTCAGTTGAAGCCCTGGATCCCGCCCCAAGTGCTCCCAGGCTGGTGGTTTAGACCCTGGGAGCTGTGGTTGGTTGGTATTATTGTTCTCCTCATGGTGCCGCAAATCCTTTCAGCTCCTTCAGTCTTCACTCTAACTCCTCTATTGAGAAACCCATGATCAGTTCAATGGCTAGTTGTGAGCATCTGCCTCTGAATATGTCTGACTCTTGAAGACCTCTGAGGAGACATCCATATCAGGCTCTTATCAGCATGCACTTCCTGACTTCCACATCAGCATCTACCTTTGGTGACTGCACATGGGATGGATACTCAGGTGGAAAGGTCTTCAGATGGCCCCTCCTTCAGTTTTTGTCCCTCGCTTTGTCTCCATATTTGTTCCCTTGAGTATTTTGTTGCTCCTTCTAAGAAGGACCGAATCACCCCCACTTGGTCTTCCTTCTTTATGGACTTCATGTGGCCTGTGAGTTGCATCTTGGGCATTTCAAGGTTCTGGGCTAATATCCAATAATCAGTGAGTGAATACCATGTGTGTTCTTTTGTGATTGGCTTACCTCACTCAGGATGATAATTTCTAGTTCCATCCATTTACCTAGGAACCTCTCGAATTCATTGTTTTTAATAGCTGAGTAATACTCCATTGTGTAAATATACCACATTTTTTGAATCCATTCCTCAGTTGAAGGACATCTGGGTTCTTTCCAGCTCCTGGCTATTATAAATAAGGCTGCTATGAACATAGTTGAGCATATGTCCTTATTATATGTTCGAGCATCTTCTGGGTATATGCCTAGGAGTGGTATAGCTGGATCCTCGGGTAATGCTATGTCCAATTTTCTGAGGAACCGCCACACTGATTTCCAAAGTGGTTGCACCGTCTTGCAGTCCCACCAACAATGGAGGAGTGTTTCTCTTTCTCCACACCCTCGACAGCATCTACTATCACCTGAGTTTTTAATCTTAGCCATTCTGACTGGTGTGAGATGGAATCTCAGGGTTGTTTTGATTTGCATTTCCCTGACGACTAAGGATGCTGAACATTTCTTTAGATGCTTCTTGGCCATTCGAGTTTCTTCCGTTGAAAATTCTTTGTTAAGCTCTATACCCCATTTTTTAATAGGGTAATTTGGTTGTCTGGAGTCTAATTTCTTGAGTTCTTTGTATATATTGGATATTAGCCCTCTATCAGATGAAGGATTGGTAAAGATCTTTTCCCAATTTGTTGGTTGTCGTTTTGTCCTATTGACAGTGTCCTTTGCCTTACAGAAACTTTGCAATTTTATGAAGTCCCATTTGTCAATTCTCGATCTTAGAGCATATGCCATTGGAGTTCTGTTCAGGAACTTTTGCCCTGTGCCCAAGTGTTCGAGGCTTTTCCCCACCTTCTCTTCTATTAGTTTCAGTGTATCTGGTTTTATGTGGAGGTCCTTTATCCACTTAGATTTGAGCTTTGTACAAGAGGATAAGAATGGATCAATTTTCATTTTTCTACATGTTGTCCTCCAGTTGAACCAGCACCATTTGTTGAAAATGCTGTCCTTTTTCCACTGGACAGTTTTAGCTCCTTTGTCAAAGATCAAGTGACCATAGGAGTGTGGGTTCATTTCTGGGTCTTCAATTCTATTCCATTGATCTTCCTGCCTGTCTCTGTACCAATACCAGGTAGTTTTTATCACTATTGCTCTGTAGTACAGCTTGAGGTCAGGGATGGTGATTCCTCCCGAAGTTCTTTTATTGTTGAGAATAGTTTTCGCTATCCTGGGTTTTTTGTTATTCCATATGAATTTGAGAATTTCCTTTTCTAACTCTGTGAAGAATTGAGTTGGGATTTTAATGGGGATTGCATTGAATCTGTAGATTGCTTTTGGCAAGATGGCCATTTTTATTATATTAATCCTGCCAATCCATGAGCATGGGAGATCTTTCCATCTTCTGAGAGCTTCTTCAATTTCTTTCTTCAGAGACTTGAAGTTCTTGTCATAGAGGTCTTTCACTTGCTTGGTTAGATTCACACCAAGGTATTTTATATTATTTGCAACTATTGTGAAGGGTGTCATTTCCCTAATTTCTTTTTCAGTCTGTTTATCTTTCATGTAGAGGAAGGCTACTGATTTGTTTGAGTTGATTTTATAACCAGCCACTTTGCTGAAGTTGTTTATCAGGTTTAGGAGTTCTCTGGTGGAAGTTTGGGGGTCACTTAAGTATACTATCATATCATCTGCAAATAGCGATATTTTGACTTCTTCCTTTCCTATTTGTATCCCTTTGACTTCTTTTTGCTGTCTAATTGCTCTGGCTAAGACTTCCAGTACTATATTGAATAGGTAGGGGGAGAGTGGGCAACCTTGTCTAGTCCCTGATCTTAGTGGGATTGCTTCAAGTTTCTCTCCATTTAGCTTGATGTTGGCTACTGGTTTGCTGTAAATTGCTTTTACTATGTTTAGGTAGGGGCCTTGAATTCCTGATCTTTCCAAGACTTTTATCATGAAGGGATGTTGAATTTTGTCAAATGCTTTCTCAGCATCTAGTGAGATGATCATGTGGTTTTTTTCTTTAAGTTTGTTTATATAGTGGATTACATTGATGGATTTCCGAATATTGAACCATCCCTGCATTCCTGGGATAAAACCTACTTGATCATGATGGATGATTGTTTTGATGTGGTCTTGGATTCGGTTTGCTAGAATTTTATTGAGTATTTTTGCATCGATGTTCATAAGGGAGATTGGTCTGAAGTTCTCTTTCTTTGTCGGGTCCTTGTGGGGTTTGAGTATGAGTGTAATTGTAGCTTCATAGAACGAATTGGGTAGTGTTCCTTCTGTCTCTATTTTGTGGAATAGTTTGAAGAGAATTGGTATTAGGTCTTCCTTGAAGGTCTGATAGAATTCAGCACTAAAACCATCTGGTCCTGGGCTTTTTTTAGTGGGGAGGCTTTTGATGACTGCTGCTATTTCCTGAGGGGTTATGGGACTATTTAGATGGTTTATCTGCTCCTGGTTTAACTTCGGTACCTGGTATCTGTCTAGGAAATTGTCCATTTCATCCAGGTTTTCCAGTTTTGTTGAGTATAGGCCTTTGTAGTAAGATCTGATGATTTTTTGAATTTCTTCAGTTTCTGTTGTTATGTCTCCCTTTTCAGTTCTGATTTTATTAATTTGGATACTGTCTCTGTGCCCTCTGGTTAATCTGGCTAAGGGTTTATCTATCTTGTTGATTTTCTCAAAGAACCAACTCCTGGTTTTATTGATATTTTGTATTGTTCTTTCTGTTTCTATTTGGTTGATTTCAGCCCTGAGTTTGATTATTTCCTGCCTTCTACTCCTCCTGGGTGTATTTGCTTCTTTTTGTTCTAGAGCTTTTAGTCGTGCACTCAACTTGTTAGTGTGTGCTCTTTCCAGTTTCTTTTTGTAGGCACTTAGAGCTATGAGTTTTCCTCTTAGCACTGCCTTCATGGAGTCCCACAAGTTTTGGTATGATGTGTCCTCATTTTCATTGAATTCTAAAAAGTCTTTAATTTATTTCTTTATTTCTTCCTCGAGCAAGTCATCATTGAGTAGAGAGTTGTTCAGTTTCCATGTGTACATGGGTTTTCCATTGGTTTTGTCATTATTAAAGACCAGTCTTATTCCGTGGTGATCTGATAAGATGCAAGGGATTATTTCAATCTTTTTGTATCTGTAGAGGCTTGTTTTGTGACCAATTATATGGTCTATTTTGGAGAAGGTACCATGAGGTGCTGAGAAAAAGGTATATTCTTTTGTTTTAGGATGAAATGTTCTATAGATATCTGTTAGGTCCATTCAGTTCATAACTTCTGTTAATGTCAAAGTGTCTCGGTTTAGTTTCTGTTTCCATGATCTGTCCATTGCTGAGAGTGGGGTGTTGATATCCCCCACTATTATTGTGTGAGGTGTAATGTGTGTTTTGAGCTTTAGTAAAGTTTCTTTTATGTATGTAGGTGCCCTTGCATTTGGGGCATAGATGTTCAGAATTGAGAGTTCACCTTGGTAGATTTTTCCTTTGATGAGTATGAAGTGTCCTTCCTTATCTTTTTTGAATAATTTTGGATGGAAGTCGATTTTATTTGATATTAGAATGGCTACTCCAGCTTGTTTCTTGGGACCATTGGCTTGGAAAATTGTTTTCCACCCTTTTATTCTGAGGTAGTGTCTGTCTTTGTCACTGAGGTGCGTTTCTTGTATGCAGCAAAATTCTGGGTCTTGTTTGTGTATCCAGTCTGATAGTCTGCGTCTTTTTATTGGGGAATTGAGACCATTGATGTTAAGAGATATTAAGGAAAAATGATTGTGGCTTCCTGTTATTTTTGTTATTAGAGGTAAAGTTATGTTTGTATAGTTATCTTCTTTTGGGGTTGTTGGAAGATTACTTCCTTGCTTTTTCTAGGTTGTAGTTTCCCTCCTTGTGTTGGCATTTTCCATCAATTATCCTTTGAAGTGCTGGGTTTGTGGGAAGATATTGTGCAAATTTGGTTTTGTCATGGAATATCTTGGTTTCACCATCTATATTGATTGAGAGTTTTGCTGGGTATAGTAATCTGGGCTGGCAATTGTGTTCTCTTAGGGTCTGTATGATGTCCGTCCAGGCTCTTCTGGCTTTTATAGTCTCTGGTGAGAAGTCTGGTGTAATTCTTATAGGTCTGCCTTTATATGTTACTTGACCTTTTTCCCTTACTGCTTTTAGTATTTTTTCTTTGTTTTGTGCATCTGATGTTTTGATTATTATGTGACGGGAGGTATTTCTTTTCTGGTCTAGTCTATTTGGTGTTCTGTAGGCTTCTTGTATGTTTATGGGCATCTTGTTCTTTAGGTTAAGGAAATTTTCCTCAATGATTTTGTTGAAGATATTTACTGGCCCTTTAAGTTGGGAATCTTCATTCTCATCTATACCTATTATCCTTAGGTTTGGTCTTCTCATTGTGTCCTGGATTTCCTGGATGTTTTGAGTTAGGAGTTTTTTGCGTTTTTCATTTTGTTTGACAACTGTGTCAATATTTTCCACCGTATCTTCTGCATTTGAGATTCTCTCTTCTATCTCTTGTATTCGGTTGGTGATGCTTGCGTCTGTGACTCCTGATCTCTTTCTTAGGTTTTTTTATCTCCATGGTTGTCTCCCTTTGAGATTTCTTTATTGTTTCTATTTCCAGTTTCAGATCCTGAATGTTTTTGTTTAATTCCTTCTTTGTGTTTTCTTGCATTTCTTTAAGGGATTTCTGTGATTCCTCTTTAAGGGCTTCTATTTGTTTACTTGTACTCTCCTGTATTTCTTTAAGGGAGTTACTTAATTCCTTCTTATAATCCTCTATCATCATCATGAGAAGTGATTTTAATTCTGAATCCTGCTTTTCAGGTGTGATGGGGTGTTCAGGGCTTGCTATATTGGGAGAACTGGGCACTGATGATGCCAAGAAACTTTGGTTTCTGTTGCTTATGTTCTTGCGCTTGCCTTTTGCCATCTGGGTAACTCTAGTGGTACCTACCCTCACTGTGTAAGATTCGAATCTGTATTTCCAGTTATCTTGCTTATTGCAGAGCTCCTCGGAGTCCAGAGGTCTCTATGGTCTTATGCCCCTAATCTCCTGGGTGGAAGAACTCCTGGGACTCAGGCCACCTCTTGGATCTGGAAATCCTTCTGCTCTGAGTGCAGTGGCTCCTCGGCTGCTCTGAGTGCAGTGGGTCCTCAATGACTCAGGATTCAGTTTCAGCTGCTCTGAGTGCAGTGGCTCCTAGATGACTCAGGATTCAGTTTCTCCACAGGACAGGAGCAGACTAACTCTGTGTCAGCTGCTCTGAGTGCAGTGGCTCCAGCTGCTCTGAGTGCAGTGGGTCCCCAATGACTCAGGATTCAGTTTCAGCTGCTCTGAGTGAAGTGGCTTCTCGATGACTCAGGATTCAGTTTCTCTGCAGGACAGGAGCAGACCGACTCTGTGTTTGCTCCAGCCCAAGGGACCAGGCAGGGCCCGAAGGGAAGTGGAATTCCGGAGGGGCGGGGTTTGGGTAGCTGCTG
>NW_021620462.1:0-43381 GCF_004785775.1 Grammomys surdaster | reverse complement strand
CTGGATGACTCAGGATTCAGTTTCTCCACAGGACAGGAGCAGACCGATTCTGTGTCTGCTCCAGCCCAAGGCCACTTATGTATTTTCTATATATTGGTTTAGGTAAGAACCCATAGTTGTCTCAACTTCCAATTTGATAAAACTTTGTGTTCTATTCCATGATAGAACCATCCCTTAGAATCCCACTATTCACTATTATGAAATGTATAGTTATACAGTCCTTTGTGCATTTACTTGTATAGCTGTCACACAATTATTTTCTTTAAACAAACTTCTGTGCCATTCATTGCTACTGTACATTTTCTCTAACCAAAAATCATGCAGCCAGAGGAATACATTCTACTCCATGCATTTTTCTATTATTAGTATTTAAATGAATTGCACCATATAATATACACTTTACTCATTTTTCATTATTATGTTGTATTTCAAGGTACATGTATACAGGAATACATATTTATATTTCAATTATTTTTGTCACTGACTAGTATTACACTTCCTTGTATGTAACATTTCCCCCCTAGTAATCAATTAATGGCTCTTTTCACTTTGTGAAAGTTATCAATAATATTACTATAGACACTCACCCAATGGCTTGTTTGAATATCATAGTAATTTTAAGCAGACAATGTTGAACAAGTGTTAAAGTATTTATTAGCCATTCATTTATCTTGCTTTGAAGTCTATATTTAGTTCCAGAGACATTTTTACTTATTTTATTTACTTTTTAATTTAAAATAATTATTAATCCTTGAAGAATTTCAACTGCATGTGCCATGTGTTTTGATTGTGTCCAACTCACACTACCCCCATGTTCTCTTCATATTTTATGCCCACTGAATTTATTGCTGCTCATATGTGCACAGATGTCATTATATCCAGTGACTCATGGGCAATCTACCAGGGGCCATAGACCAGGAAAAACTGACTCATTCTTCCTTAGCATCCATTGTTTGGTGATAGCTTCTCATCTAGAAGTGGGATCTCATCAGTCTTTCCCATTTCCACCCTAAAATGCTGACTGGCTTCATTCTGTCCACACAACCATAGCTTGTGGGCTCAAGGGCCATAATGTCCCTGTCACACCTCAAAGACACTTTCTTCTTGCACTTTGCCCCATTTTCTAGATCCTACATTCTACCCATCCTTTTGTAATGTTTCCTGAGCCTTGGGGAAGGGAATATGATACAGATATCTCAATTATGGCTAAACATACGACAATCACTTATTTTGTACCCATTGACAGGTTATAATCTGTCCACTGAAAAAAGAATAGTTTCTGTTAAGGGTTGAGAGATGCACTAATCTGTGAGTATAATGGTAAGTATTTATGAGACAGTTTGGTACTAAGTCTGTTTAATAAAATTATAGTCGTAGGTTCTGCCCTAGGACCTGTGGATTCCCCATTTGTAGGTTCTTTACAAGGATTACAGTATCAGTCATGAGTTCTTTCCTATGCAGTGGGATTTCACAAAGGTATTGGTTACCTCCATAACCCTTTTGCCACTGTTTCACAAATGCCTTATCTTGCTACATGTATCATTTTTGTAGCTTTAAGGGATTGGGCTATTGATGAATTTTCTTCCACAATGGCCAACATGTCCCCTTCTGGCACTACAACAAATGGTCAACAGGAAGAGAATTTCCAAGTCAATACCAGTTTTATTTCTCCATTTTCTATGAGCAGAGCATACAGTCTCTTCAGCAACAGAATTTTAGAATAAAGTTTTGATGGGCAACAAAAAGTAATGGTAATAGTCTGTACTGATTTGGGAGTCTCTGTGAACACCTGACCAACAGCTAGAAGGAAGGTATCTCACGTGGACTTCTTGTTTAATACTTTATTACTTCTGGGAGTAGCATTATCTTTATATTTTGAGTAATTAAAATTAACCTGTCTATTCTATACATATAATATAAATATGTTATATATGTATATTAGTGATCTTAAAATAATAGCTCACCATATTTTTTATACATCCTTAGTGTTAGTTATCCCTCTCTCTACCCATCCCTTTGGTTTGTAGTCCAATTTCTTTCTACACCTTATGCTCCTCCATTATTCCCTTTCCCTCTATATACCATATATGTTTTACTATTCCCCTCCATTAAGCTTCTCCACCCAACACCATGGCTATTTTCTACATTCTTGGCTTCTATAGGTTCTTTAAGTTAAACATACAAATCTAAAGATTTGACATTAGCCTCTCAAAACAAGAGAGAACTTGCAAGGTTTGTTTTCTGGGTCTGGTTTATCTTACTATAATTTTTCATATCAGATCCATTTACCTGCAAATTTCATTTTCCTTATGTAACAACATATAAGCACAGGTAGATTTCCTGAATAGGACTTCATTTGATCAGGAATTAATGCTAACAGATGACAAGTGGGGGTTCATGAAACTTAAAAATCTTTTGTACAGCAAAAGAAACAGACAATTTAGTGAAGTGGAAGCCCAGAGAGTGGAAGAAAAATCTCACCTAAGGAATTCAAGGCCTAAACATAATAATACAATAATATTCAATTTAGGAATTCAAGGCCTAAACATAATAAAAACAATATACAGCAAATCATCAGCCAATATCAAATTAAATGGAGAGATACTTGAAGCAATCCTCTCCTAAGATCAGGGATAAGACAAGGCTGTCCACACTCTCCATATTTATTCAATATAGTACTTGAAGTTCTATCTAGTACAATAAGACAACAAAAGGAGATCAAGGGAATACAAATTGGAAAGGAAGAAGTCAAGGTATTACTATTTGTAGATGATATGATAGTATACATAAGTGATCTCAAGAACTTGAAAAGCAAAGCATCAAATAAATAATCACATCAAATTGGCCTTTATATCTGAACAGAGTTCTTTAAAAGATTTATTTATACTTCTCTTATACAACACATTGTGACTGCAGCCTCCCCTTCCTCTAGCCCTCCTTGTCTCTCTCCCTCTACTCCTCCTTGTCTTCTACACTTCCCAGATGGACTGCTCTTCTGTTTTCTTTCAGAAAAGAGCAGATCTCCCACAGATATCAACTGAACACAGTATAATAAGATGCAGTATGACTAGACGCAAACCCTCATATCAAGGCTAGAAGATACAACCCAGTAGGAGGGAAAGGATCCCATGAGTAGGCAAAGATACTCCCCTCACTTTGTTAAGAGTCCCACAAAACCCAAAACTAAACAACTATATGCATACAACATGTATGCAGAGGGCCTATTAGAGACCCATGCAGGCTCTGTGATTGCTGCTTCAGTCTTTCTGAGCCCCTATGAACCCTGCTTAGTTGATTCTGTGGATTGTGTTCTGTGTGTAATCCCTTCTCCCCTTCTTCCACAGGGTTCCCCAAGATCTGCTTAATGTTTGTCTGTGGCTCTGAATCTGCTTCCATCAGCTGCTGAGAGTTCATAATAAGGCTTTAAAAAGTGGTTCAACATCCTTAACAATCAGAGAAAATTAAAATAACTCTGAGATTTCATCTTATTCAAGGCAGAATTGGTAAGATTAAGAAAGTAAATAATAATAAATGCTTGTGAGGATGTGAGAAAAAGAGAACTCTTACTGGATGTTGATGAGAATAGAAATTGGTGCAGAAACTATTAGTACCTCATAAAGCTAGAAAACATATCTACTATTTTAAGCAGGTATTTCTCTCCTGGCCATTTACTTGGAGAATTCTGTCTTATTAGAATGATACATGTCTATCCATGTGTATTGATGCTGTAATCATAGGCAAATCTTATAAGGACAACATTTAATTGGGGCTGGTTTACAGGTTCAGAAGTTCAGTACATTATCAAGATGGGAGTATGGCAGTGTCCAGGCAGGCGTGGTGCAGGAGGAGCTGAAAGTTTACATCTTCATCTGAAGGCCATGAGGAGAAGACTGGCTCCCATGTGGTTAGGAGGAGGGTCTCATTGCCCACCCCAACAGTGACACATTTCCTCCAACAAGGCCACACCTCCAGATAGTGCCACTCCCTGGGCCAAGCATATTCAAAATAATACAGCTGGGAAATGGAAACAGCCTAGATGTTCATCAAATAATGAAAGGATAATGAAAAGGTGGTGCATGTATTTTATGAAATCTGTTCTGGCCCTGTGTGTACTGTTATAGTCTCATATGAACATCAGTCCTGTTGTTTCTGAAAAACATTGTTTCCTTGGAGTCACCTGTTACCTGTGGCTCTTCTCTTTCCACCCTTTTGTCCCAATGATTCAGCCTTGAGGATGGTTGAAGATGAAGTTCTTTTCTCTACTTGTAATTTTTGCTTCCCTGTTAGAAATCAGGTGTCCATAAGTGTATTGACTTATGTGTGGGTCTTCAATTTGATTCCAGTGATCAATGGATTTTTATGCAATGCATTAACTTCATGCATGGTAAAAAGGGATTATCTAGTTGTTACTCTTCTACATGTGAATATTCAAATTTCCCAACACTGCTCGTTGAAGAGATTGTCCTTTCCTCTAATGCGAATTTTAGGTCTTGCTATAGTTTTCATTGTTATTGAGCATATGCTTTATTATATGTTTAAAAATTAGGTTTTTCTTGTGTAGAGAAAAGAAATTTACCATTGTACCATGCCACCAAGATTTAATTTTATCTATGACAAGAACTTTTGCAATTTTTACAATAAGAAAATAATAGTACAGGAAGAACATTCAGTAGAAAAAGGCACAATGTAAAGTTGTATGAATCATTGTCTACTTTTACGAATAGCTTTTGAGTAGTAGAAGCTCAGGTAATTGAGGAGGAGGTGATATCATAAATCAAAAGATGAAAGAACAAATAGAAGTTGCAATGAAACTTAACATTCAAGTTTGTGTGTGCTGAAATTGAAATGTTCACAGAGCCTTACATGAAGATATGAATCAACAGACATGTAGAATATCAGAGTGGTGTGGAGGAGTTGAAAATGTCAATGGAGTCTAGAATGCAGGAATAGATTTTATACTCTAACTCATAAGAAAAGTAAGGGAATGAATGGATCAAGACAAGAAACTTATTTCATGGCACACTAGAGCACGTAACTATTCATGTGACATGAAAGTGGTTGAACAGCATATTTTTCAAGTACTAAAAAGTATCTGCACAAGGAGTTTTGCAAAGCAAATGAAAGGCATTTTTTTTTTGGTGTTTTTTAGACAAGGTTTCTCTGTGTAGCCCTGGCTGTCCTGGAACTCACTCTGTAGACCAGGCTGGCCTCGAACTCAGAAATCCACCTGCCTCTGCCTCCTAAGTGCTGGGATTAAAGGCACATGCCACCACTGCCTGTCTCTAAAGACATTGTTAAAAGCGGGTTTTTGAGATACCAGAGAAGCCCCTGCCCACTGGCTTGTCATGGTGGGGGGAGGAGGAGTGTGGGTTGTGCATCACTACCATGAACAAGTATGTGGTGAAAAGCTGGGAGAGAAAGAGAAGCTGAATGGTTTGTGCATTATGAAGAGAGGTGGAGCTGGAGAAGTAATTCTGGTGAGAAACAACCTTATGTGAGTTAGCCTGTGCTTGCCACCTGAGGCCATGGTGATATCCTGGCCCATGCTACTACCAAGGCCATTTTTGGGTCATTGGCCATGAAGCATCAGGGGCTTGTTTAAATGTTCATGACCCCTGTTACCACCAAAGGCCATGTAAATGTCCTGGTTTGGATTGCTGCCTGGGTCTATGTTCATGTCCGTAGACCATGCAGAGCTAACTCAGACACTCACAGGCTGTGGCACTTGGGAGAGAGCTGACACAAGGGCTTGAAACTGGGAGAGTTTGCCATGCCCCTTGTTGGCCAGCACTCAAGAGAGTGGGTCCCACACCTTGCCTGGGCAGCAAGCATGCAGGTATTGCTGGAGAGCTGATCCAGAGGGTATGAGAGTAGGAGAGCTGGCCTCACCCTTTACTGGCTGAGACAGTCAAAAGATCTGCCCTGCCCCTCACCTAGTCCGTGTTGGAGAGCTAACCCTGATGACATGGGAAGAGTTGTGGGCTGACCAACTTAGCTCCCACCCCAGCCCAGACCCAGGACATTGACTTGATCCACTAGACATCTACCCCATCTATTAACTGCTGCATACATGAAGGGGCTGACCCTTCAGACCCACAGCTGCAGGATCTACATGACATAAGGTAACAACAAGATGTCCAATAGAACTCCCAGTGAGGATCCAGTATTGATAGTGTAGCAGAATCCAGAGACCATGAAATAGACCAGTGATTCACTGCAATGAACATTTGCATGTAAAGCTGCTTGGGTAAAAGTGTATTCTGTGTGATACACTATCACACACACCACACACACACACACACACACACACACACACACAGAGAAAGAGAGAGAGAGAGAGAGAGAGAGAGAGAGAAGACACACACACAGAGACAGAGAGAGAGAAAGAGAGAGAGAGAGAGAGAGAGAGAGAGAGAGAGAGAAGACAGAGAGAGAGGGAGACAGAAAGAGACAGAGACACACACACACACACACACACACAGAGAGAGAGAGAGAGAGAGAGAGAGAGAGAGAGAGAGAGAGAACTACCATCACCAACCACACAACAAAATAATAGGAATTAACAGTCATTGGTTATTAATATCTCTCAATACAAATGAACTCAATTCCCCAATAAAAAGACACAGGCTAACATAATGGATGTGGAAATAGGATCCATTCTTGTACTGTATGCAAGAAACACATCTCAACATCAAAAACACACATTATCTTAGATTAAAGAGTTGGAAAAAAGATTTTCCAAGCAAATGGATCCAAGAAGCAAACTGGTGTAGCCATTCTAACAACAAAATAGATGCCAAACAAAAATTAGTTAAGAGATGGGGAAGAATCGTTCATAATCTTTCAAGGAAAAAATCCACAAAGATGATATTTCAGTTCTTTACATGTATACCCCAAATGCAAAGGTACTTACATTTGTAAAAGAAACATTATTAAAGCCTATCACATATTGAACCTCACACATTAATATTGGGAGACTAAAAACATCCCACTCTCACTGATGGGCAAGTCATAAAGACAAAAGCTAAACAGGAATAATGCAGCTAGCAGATGTTATGAACCAAATAGACCTAACAGCTATCTACACGCCATTTTACACAAACAAAAATGAATATACCTTCTCAGCTGCTCATTAAACATTCTCCAAAGTTGATCACATACTTCATCACAAAGTTAGTCTCAACAGATACATAAAAATTGAGATAACCCCCTATCCTATCAGACCAACATAAATTAAAGCTGGATTTCAACAAAAACTAGAAACAAAAGGAAAAAAACTGAAAGCCTACAAACTCATGGAAACATAGCAACTCTCCACTGTATAACTCCTGTATCAAGGCAGAAATAAAGAAATAAAATACTTCCTAGAATTCAATAAAAATGAATACATGCCATACCCAAATTAATGGAACACAATATGGAATGAAACACAAAATGAAAGCAGTGCTAAGAGGAAAGTTTATAGCAGTAAGCGCCTACATAAAGGAATTGGAGAAATCTCATGCTAGCAAGTTAGCAGCACTCTAGAACAAAACAAAGCAACCATATCTAAATAAATAATCAACTAAGGGCTGAAATCATTAAAACAGATACAAAGAGAACAATACAAGGAATCAGCAAAACAAAGAATTGGTTCTTTGAGAAAATCAACATGATAGACACACCCTTATCTGAATTAACTGAAAGTCAGAGATGGAGAAAATCCAAATTAACAAAATCAGAAGTGGGATATAACAGCAGATTCTGAGAAAATACAAAGAAACAATAAGTCATACTTAAAAAAAAATTGTACTCCACAAAGTGTGAAAAACTAAGAGAAATGGATAAACTTTTCAATAGACACCACTCACCAAAATTAAATCAAGATCAGATAAACAGCTAAATAGACTTACAAACCCTAAGAAATAGAAGCAATAGAAGCAGTCATTAAAAGACTCTTATTTTTTTTTATAATTTATTTTTTCTCAAATCGTAATTCATTCACACAGGGGTTATAAACACATAAAGGCAGGATGAGGGGAAGGGAATGACACTGGAGTGTGGGTGTTCATGGGGAATACAGATATCTTTCAGAACCGGGTATCGGGTGGGTGAAGGTTCAGGGGACAAGTCACTGTGACTCTGCCTATGACTCGCTTGTCCTTATCTAAGTTGGTATTGTCTGTCCAGGCTACCTATTTACAAGGTCTATGACTACTCAGGCTTGTAAATTTCCACAAAAGCTGCATGTTTACATTAGCTTATAGCCATCTGTTTCAGTGTTTTTCCACTGAGACCCAAGACTTGGTGTTAGTATACATGTATGACAGGCCTATTGCTGATTTTAGGCCTATGGCTGATTTTAGGCCTTCAGTGGGTAAGCAGGGCTGGCCCTGACATCTCCTCCCTTCTCTAAGTATAGAAGGGCTGTGGCAATTCTAAACTTGCGAAGGCAGGGATAGAGGCCTGACCTCCAGTATTTGAAGGGGACCTTGTAATGGCTCCAGTCCCCCTGTCGTTGTCCAGTGAGGCATGAGGGCCATACCCATCCCGATGAAAAGACTCTTATTTTATTGGATATTTTCTTTATTTACATTTCAAATCTTATCCTCTTTCCAGGTCCTCCCCACAAACCTTCTATCCCATCCCCTTCCCCTGCTTCTATAAGGGTGTTCCCCCACCCCACCCACTCTCGTCTCCCTGCCCTCAAATTCCCCTATACTGGGGCATTGAACCTTCACAGGACCAAGGGCCTCTCCTTCCACTGATGCCTGACAAGGCCACCCTCTACTATATATGCAGCTGGAGCCATAGGTCACTCCATATGTACTCTTGGGTTGGTGGTTTAGTCCCTGGGAGCTCTGAGGGGGGCTCTGGTTGGTTGATATTATTGTTCTTCCTATGAGGTTGCAAACTCCTTCAGCTCCTTCAGTCCTTTCTTTAACTCCTCCATTGGGGACCCCATTGGGGACCTCGTGCTCAGTCCAAGGGTTGGCGTGAGCATCTGCCTCTGATTTGTCAGACTCTGGCAAAGCCTCTCAGGAGAAAGCTATATCATGTTCCTGCCAGCATGCACTTCTTGGCATCCATAATAGTGTCTGGGTCTGGTGACCATATATAAGATGGATCCCTAGGTGGGGCAGTCTTTGGATGGCCTTTCCTTCAGTCTCTGCTCCACACTTTGTCTCCATATTTGCTTCCATAAGTATTTTGTTTCCCTTTCTAAGAAGGATTGAAGCACCCACACTTTGGTCTTCCTTCTTCTTGAGCTTCATGTGGTCTGTGAATTGTATCTTGGGTATTCCAAGCATTTGAGCTAATATCCATTTATCAGTGAGTACATACCATGTGTGTTCTTTTGTGATTGGGTTACCTCACTCAGGATGACAGTTTCTAGTTCTATCAATTTGCCTAAAAATTTCATGAATTCATTGTTTTTAATAGTTGAGTAGTACTCCATTGTGCAAATGTACTATCTATTCCTCTGTTGAAGGACATCTGGGTTCTTTTCAGCTTCTGGTTATTATTATATATAAGGCTGCTACTACAGATTCAATGCAATTCTCATCAAAATTACAACTCAATTCTTCATAGAGTTAGAAAGAGAAATTCTCAAATCCATTTGGAATAACAAAAAGCCCAGGATAGCAAAAACTATTCTCAACAATAAAAGAACTTCTGGAGGAATCACCACCCTTGATTTCAAGCTGTATTACAGAGCAAGAGTGATAAAAGTGATAAAAGAGTGCATGGTATTGGTACAGAGACAGGCAGGTAGATCAATGGAATAGAACTGATGACCTGGAAATGAACTCACACACCTATGGTCTTTGACAAAAGAGCTAAAATCATCCAGTGGAAAAAAGATAACATTTTCAACAAATGGTGCTGGTTCAACTGGAGGTCAGAGTGTAGAAGAATACAAATTGAGCCATTCTTATCTCCTTGTACAAAGATGAAGTCCAAGTGGATCAAGGACCTCCACATAAAACCAGATACACTGAAACTAATAGAGGAGAAATTTGGGAAGAGCCTTGAACACATGGGCACAGGGGAAATTTTCTTAAACAGAACACCAATCGCTTATGCTTTGAGGTCAAGAATCAACAAATAGGACCTCATTAAATTATAAAGCTTCTGTAAGGCAAAGGACACTGTCAATAGGACAAAATGGCAACCAACAGATTGAGAAAACATCTTTACCAATCCTACATCTGATAGAGGACTAATATCTAATATATACAAAGAACTCAATAAGTTAGACTCCAGAGAATCAAATAACCCTATTAAAAATGGAGTACAGATTTAAACAAAGAACTCTCAACTGTGGAAACTCTAATGGCTGAGAAGCACCTAAAGAAATGATCAACATCCTTATTCATCAGGGAAATGCAAATCAAAACAACCCTGAGATTCCACCTCACATCAGTCAGAATGGCTAAGATCAAAAACTCAGGTGACAGCGGATGCTGGCGAGGATGTGGCAAAAGAGGAACATTCCTGTATTGTTGGTGGGATTGCAAGCTGGTACAACGACTCTGATGGCTCCTCAGAAAATTGGACATAGTATTACCTAGGATTCAGCTATACCACTCCTAGGCATGTACCCAAAAGATTTTCCAACATATAATAAAAGAGTCTTAACACCCCCATACTCCCAAAAAGCCCAGGGCCAGAAGGTTTGAATGCAGAATTTTACCAGACTTTCAAAGAAGATCTAACAACAACACTTCTCTAATTATTCCACAGAAGAGAAACAGAAAGAACATTGCCAAATTTGTACAATGATGTCACTGTCTGAATATGTAAGAGTGGAGGGCCCTGCTGGGCATAGGTGGAAGATGAGATCCTTGACCTCATGAAGGCTGGACGCCCCAGGGGGTGGGAATTTTGAGGGTGGGGAAGTGGGAGTGGGGGGGTAGGTAGGGGTTACATCCACAGAGAAGAAGGAGGGGTAAGGGGATAGGGGGTTCCCGGGTGGGTGGGGGATGGGGTAAGGGGACAACATATGAAATGTAAATAAAACATCCAATAAAAAAAATTAAAAAAAAGAAAAAATGATGTCACTATCATCCTACTATCCAAACTACATAAAGATTCAACAAAGAAAGAGAATTAAAGACCATTACCCTCATGAACAATGATGCAGAAATACTCAAAAAACCACATACTGAATCTAAGAAACACATCAAAAGATCACCCATCATGACCAGGTAGGCTTCATCCCAGAGATTCAGGATTCAGCATACAAAAATCAGTCAATGTAATCCACCATATAAATAAAGTGAAAGAAAAAAAAAACACAGAATAATCTCATTAGATGCCAAAAGAGCCTTTTATATGCCCTACATAGATTAGTGACACAGGGATATATCTAAATATAATAAAGAAAATTTACAGTGAGCCTATAGCCAACATCAAATTAAATGAAGAGAAACCCAAAGCAATTCCACTAAAATCAGGACCAAGACAAGAGTGTCCACTTTCTCTACATCTATTCAGTAGATGCTTGATGTTCTAGCTACATGAATAAGACAACTGAAAGAGATCAAGGGGATAAATTTGGAAAAGGTAAAGTCCAAGTGTCAATATTTGCAGATGATATGATAGTATAAGTGATAGTCAAAACTCTACCTTGGGAACTCTGACAGCTAAAAAACACCCTTAGTGATGTGGCTGGATACAATATTAACTAAAAATAAATCAGTAGTCTTCCTATATACAAATGACAAATAAACTGAGGAAGAAGTCAGGGAAACAACACCCCTCACAATAGCCACAAACAATATAAAATACCTTGGGGTAACCACAACCAAGCAAGTCCAAGAACTGTAAGACAAACCTTTCCAGTCTTTGAAGAAAGAACTTGAAGACAATATCAACAGATGGAAAGATCTCCCCTGCCCATGGATCAGTAGGATTAACAGTAAAAATGGGCATTCTATCAAGAACAACATATAGATTCAATATAATCTTCATCAAAATATCAACACAATGCTTATTTTTGGGAAATAATTTTCCAATGGCCAATGGCTGGGCAGGAGGCAGAGGCAGGGCTTATAGGATTCCTGGGCAAGAAATGCAGGGAGGAGAAGGGATTCCACCATGAGAGGGGTGTAGGATGGACCATGCTGTGAAGGAGTAGGAGGGTGAGATGGCCAAAATGTAAGTGCAAAGATGGCCCCATGGAAGGGCTGTCCAGAAGGAAACAGGACAGCAAAGATAAAATATAGATTTAACAAGTATTAACTCAGAAATATCAGAGGGGTAAGTGTGTTAGCCACATGGAGGTTCAGGAATAGCCCAGCCATTGAGCTAGTAAGGCATATCAAAAATAACACTGCATGTGTGTGTTTCATTGGGGGAATCCAAAATATTCAGGTGAATGTAGAGGAGGTGTACATACCTGTTGGGAGTCCAGAGCAGTTTAATATTTTACCACTACACACAATAAAATAACTACTGGAGGTATCACCATCCCTGACTTCAAGAAGTACTACAGAGCAATAGTAACAAAAGCTGCATGATAGTGGCATAAAAAAGACTTGAAGACTCAGACACAAATCCACATATATATGGACATCTGACTTTCGATAAAGAAGCCAAAAATATACAATGCAAAAAGGAAAACATCTTCAACAAGTGATATTGGTCTAACTGGATGTCTGTATATAGAATAATGCAAATAGATCCATATTTACCACTCAGCACAAAACTCAAGTTCAGGAGGATCAGACTTCAACATTAAACCTGATACACTTCACCCGATAGCAGAATAAACAGGAACACATGTACCTTGAATACATCAGCACAGGAAACAAATTTTACCACAGGACAGCAATCACATAGGCACGAAGACTGACAATTAATGAATGGGAGCATGTGAAACAGAAAAGCTTCTGTCTTAGGCAGGGTGTGTATTCCTGCACAATCATCAGACCAAGAAGCAAGTTGGGGTGAGATTTATTCAGCTTATACTTCCACATTGCTGTTCATCACCAAAGGAAGTCTGGAGAGGTACTCATACAGGGCAGGAACTTGGAGGCCATAGAAGGGTGATGCTTACTAGATTGCTTCCCCTGCATTGTTTAGCTTTCTTTCTTATAGAACTCAGGACTACTAACCCAGAGATGGCACCTCCCTTAATGGGCCCTCCCACCCTTGATCACTAATTGCCTTACAGCTGGATCTCATGGAGGCATTTCCTCAAGGGAGGCTCCTTTCCCTGTGATGACTGCAGCCTATGTCGAGTTGACACACAAAACCTGCCAGTACAGCTTCTCTAAGGCAAAGGATACCATGGTCAATAGGACAAAATAGCAGCCTAAGGAATGAGAAAAGATTTTTTTATGAACTCTATATCTAACAGAGGGCAAATATCTAAAATATAGAAAAAACTCAAGAAACGAAATGTCAACAAATAAAATAATCTACTTAAAAATGGGGTACATATCCGAACAGAGAATTCTCAACAGAGGAATCTCAAATGGCCAAGATGCACTTCAAGAAATGTTCAACTCCTTAGCCATCAGGGAAATGCAAATTAAAACTTCTTTGAGATTCCATCTTATACCTGTCAGAATGGCTAAGATCAATAATGTCAGTGGCAGTTCATGCTGACAAAGATGTGGAATGAGAGAAGCATTGCTCCATTGCTGGTGGGACTGTAAAGTTGGACAGCTATCATAGAAATCAGTATGGTGGTTCCTCAGAAAATTTGGAATTGATCTACGTCAAGACCCAGTTATAAGACTCCTGGGCATATACCCAAAGGACTCTCCATTTTCCCACAAGGACACTTAATAACTGTATTCACAGCAGCTTTATTAATAATGTCTAGAAACTGGAAACAACCTACATGTGCCTCAAGCAAAGAATGGATAAAGAGAATGTGGTACATTTATCCAATGGAGTATTACTCAGCTGCTAAAAACTGTCATGAAATTTGTAGGTAAATGACTGTAACTAGAAAAGAATTATGAGCAAGGCAACACAGACCCAGAAAGACAAACATGGTATGTACTCACATATAAGTGACTATTAGGTGTGTGGTAAAGGAGACGTATATTACAGTCCACAGGATAACTAAGGAGGAGGGCTTTAGGGGAAACACCTGTAAAGGAAAAATAAAACAGATTTTGCAGATAGATTGTGGGTGGATGGAGAGGGAAACATCAGGAATCAGGTGGGTGAGGGAGGGATGTTGGGAGAGAGTAACTGAGAAGACAACTAGAATAGCGGGCCATTTAGGGAATGAAATTGAAACCTACTGAAAAGGAAACTTCCTGGAACCTATGAGGGTGACCCTAGTGAGTACTCCTAGTAACAGAGGATACTAACTTAAACTGGCCATCTTCTGTAGCCAGGAAAGGCTTCTATTGGTAGGACTGGGGCACCTACCAAGTCACAAAATCCACACGAATCCTGCCTACAAGATGTGCTGAGGAAATGGTGATTTAGAGTTTGTGGATGTGGCAAATCAATGGCTGATTTAGCATTAGCCCCTTGCAACTGAGAAGAAACCTACACTGAACACTCCCTGGATGGTAAGGAGCCAGAAGCTGGATAACCCAGAGGCCTAGGGTAGAAGAAAATACAACTGTCAGAAAAAAAGTCAATGAAATTATTCCTAATGATATTCTGCTATACTGATAGATCAGTGCTTAGCCCATTCACCATCAGAAAGGCTTTCTCTGGCAGCTGATGGGAGCAGATGCTGATGAGGTGGAGCTCGGGGAACACTTTGGAACAGGGGGAGGAAAGATTGTAGGAGCCAGAAGGGTAGAAGACATGAGGAGAACATGGCACACAGAAATAACTAAGCAGGTCTACAGGGGTTCTCAGAGACTGAAGCAGTAACCACAGAGCCTGCATGGGCCTGCACTAGGCCCCCTGCATTCATGGTGTGGGTATTTAGCTTGAGGATTCTGCAGGACTTTTCACAGTGGGAATGGGGCATCTTTGACTCCTTTGCCTGCCCTTGGGACTCTTTTCCTCTTCCTGAGTTACATTGTACAGCCCTGATATGAGGGATAGTGTCTAGTTTTATTGCATCTTGTTATGCTGTGTTTGGTTTGTTTCCATGAAGGAAAGCAGGGGATCAATGGTTCTGTGAGAGAGGAGAGGTTGGGAGGAGGCCGGAAGAGTGGAAGGAGGGGAGGCTGCATTTGTTAGATATTGTATGAGAGAAGAATAAATAAAAAGAAAAGAGAAAATAAAGAAAAAGTTTACTGAGAACACAGGATCATGCTACATTATTTATTCGTATTTAAAAAAACTATACTACAATCAACACAGAAATTTGTCTGACATCACAAAATCTTGGTATAACAAAAATGTAAGGAATGGAGATCTGATAAAACAGTGGCTGTTACCTAATGGTTTCCTAGATTCATATGTCCAAAACTAATGCTTGCAAATAGAAATATTATGTAGTAAGTTCTTCAGTGTGTGTCTCATTGCAGAGGTACATTTTATAATAATAGTATCAGTATATTTATTAGTTAACTTTAAGTAAAAATTCCAGTGGAATCATGACAAAGAGATTTTCTTCTTGCAAAGGACTCTGATCAGGGCACCCTTCATGTCTCTGTTCCTCAGGCTGTAGATGAAGGGATTCAGCATGGGAGTCACCACTGTGCACATCATGGCCATGACAGTCTCCTTCACAGTAGAGTTATTAGCTGATGGACATAAGTAGAGACCAAAAACTGTTCCATAGAACAGTGACACCACAGACAGGTGGGAGCCACAGGTGGAGAAGATCTTTTGCATAACCCGAGTAGAAGAAATCTTTAGAATGGAGGAGACAATTTGTACATAGGACACAACAATGAGTAAGAATGGAATGACCATAATAAGCCCTCCCAAGATTAATATCATTAATTCATTAATATGAATGTCAGAGCAGGCCAACTTAAGCAAAGCAGATAGATATGTCACAGAAAAAGTGGCGGATCACATTGTCTTCACAGAATGACAATCTAGCCAAGAGTAGGGTGTGCAACATAGAATACAGCATGGTAGATATCCAGGACAGCAGCACCAGACAAACACAGAGCTTGGGGCTCATGATGCTCATGTAATGAAGAGGGAAGCAGATAGCCACATAGCGGTCATAGGCCATGACCAAAAGAAGAAAGCTCTCCAGGTCTCCAAAAACCAATAAAAAGTACAGTTGTGTTAGACAACTGGCATAGGAGATGGATGTGTCCTGGCTCTGCATGTTCTGCAGCAACTTGGGCATTGTGACAGAGGAAAAGCAGAGGTCAGAGAAGGACAAGTTGCTGAGAAACAAGTACATGGGTGTGTGGAGATGAGAGTCCAGTACTATGAGGATGATGATGATGAGGTTCCCCAGGATGGTGGTGAGGTACATGGCCAGGAACAGGGCGTAGAACAGGTGCTGGTGCTCTGGGGGGATGGGCAGGCCCAGGAGGAGAAACTGGGAGATGACAGTTTTGTTGTTCATTATCATTCTTTGTCTCCAGTATCCTAATGAGTGAATATCATTGTCCTTTAAAATTCAAAATAAAAATGAATATTTATCTATGGCATAAGTTCTACAACAATTGATCTGCCAATCATCATAGAAACTATATTTTCCTCCATTAATTAATTTATTCATTCACTTTTATATCTGGCACTGCCCCCCTCTAGGTACTCACCTTACATGGTCCCTCCTACTCTCCCCCACTTCTCCTCCCCTTCTCCTCCGAGAAGGTGAAGCCCATCCCAGGTATTCCCCAACCTGGCAATTGAAATCCCTGCAGAACTGTGCACATCCTTTCCCACTGAGGCCAGACAAAGCAGCTCAGTTAGGGGAATTTGATCTACAGACAACAGCTTTAGGAACAGCCCCTGTTCCATTTGTTGGTGGAACCACATGAAGATCAAACTTCACATCTGCTACCTATGTGCAGTGTGGTGCTGGGGGTTAGGTCCAGCCAGGGGATGATCTTTGGTTGGTGGTTCAGCCTCTGAGAGTCCCCAAGGATCCAGGTTAGTTGACTCTGTTGGTCTTTTCGTGGAGCTTCTGTGCCCTCCAGGGCCCTGGGTCCTTCACCCAACTCTTTCATAAGACTCCCTGAGCTGTGTCCAATGTTTGGCTGTGAGCTTCTGCATCTGTTTCAGTCAGCTGCTGGGTGGAGCCATTCTGAAGACAGTTATGCTAGGCTTCTGTCTGCAAGCACAACAGAGTATAATTAACAGTGTCACGGATTGGTGCTTGCCTTTGGGATGGGTTTTAAGTTGGGACAGTTATTGGTTGGCTATTCCTTCAATCTCTGCTCCATCTTTGCCCTTGCATTTCTTGTAGAAAGGACAAATTTTGGGTCAAAAGCTTTGTGGGTGGATTGTTGTTCTTATCTCTCCACTTTGGGTTCTTCCTGGATTTGGGAGGTGGCCACTTCAGGTTTCATATGCTCACTCTAGGAGTCTAAGCTAAAACCACCCCATAGACTCCTAGGAGTCTCCCTCACCCCAGGTCTTTGGCATATCATAAAGATGGCCCGCACCCCCTACACCAGCTGCTGATTTCCATTTATTCTTCTGGTCCTCTGACCCACTGGCCCTTTCTCCTGTTTCCCTCCACATTGATCACAACCCTCTCCATTCCCCTCCCTATACCCTCTCCCATCCAGTTTTTTTCATCCATTTGTCTCCTATGACTATTTTATTCCCCTTCTAAGTGATAGTAATTATAATCTCAAAACTTCCAATGCTTGCAATCATTACAATCATTCATAATTTTTCAACTTTTCTTTAATGGGTTCCAATATCTCATCCCTTTATAGACAGTTCTACTGAGATACAAAATGGACCAATGCTTTTCTCTCTTGCTACCTGCTCATCCTGGGTAACTGTTGTTTGTTCATTTGTAATTTGCTATTATTTTGCATATTCTTGAAGATGTTCTTGAAGAATTTGCTTAAACTCTATCAGCATAATTTTATATAAATTTCAGGAAAATCTCACGTATCCCAGTGCCTAGGTTAGCATTTCAAACTCAGATGTGCATGTCCCTGTAACATAGATTTCTGTTCCACTGTTAACTAATAATCTTCCTTCCATTGCTTGTATGACAGGCATCAGAAGCTCAAAAGTTCCAAGTGAAATTCATGTCTTCACTTTATTGTTTCTAAAGCACTCCACATTCTCTTACCCCTCCAGTCTGTCATAGTACAGTAAAAAAAATTTCAGTTTTTTTTTTGTCAGAAATCCATGAACCCAAGAAAACGACCCTGATAACCCTGGAAATTTGTGTGGATTAACAGCAAGACACCTGCCTATTTTCTTGAATGGCCCCAGCTCTGCTGAAGCTGAGTCATAGCTTCTGCTTCATGATCCTGCTCATGTGTAGGACCCTGAAGGGCTGCTATGCCCTGGCTGAGCCTTTCTATATGCTGCTGTCTACTAAGTAACATTCTGTGTTTCCTCTAGGATCAAAATATCCTGACTAAGGCATGGTGCCCCAGGAAGGGAATTTACACTTGACATCCTATTGCCTCCCAGTTGAGTTCTTGCTTTTTCACATCCTGACTAATACATGGTGCCCCAGGAAGGGAATTTACACTTGACATCCTATTGCCCCCCAGTTGAGTTCCTGTTTTTTCCTGAGTTTGAATTTTTTCCTTCCCTGGCTTGGTGTATATATTGAACCTGCTCAGTAAAGGCACTGGCATTCTCTCATAATGGATGACCTGAGTCTGAGTCTTTCTTTAATCCCCTAGACCTACGTCTGAGCTTGGTACCGCGGGCAGTGCCAGAGCTGTCACTCATGTTCATTTCATTTGCAGACAAAGGAACTAGCAGCCTCTGTACTCATCACCTATCTACATCATCCCTACTCACAACCCCCCCACCCTCCGCTCCCATCCCTGGGCCTTAGGAACCCTGCATTCGAGTGGAGTCCAGATCCTGAATAACTCATGAAAGATAGTAATTACCCAGGACCTTACTAGGAATGATTTACATCAGGGATCTCTAATGGAAACAAACTATAGTCACCAATCTCTCCTTCTTACACTTATGAGAAGGTAGAATTTATACAATAACAACAGCAGCAACAACAAACAAAACAAACAAATAGCAAAAATAGAGTAAACAAAGTATGGAAAGATGCAAACTCATTCTTTGTTTAGGTGACAATCAAGGCTTATGCTTAACTGGCTCCCACTTTGTCAGGACAAATTCTAGTTTCTATGTAGATAGAAATTAAAATTAAATAGCATTAAAATCTGTAGACTTTGAGTAAAAAAACTAATGCTTCATCTCTTGGTGAGCTCCATGCATACAGATGAAGCAATTAGGGAAAAAGGACAGTTCATTAGAGAAAAAGTTTGCATCTTCTGTCTTAGTTACAAGTGTTTAACCTCTATTATTCTCAGGGACTTCAGTAATCTAGACAGTACTTCAAATGTTTCCTTTATCAGTCTCTAACACTATCAATTCTATGTTCTAAATCCCGTGAATGGACACACACGCACGCACGCACGCGCGCACGCACATGTGCATGCACACACGCATGCACATACACACACACTCACCCTAGAGATATCATTCTTTGATTCTGGACAACACTGTCTAATGAATCTGTCAGATTTCGCAAAGCAGACAAAACAGAAGAAATGTCAACAGACCTCAGCAACTTTCTCTGAAATGGTATAACTTATTCTGAATGGTATAACTTATTCTGATTGCTTGCATCTTCACAGATTGACCGTGCTTGTTGCAGCTGAATTTAGATTTTTCACACTTAGACATTGTGGATTATCGTTATAGAGGGGAAATCATGTAGGAAAAAACCAAACATAACTTAAAAGATGCTATCCTTATGTACCCCAGATCAGCCTCAAAAATGCAATACTGCTGCATTTGTGTTCTGAACACTGGGAAGACATGAATGTGCTACAATGCCTAGTTTCTGCTTCTCATGTAATGAACACTACTTTTGTGTTTTGTATGCACGTGTGCAAAGATCAGCATCCACAGAAATCACCATCAACTATTACCACTGATGGGCCAATGAACTTCATACCTTCTTTACATGTCAAGCCCACAGTTCTCAAATGGAACAGCACACAAAAATCATAAGGGAATTATTTCTCCACTTTTCTATCTCCTTGGATTCTGTAGAAGCACTGAGTTTGGTTGAGAAGCTCTTATTGTACATTTACATGAACACATAGATGATATTAATGTAACCTTGATGGACTTGGCTTAGTAGTACCCTCATTCAATACCAGAGATTCGTGAACTTGCACAGATAAAATAGATCATCACAATTGTTCAGAGTTTGTGAAGACCCTACAGGTGAAAGTATAGTGAACAACCCTTCAGCAGTACATCACTGAACCCCACCTCACAGGGCTGCTCCTGTGTTGAAATGGTAGGATTCTGAGAGAAAAAAATGAATAATTTTAAGGAGAGAATCAATATGAAAGGGGTTACATGATGATCATAAAAAAATACTTGCACAGTGGTGCAGTCTTGGAGACAGAGAAAAGAAGAATGTTATCATACCTCAAAAACTGTCCTGCATCACACTGGAAATTCATGTGGATTCAAAGGTTCTGGTTGATGATCCTACTCACCTTCATTTTATTTGCAGACACAGGAATAGCAGCTTCTGTACTCATCACCGATCTGCACCATCTCTACCCACAACCCCTGCTGCCATCTCTGGGCCTTATGGGTCCTACATCCCAGAGGATTCCAGATCCTGTATAATGAATTAAAGACAAAATAATCACCTATAATCACCTAAGGCCTTTCAAGGACCAATTTTCCTCAGTGATCTACAGTGGAGACCAATTACAATCACCAATCACTCCGTTCTACACGTAGGGGAAGGTAGACTTAAAAGAATAACAACAAAGAAAGCTAACAAAACTAATAAATAGTAGCACCAAGAGAAAAAAAAGCATGAAAAGAATCATATTCATTGTCTGCTTGGGTAATGAACAGGCCTTCTGCTTGACTGGAGCCTACTTTATTAGGGGTGAGCAGTGAAGAAGGGTGACTGAAAACCACCTCAGCTTACCAGCCATTATTCTGATTGTTAATAATTTAATGTGTCTCAATCAAGAAAAAATTACACAAAAAAATCAGTAGTTTTTTGTCAGCTACGCCAGCATAGCTGACTGAGTTCCTTGGATCGGCGGAGGGCTGAGGGCAAAAGAAAGAAAGACAAGGAGTCATCTGGTAAAGACCAAATGCTATATTTTCAACTGTGTAGCTCCCTTTTATACTCCCCATAAAACAGGAACAAAACCGGAACAGGAACAAAACAGGAACAAAAACAGGAACAAGGAGATACACTTGGCAGCCTATCACCTAAGTTTGGATTTCTCTTCAAGCAGTCTTTTTGGAGAAATCCATAGAGACAGGGAATCAGGCATAACAGCGCAGGTGCAGAGGATGGTGACTCACAGTTTTTATATTTTTAGTTTTGAACCTAGACTTTAGCTGCTGAGCCATCTCTGCAGCCCACCCAGCAGTAGTTTTTAAGCAGAATGAGACCATAGAAAACCACACACTCAGGGAAGGCTTCCAAGGACAGCAGATCAATTCTACATGACAGAGGACTTAGATCAGGTATAGAACCTATAAAACTTTAAACATCATCCCCCAACATTCTATGTGTTCCAATATGTGTAAAAGACAGGAATATGGCAAGCAGATGGCATGTTTAAAGCTTCCTCGAGCCAATAGGAAAGCAGTCCATGTTTCTGTGCCTGTTCATTCATTTTGTCTTCTTATCTTTCTATGAAAATGGTACTTGTATCTACTACTACCAGTATCCAACCCCTCTTCACATATGTGAGATTACTTTGTAAGTCCATGTTGTATTCATTTACCATTGTTTACAAGGCCGTAGGTGGTGTTTATAATTCCTTCCTTCAGGATAATTTCATAAACTTGTCAGTCATCTGTTGGAAGAAGTTCTGTCCATGATAATAAAACATAAACTTTCAAACCTCTGGAATTTTGATCCTTATTGGTCTAACCTTTTTGGGGCCCTTAAAGATGACTAACTTGACAGTCTTAGGTTAGTCCACTGCCTTCCCCCCAGCTCCTCCTGCCTCCTGAGAGGACTGTTCTAACCTGGGACACACAGGTGGGTTCCCCTACCCAATTCCCCCACCTGCTGGGACCTGTGCAAGCTCAGTAGCTGTGGGCTCTGCCCTCATGTCAGAGCTCCATTTTCCTTCCAGTCCACACCTACAACTGCAGTATAGAATACCTCCTCCCACCATACACCCCAGCTCCACATGCCTCCCAGGAGTGCTACACTGATCTAGGACACATAGCTCCAACTACCTCCAGGGAGGCCTGCTGCAACTTAAGACATCCAGGCCAGTCAACACCAGAGACAATAAGAGGGCAAAAGACAAGCAAAAGAACATAATTAACAGAAGCAAATGTAATATGGCACCATCAGAGCCCAGTTCTCATACTACAAAAAGCCCTGGATATCCTAACACATATGATGAGCAAGATTGTTTAAAAAACATTTATTTATTTACTGTATATGAATACACACTTGCTATCTTCAGACACACCAGAAGAGGGCATCAGATACCATTACAGATGGTTGTGAGCCACCATGTGGTTGCTGGGAATTGAACTCAGGACCTCTGGAAGAGCAGTCAATGCTCTTAACCTCTGAGCCATCTCTCCAGCCCTGATGAGCAAGATTTTGAGCTTAAATCCCATCTCATGAAGATGGTAGAGGCCTTTAAAAAGGACATAAATATTTCCCATAAAGAAATACAGGAAAACACAAACAGGTAGAAGTCCTTAAAGAGGAATCAAATAAACTCCTTAAAGGAATAAAGGAAAATACAATCTAACAGGCGAAGGAAATGAATAAAATTGTCTAAGACCTAAAAATAAAAATAGAAGCAATAAAAAAAATGGAGTCAACCCTGGAGATAGAAAACTTAAAAGAGAACAGGAACTACAGACCCAATTATTATCAACAGAATACAAGAGATGGAAGAGAGAATCTCAGGCATAAAAGATACCATAGAGGATATTGACACATCTGTCAAAGAAAATACAAAGGGTAAAACGTTCCTAACCCAAAACATCCTGGAAATCTGGGACACCATAAAAATATCAAACCTAAGAATAATAGGAATAGAAGAGGGTGAAAATATCTAGTCCAAAAGGCCAGAGAACATCTTTTTTAAAAAACAAAACAAAACAAAACAAAACAAAGATTTATTTATTATTTTACTTGTATGAGTATACACTGCAGCTATCTTCAGACACATACTAGAAGAGTGCATGGAATCACATTACTGATGGTTCTGAGCCACCATCTGGTTGCTAGGAATTGAACTCAGGACCTCTGGCAGTCAGTGCTCTTAACCACTGAGCCATCTCTCCAGACCCAGAAAACATCTTTAATAAGACCATAGATGAAAGCTTCTCTAATCTAAAGAAGGAAATGGCTATAAATATACAAGAAGCTTATAGAATACCAAATAGATTGGACCAGATAGGAAATCCTCCCACTACATAATAATCAAAAAACTAAATGTACAAAACAAAGAAAGAATATTAAAGGCTGCAACGGAAAAAGACCAAGTAATATATAAAGGCAGATCTATCAAAATTATACCTGACTTCTCAAAAGAGACTTTAAAAGCCAGAAGATCCTGGACAGATGTCTTGTAGACCCCAAAAGACTACAGAGACCAGTGCAGAATACTATATCCATCAAAACTCTCAATCACCATAGATGAAAAAATGAAGATATTACATGAGAAACTCAAATTTAAATGTATCTTTCTAAGAAATCCTTTCTAGTATCCTATCAGGCACACAAATGCTGTTTCAGTATCTAGTGGGTGCCAGTGGAACATTCCATAAGGTCTCACATACCTTTCTGGTATCATTTAATGCTAAGGTAAACCTCTTCACCTCTCATTCACCCTTTTAGAGTTGTCCCTCTTCTGGCCTATCACCCACTCTTTTCTGTTTTCCCTTTGTCTGGTTCATCCTCACTCATATCTCAGCTATATCGCTTATCACAATACACAGATAATTTTTATTCTCTCTCTAAGTGATACTTCAGCCATGTTCGCTAGCATCTTATATGTGTCATTTTTCACTACTAATGTGGCAGCTCACAGTCATTTGTAACTCAAATTAAAGTAGAACCAACATGCACTACTGGTCTGTGGGCACCAGGAATTATGTGCTGTACTATTTACATATATAAAGCCCAAAAAGGCTTATGAACATAAAATAAAAAATATGAAAATCTTTTCCCACATTAGTGATTTGAATTATGTTCCTTAGTAAAATTATTGGTATAGGTCCTTCTCCAAGATCCACAACTTTCCTAGTCCCCAAATAGTTGGTTCAACAGGTACTTCTACAACACAACTTCTGCACCTGAATACATTCCATTGTATTTAGGTACATTTTTTTCACTTTCCACTCATGATCTATATACATCTAGGATGAATCAATTCACCTGCAATTGCAAGCAGAGCATAAATACTTGGCTTACAAGTATCCCTGGGAAGGATGTGAGTACTTAGAGCATATGCTGGGTAGTGCAGGATGCTGTAGTAATTCCACTTTGAGTTTTATTAAGAAGTGCCCACATTGATTCATGTATTGTTTATAACTGTTTACACTTTGGCCAACAGCGAATAAAGCCTCTTCTCAATGTTTGATGATGTTAGTTTTCTTGATAAGGGCCTTTCTTACTGGAGTGAAATGGATTCTCTAGTTAGTTTTCATTTTGATTGCCCTGGTTGTGAGGGATATTGAATACTTGAAAAAGTGTATATTTGCCACTTGTATGTCCTCTTTTGAAAGGTTTCTATGTAGTTCCTTTTGCCTGATTTTATTGTGTATCTTGGTTTCTTGTTCTGCAGGGTTTTTAGTTCTTTGTGTATTCTGGATATTAATCTTCTGTCGGATGTGCACCTGTCAAAGATTTCCTCACACCCTGGAGGTTATTTATTCTCGCAGGCCACTCTTTCCTTTTTCTTTTCTTTTTGGTGTGCTGAAGGGTTTATTATATCTTACCTTATTGTATTTCAGAAGATGCTGTTTGTTGGTTGTTGTCATGATTTACTGAGCAATTACAGTCCTCTTCAGAGGATCCTTATCTGCTATCTTCTCTTGAAGAGTTTCTCACTACGATTTTAAGCCAGCATCGATAGACACTTCCTGTGAAGGAGAGCTTCAGGTTGGCAAAGGAGATGAAGTGACCATTACTCTGCCACACATCCCTGGGTCCACACTGCCAATGACAGTGTTCAAAGGGAACAAATGGCCTTATCAGAAAGATTGTGTGCTCATTATTAACCACGACACTGGAGAGTATGTCCTGGAGAAGCTCAGCAGCAGCCTTCAGGTCAAGAAGACAAGAGCTGAGGGAAGCAGCAAAATCCAAGCCCTAATGGAACAGCAGCCCACACGTCCCCCACAGCCCCCACAGTCGTCACAGCCATCACAGCCGCCCTCTCCACCTCCACCCATGCCGTTCCGAGCCCCGACGAAGCCTCCAGCTGAACGCAAAACTTCTCCCTTGAAGGATAACCCCTCACCTGAGCCCCAGCTGGATGACATCAAAAGAGAGCTGAGAGCTGAGGTGGACATTATTGAGAAGATGAGCAGCAGCAGTGGGAGCCGTTCCTCCGACTCTGAGAGCTCCTCAGCTCCAGCAGCGCAGGCGAGGACAATGGCCCAGCCTCTCCTCCCCAGCCTTCACAACAGCAGCCCTACAACAGCAGGCATGTGGCGTTGGCATGCTAGTCAGTGACTGTTGCCATAGGAAGTACTTGCATGTGGCACTGGGCTTGATAACTCGAGCTTTCTGTGCCTCAGACTACCCGGTCACCTGGCCTGCCCAGCACCACACATCATTTTGTAGATGGCTCCAGTTTTTGCTCTCTGCACAAATCCTTCAGTGGTTCTTTCTGATTCCCCCTCCAGAGTAAGAAAGCTATTTTTGGAAATCCAGAATGTAGTCTCCCAGATGGCGTCTCAGGGGTTTTCTTGTGCCAACCAAAGGACTCCCTGTCACTGTGTCTTTGCTGTCCCCTCCTCTTTACCTACTCTAAACCTCTCTCTCAGAGCTCCTCAGGCACTATTTCACAAACTCTTCATTTCTTTCAACATATGGGTATGCCCTGGTGTGTGTACAAACTACTGTTCTACCTACCTGGTCTGGTTGGTATTAGCGCCTCAAAAGCAGGGACTGTCATCACGGAACTAGACATGCAGATGCTCCTACTCTGGGAACTAGACATGCAGGTGCTCCTGCTCTGGTTGGGGAAGATACAGAGACAACTACTAGTGAAGGATGGGGGGTAAACATAGGGAAACATTCCAGGCATTGAGACAAAGCTAGAAATATGTACACAATGCCCATGCAAGTCTCTACTGAATCTGTAAATTATCTTTTATTTGCTCTATGCAATATTCACATGGGTGAGGTGGATAGACTAATTCTACAGAGATGCCATGGCAATCCTATGAAAAACATTGGGAAAATGCAATACAGATAAACCAGAGATTTGTAATAATGCCACTTGTTTATTTCTGTAGCAGAATAATTTTCTCTGTGGGTGGTGTGCTGGAGTAATAGGGAAACTTGAAAGTTCCAAAGTCCTTCCCTTTTTTGAGAGACTGGTTAGTGTGTATGTGTGTGCGTGTGTGTGTGTGTGTGTGTGTGTGTGTGTGTGTGTATACATGTACGTGTATATGTGTGTGATATTTATTAATTATTTTAAAAAAGAATTGCTTTGTAGATATGTATTGAGAACAGCCAAATTGGATCTTTCCACATAAACTTTTTGAAACTCAGGCCTTAACCAGTAGTTTGGAAGACCAACTCAAGTGTTAGGAACTGAGTGTTTTTGTTTCTTGTTATTTCTGTCTTAGATTCCTTGTGTCCTTTGATGATATTTAAAATCTTGTGCCTAAAAATTTATTTTGCTTAATTCTGATGTAAACATGCATGTTTACATTTATATAAAATATTTTCTGTGTAGTTTCCTCTCTTTCAAGATGAATATATTTAAATAAAAATGAAGGTCAGCAATTTAGGGGGATGGTATTCATAGGCAGGCAACATATTCAGGGATAGCCCTCACTCCAGTTGTTAGGGGACTCACATGAAGACAAAGCTGCACATCTGCTACATAGGTGAGGTGGGTTTAGGTCCAGTTCACATCTACTCTTTGGTTGGTGGTTCAGTCTCTGGGAGCCCCTAAGGGTCCAGGTTAGTTGAGTTTGTTGGTCTTCCTGTGCAGTCCCTGTCCTTTTTGGGTTCCTCAATCCTTCCCCAATTCTTCCTCAAGATCCCCACCCAGCTCCATCTAATATTTGGCTGTGTGTCTCTGCATCTGTCTCAGTCATCTTTTGGGTGGAGCCTCTCAGAGGACAGTTATGCTAGGATCCTGTCAGGAAGCATACCAGAGTATCACTAGTAGTGTCAGTGATTGGTTCTTGCCCATGGGATGAGTCTCAATTTGGGGCAGTCATTGGTTGGACATTGCCTTTATCTCTGCTCTATCTTTGTACCTGCAAATCTTGTAGGCATAAAACATGTTGGGTCCAAGTTTTTGTGGGTGAGTTGCTGTCCTTATCCCTCCACTGGAAGTCCTGCCTGGCTAAAGGAAGAGGCCAAGATTCATATCCCTATTGCTAGGAGTTTCTGCTAGAGTTACCTCCATAGACACCCTGGGGCCTCTTGCCATCTCAGGTCTCTGGTCTGTCCTAGAGATTACCCTCCACAACAGATTTAATTTACTCTTTCTTGTCCTTTCTCTATCTGATCCCCTCTTCATTCCCTCTCCACCCATTTTCCTCCCTCAACCACCTCTGATAACTTTTATTTCCTCTTATGTAAAAGATTCGATTATTCTCCTTTAGGCCCTCCTTGTTATTTGCTTCCTTCGGATCTGTGATCTGTGGAGTAGTTATTCTGTATTGTATGCATTTTATCCACTTGTTAGTACATACTGTGCATAAACTTGAGACAATCCCACTAAAATCAGGGACTAGACAAAGCTGTCCACTCTCTCCCTACCTATTTAATATAGTACTGGAAGTCCTAGCCAGAGCAATTAGACAACAAAAGAAAGTCAAAGGGATACAAATAGGAAAGGAAGAAGAAAAAATTTCACTATTTACAGATGATATGATAGTATACTTAAGTGACCCTAAAACTTCCACCACAGAACTCCTTAACCTGAAAACAATTTCAGCAAAGTGGCTGGATATAAAATCAACTCAAACAAATAAGTAGCCTTCCTATATTGAAGGATAAACAAGCAGGGAAAGAAATTAGGAAAATGACACCCTTCACAATAATCACAAATAATATAAAATACCTTGGCGTCAATCTAACCAAGCAAGTAAAAGATCTGTATGACAAGAACTTCAAGTCTCTGAAGAAAGAAATCAAAGAAGATCTCAGAAGATGGAAAGATCTTCCATGTTCATGGACTGGCAGGATTAATGTAATAAAAATGGCCATCTTGCCAAAAGCAATCTACAGATTCAGTGCAATCTCCATCAAAATTCCAAATCAATTCTTCACAGAGTTAGAAAGAGTAGTTTGCAAATTCATTTGGAATAACAACAACAACAACAACAACAACAACAACAACAACAACAAAACCCCAGGATAGCAAGAACTATTCTCAACAATAAAAGGACTTCTGGGAGAATCACCATCCCTTATCTCAAGCCGTACTACAGAGCAATAGTGATAAATACTGCATGGCATTGGTACAGAGACAGGCAGGAAGATCAATGGAATTGCATTGAAGACCCAGAAATGAACCCACACACCTATGGTCACTTGATCTTTGACAAAGGAGCTAAAACTGTCCAGTTGAAAAAGGACAGCATTTTCAATAAATGGTGCTGGTTCAACTGGAGGTCAGCTTGTAGAAGAATGCAAATTGATCCATTCTTATCTCCTCGTACAAAGCTCAAGTCCAAGTGGATAAAGGACCTCCACATAAAACCAGATACACTGAAACTAATAGAAGAGAAGGTGGGGAAGACCTTCGAATACCTAGGCACAGGAGAAAAGTTCCTGAGCAGAGCACCAATGGCTTATGCTCTAAGATCAAGAATTGACAAATGGGACTTCATAAAATTGCAAAGTTTCTGTAAGGCAAAGGACACTGTCAATAGGACAAAATGGCAACTAACAGATTGAGAAAAGATCTGTACCAATCCTGCATCCGATAGAGGGCTAATATCCAATATATATAAAGAACTCAAGAAATTAGACTCCAGACAACCAAATAACCCTATTAAAAATTGGGGTACAGAGCTAAACAAAGAATTCTTAACTGAGGAAACTTGAATGGCCAAGAAGCACTTAAAGAAGTGTTCAGCATCCTTAGTCATCAGGGAAATGCAAATCAAAACAACCCTGAGATTCCACCTCACACCAGTCAGAATGGCTAAGATCAAAAACTCAGGTGATAGTAGATGCTGGTGAGGATGTGGAGAAAGAGGAACACTTCTCCATTGTTGGTGGGATTGCAAGCTGGTACAACCACTATGGAAGGCAGTCTGGCGGTATCTCAGAAAATTGGACATAGCATTACCTGAGTCGAACCTAGCTATACCACTCCTGGGTATATACCCAGAAGATGCTCCAACATATAACAAGGACATATGCTCCACTATGTTCATAGAAGCCTTATTTATAATAGCCAGAAGCTGGAAAGAACCCCGATGTCCCTCAACAGAGGAATGGATACAAAAAATTGTGGTATATTTACACAATGGAGTATTGCCTAGCTATTAAAAACAATGAATTTGAGAAATTCTTAGCTAAATGGATGGAACTAGAAAATATCATACTCAGATATTTTGGTCAACCTGATAAGCCCTTAGAAACAGTGATCACAGAACTTTGTTTATTGCCTTGTTTGTTCTTTGACTATTTATGTTTATTGTCTTGCTTGTTCCTTGACTATTTGCATCTATTGTATTGATAGTTACTCAATCTAGAACTAACCTTAATACTTGCATGTAATTAAAATGATATAAAAGCAAAAAGGAGGAAGGGAGATGGGATAGGGGTTTTCTAGGGAGGGGAAATGGGGAAAGGAGATGGCATCTGAAATGTAAATAAATAAAAAAAGAAAGATAGCTCTTAAAATCCATTATAGCTGGAGAATGAAATGCAAAAGTCATTAGGCACACAACACCAAGAGTGACCCTGAACAAAATTTTGCTTTTATATTAAGAGCAGCAGGATCCATGGAACAATTTCTTTAGCAGGGAAGGATGTGTGGCTTGTCACTGTATTTGTAAAGAGCAAAGGAAAGCTATTTGAGGAGAGCACTGAAGATTGGAATCAGGGAAGTAAACAGAGGTGCTTTCAATATTCCAAGTGGGATGACTATCTTGTCTAGGTTACTCATATTCAGGACAAAGACAAAATCTTCACTAACCCCACGTCCAATAGAGGGATAATACCCAAAATATATAAAGAACACAAGAAGCCAACTTCCAAAAACCCCAAACAATCCAATTTAAAAAATGGGATATAGAGCTAAACAGAGAATTCACAATGGAGGAATCTTGAATGGCTGAGAAGCACTTAAAGAAATGTTCAAAGTCCTTAGTCACCAGGGAAATGCAAATCAAAACGACCCTGAGATTCCACCTTATACCAATCAGAATGGCTAATATCAAAAACTTAGGTGACAGCACATGTTGGCAAGAATCTGGAGAATGAGGGACACTCTTCCATTGATGGTGGTATTGCAATCTGGTACAACCACACTCAAAATCAATATGGTGGTTACCCAGAAAATTGGACATAGATCTACTTGAAGACCCAGCTATACCACCCTTGGGAATATACCCAAAAGATGCCCCACCATACCACAGGGGAACATGCTCCACTATGTTCATAGCAGCCTAATTTTTGATAGCCAGGAGCTGAAAACAACCCGGATGTCCCACAATGGAAATATGGATACAGAAAATGTGGTTCATTTACACAATGGAGTACTATTCAGCTATTAAGAATGAGGATATCATGAGATTTGCAGGCAAATGGATGGAACTAGAAAATATTCTGAGTGAGGTAACTCAGACTCAAAAGGACATGCATGGTACATACTCACTAATAAATGGGTAGCCAAAAAAGTACAGAATACCTAGGATACAGTCCACAGGACTCAAGAACGTTAATGAGCAAGCAACAGGACCCAAGTTAGGATGCTTTAATCCTATTTGGGAGGGAGAAGAAAATCAAGAGAGTCAGAGTGATGAAGTGACCTCAGTGGAAGAGGGGAGAGAGATGGAAAAAGGGAAACATGATCAGTTATGGGGCTCAGGAGACAGGAGAGAAGCCCTGAGGGCCAACAGAATGAATGGAAATATGTAACTGGGGGGGCAGTGGGAAGTGGGAGACCCTCTAGAAAGTACCAGAGACCTGGAAAGTGAGAGACTCTTAGGATTCAAAGGGAGAGACCTTAGATGAAATGTCCAACATTGGGGAGAGAGAACTTGTAGAGCCCACCTCCAGTAGAAAATCAGGCCATCAAGTGGAGGGATAGGTTTGGCATCCCACAGTCAAAAAACACTGACCCAGAATTGTTACTGTCTAAAAGAACTGTAGGGACAAAAATGGAGAAGAAACTGAGGGAAAGGTGATCCAGTGACCAGCCCAACTTGGGAATCCATCTCAAGGAGAGGCTCCAAGGCCTGGCACTGTTACTGATGCTATAGTGTGCTTACTGACAGGAGCATGGATGTCCTCTGAGAGACCCAACAAGCAGCTAACTGAGACAGATGCAGATACTTACACCCAACCTATTGGACTGAAGTCAGGGACCCCTGTGGTTGAATTAGGGAAAGGCTGGAAGAAGCTTAGGAGAATGGCGATCCCATAGGAAGACTGGAGTCTCAACTAACTTGGACCCCTGAGATCTCTCAGACACTGAGCCATCAACCAGACAGCATGCTTGAGCTAGTCTGAGGCCCCTGACACATATACAGCAGAGAACTTCCTGATCTGGCCTCAGTGGGAGAAAATGTGCCTAGCCCTTGAGAGACTTGAGGTCCCAGGGAGTAGGGAGGCCTGGCATCAGGGCAGGGAGCAGAACATCCTCTTGGAGGCAGGGAGGAGGAGGAATTGTGGGAGGGCGAATCAGGAGGATGGTAACCACTTGACTGTAAAAAAAATAAAAGTACTAATTAAAAAAATGAAGTTCAGAATTTATGGGATTTACTTGATGGGGAATTATAGGGAAAGAAAGAAACTCTCAGTTATGAGAGACTAAAGAAGGATAGGGAAGAAGGGGAAGAGGCCGGAGGTGGGAGATTCGTTTGTTATCTTCTGTGGGTGGAAGGACAGAAGAGAATAGCTCATTATCTCAATAATTTACCTTGGATGGCCAAGGTGACTCCAAAATCCTGATAATATTTCCTTTCTTCCTATTCACTGTGGGCACAGGAAGTCACCAGGTCTGCAATCCTCTCCAGTGTCTAACCACATGTCACACCTCCCCTGCAATGCATCCCTGCTTAAGAGGCTGTGAGTCCCAGAGGAGACCAGGTGATGCAGTAACTCAGTAAAGACAGTCATTAACCAGAACCTGTATAGGAGTCCTTCTCTCATTGACCTTCAGAGGTGACTGATAATAGTCACTGATCACAGAGGACTACAATTTGGGGTGGTGGAGTGGGAGAGATACTTATTGGTTGACCTTAACTTGTTTGGTGTTGCCTTTTCTTTGTAAGGTGAAGAGGGAGAGTTTGAATTTAGTTGCCAAAAGAAACCAGAAACTACATGATGAATAAAACATCTTTTAGCACATACATTTTTCTACGTTGCTTTAAAGACATAGTAGTCAGCTGCATATTTCTATACATTCTCCTGGCCCTTGGGGTTCTCTCCTATTTCTCCTCATACCTTACCCTGTCCCTCTATTCCCCTTCCATCTCCCACCCAGGTCCCTCATTTCCTCTGCCTCCCATGATTGTTTTATTTTACCTTTTAAGTGGGATTCAAGTATCTTTTCTTGGGTCTTCTTTATTATTTATCTTCTTTGAGTCTGTGGGGTGTATCATGGGTGTTCTGTACTTTTTGCCTAATATCCATTTATCAGTGAGTACATACCATGCTTGTCCTTTTGGGTCTGTGTTACCTCACTCAGGATGATATTCTGTAGTTTCATCCACTTGTCTGAAAACTTGTGATGCCCTTGTTTTAATACTACTATTTCTTAAAGAATGCCTCAGGAAAAGACATAGTGTTTATGTGTTTTAGTTGTGTATTGCAATGATGATTTCCCTTGGTCATAAGCATCAGTAACCTCAGGCACAATGACACCTCTATTCTCTGTATATTGGTTTAGGTAAGAACCAGTTGTGACTGGTAGTTATTTCACTTTCTAATTTAGTGAAAATTTGTGTTATATCCTGTGATGAAACCATCCACGAGATTTGTATTGTCACTTCTTTAAATGTATGGTTACACAGTTTTTATGCATTCAACTATGCAGTTATCACACAAGTGTTTTCTTCAAACAACCTCCTGTGTCATCCATTTCTCTTGTCCATTTTCTCCATCCTAACCTCATGCAGCCATAGGAATCCATTCTACTTTATATGTTTTCCTATCATTTGTATTGCATATGAATGGAACCATATAGCATATGATTCTCACTTTCATTACTATGATGCTTTTCAAGTTATATCTATATAGAAATACATATCAGTATTTCAATTACTTTTATCACTGGTTACCCCATTTCTTTGTATAGTATGCAACATGATATTCTCTAATTATCAGCTAATGGTTCTTTCTATTTTGTGAAAATTACAAATAGTATTATTATAGACATTCACACTCAGTCACTTGTTTGAATATTATTGTAATTGTAGGTTGACAACTAGGTGTAGACTTTCTGGCTCCTATGGTAGCAATTATATGGTGAACTTTCTAAAAATTGTTTTCACATATTGTTTGAGAATTGCATTTGTAACAGCCTGTAATCATTGGGGTGTGTGCTTGTATGGAGCCCATTTGCTCAATGACTCAAATAAGATATAATGCCTTTCTGGTACTTTTTTGTGTACTATATGATGTCTCATTGGAGAATTGTCCCATCCATTACATGGTAGCTGCAATTAAAGTTCTTTTGTGTATGAATATATTTTAGAAAGCTTCTTTAGTAGTAGGTTTTGATGTTGATTCTCCTTTCTTTTTCATTTATTTATTTTTCTATTTTTTTTTGAGACAGGACTTTTCTACGTATCCCTAGCTATTTTGGAAGATACCATGTAGATAGGCTGGCCTCAGACTCACAGAGGTCTACCTGCCTCTTCCTCCTGAATACTGAAATTAAAGGCATGCACCACCACACCCAGCCTGATGTATCTTCTTAAGAGGCTATTGGTATTATTTATCTCTCTCCCTAGTCCCTCCTATACCTGCCCTTCCACCTTCCACTCCATGAAATCCTTCTATTCTAGTTTCCCTTTAAATCTTTTTTTATAATACTATATAATATTCCATGGAAGATTCTCCTCTTCCCCTGTCTCGAGATATATTATTTTTATAATAGCCATTCTCTGGTTTTAGACTTATTTATTTATTTATTTATTTATGTATTTATTTATTTTTTATGAATATTTTACTAATATTTATGTAAATGTGTCATGTGAATGTCTAACACACAGAAGTCAGAAAAGGACATTTAATTTCTTGGATATAGAGTTTTGGATTGTTTTGAGCTACAATGGAGGTTCCAGGAATCAAATTCATTTTCTTTGCAAGAGCAAAAATGTTACCAACTGTTGAGCCATTTCTCTAGATTCCAGTAACAGCCAGTCTTATTTGAGTAAGCTGGAGTCTCAAAAGTAGTTTTAATTTATATGATGGTTACAGATGTTAAACATGTGTTAAAGTATACATTAGTGTTTAATATGCCTTGTTTTGAAATTTCCATTCAATTTTAGAGTCGTTTATTTATTTTTAAAATTTATTTTCTTACTTATTTAAAATAATTATTGATCATTGGAGAATTTCAAATACTTGTACAATGTATTTTGCTCATATCTACTCCCAAACTCCCCCAACTTTATGTCCTTTTTTTTCACAGAACAAGAAAATTTATTATCGCCAATGCTGGTGCATAAAGATTAACAAGCATAATTAGAAGGAGGGATGGGGAGGGGAAGGGGGAGAAAGAGGCAGAGAGGGAGAGAGGGAGAGAAGGAGAGAGAGAGAGAGAGAGAGAGAGAGAGAGAGAGAGAGAGAGAGAGAGAGAGAATATGAATACCAGGCACCCAGGTGGGCTTCTGGGTAGGTTTAAAACCTTCAAAGTTTGACAACACAATAGCTCATGAATCTTTTATGGATACAGGCAGGGCTTCTTTTTACTTGACAATTTTTGCAAACAGTTCTTACAGTATGAACTTCAGTTACAGTCTTACCATCTGCCAAGGTAAAAAACAGCGAACGAAATTTCCCTAGTATAAAAGGGTATTAGAAAGTTTGTCTTTAGGCTTTCCCATACATTTTATTTAATGCATGAACTCAAAACCTTAAAAAGGCATCCTGTTTTTTTCTTTACTTTGAAAATCATCACAATGGATTTTTCCAAATTAGAGATCACAGTAGCTTTATAAATCATGAAGATACATGTGCAGTCAAAATTCCAGAAGCTTTCGTAACACATTTTAAGATGATAGCACACATGGTAACACGTTTACATTTATACACACATCTACTTTCATTACCCTTTGGGGTTGATGAATACTCAATCTTAAACCTCATATTTAGCTTTTGATAACTAGATGTGTATAAATCACAAAAGAGAATTTGTAAAGTTTTTTTCAATAGCTTTTAGTTCTAATTAAAGATATCTTGTGGATATATTTTCCCCCATTCCTTAAATAGGTTCTTGTATTGGCAGTCACGATTTACTCTTCCAACCCATCTTTAAAAGCTTAACACGAGAAAGCTCTTCTCCAATGCAAGGAAAATCATCTCGATCAACAGTCTGTACCAGAGGTTTTGCTGAGCCCCTGTGAGACCAAGCAGGAACAATTGGGTCTTTTCTCCTCCCGATTCTCAGGTTTAACGCTCCTCCTTCCTCGATTCTCCTTTTCCACAATGCATGGTCGTTCACTGTCCTGTCTTCTATTCCGAGAAACAAAAACCAACTGTTTTTATTTTTTGCACAGAACTATTTGGAATGAACCCCAAAATAGCAGAACGTTGAATCTCTCCCTCTCAGGTAGTTTCTTCCTCTTTCGTCAGCATTTACTCTCGATCAACGATCTCATCACAACCGAGCTCTTCGGTCAGTCAATTGACAACCATCAGCGAAAACAGCTCTTCGATAAAAGCGAGCTGGTCGAAAGGGCTCTCTCTTCTCGCACCGCGCCTGAAACCCGCCATCCAGGCCATCACCGGCTCGCCCGTTCTCAGGAACACCTTGTTGGCTTCCTCCAGCGCGGCGGACACCCTGTGCATCGCGCCGTTCCAGCGCTCCTCTTCAGGGAACTCCGTCACCTTCCAGGTCCGCGCCAGCCTCGGGGAACAGGCCGCGCTGGGCGCGGGCGTCGGACGGCTCGGCCTCCTCCTCCATGGGGTCCTCCTCTGGGACCGGCCCGCGGACCCCGCGGCCTACCTCCATATCGCCCTCGCCGGGCGGCACATCCATCTGCAGCTCGTTGCTTTCTTCGTACAGCTCGCAAAGCTCTGCCATCTCCGCCATGGTGAAAGCAACTCAGCCGAGAAATAAAACACCTTTTGCAGAGATAGGGCGCGCGAACGGGCGTGTCCTTTTTGTTTTTTTAAATTCTCACCAATTCTATTGATGCTCACATGTGCATGGGTGTAGTGATATTCAGTGCACCATGAGGAATCTACTAGAGGTAACATACCAGAAGAAAATGTCTCTCTTCTAGTAGCCACCAACTGCCAATAGCTCCTCAGTTAAAGGTGGAGGTTTCAGGATCCTCTCACCTTTCTGTGGTAAAATGTTGCCTGGCTTGGTTTTGTCCATACACCCATAAGTTCTGAGTTCATAGGTGCAATGGCTTTCTTCTATTAAAAAGATATACTTGTTTTTCAGTCCTATTTATTCCCTGGCCCCTACAATTTTTCTGCCCTCTCTTTTGTGATGATTCTTTAGCCTTGAGGGATGGGAGAATGTTATAGGTATTTCAACTAAGGCTAAACACTCCATAATCACTTTTTCTTGACACAATGACAATTGTGTCCGTTTTAACCTCTATTCATTGGGAAAAAAGAACTTTTTCTGTTAAGTATTGAGAACGGCATTAATCTATGAGTATGGTGAATATAAGCATTTATAAGAATGTGTGACTATATCTGTCTAGCAAAATAATAGCAGCAAGTTATGAACTATTGCTTATGGCTTCCCCAGCCATAGATTCTTGGTCAGGATTACAGTACTAGGCATGAGTTCCTTCCTGAGCAGTGGCCCTCAAATCCAATAAAAAAGCTGTTGGTTACTTCCATAACTTTATGGGCACTATTGCACTGATGCCATGTTTTGCCAGATGCACCCCATTCTTGTAGCTTTCAGATTTCATAGCTATGTAAGACTATGGATGATTTTTCTTCACCAATAGCCAACATGTCATCTTCTGGCAGTATGACAGCTGTCTAGCAGGGAGGGATCTTCTAGGTCAGTACTAGTTTTATTTCTTCACTTTCTACGACCACACATACAGTATCTTCAGCAATAAGGGCTTAAGAATCAAGTTTTGGCAGGCAACCAAGAGTGATGATCATAATCTTAATTGCTGTGGGACTCTCTGTGAACCCTGGGTAACAACTAAAAAGGAGATATCCCATGTGGACTTTGTGTGTAAGGCTGCTGGGTATAGCCTTATCATCATATGTTGGGAAATTCAAGTTAACCTGTCTCATATATGTACAGTGTAAATATATTTATATAAAAACACTCACGTATATGGAAGCTTAAAAAGAGTAACTCTCCATATTTTCTCAGTGTTAGTCGTTTCTCTTTCCACCCATCTCTATGGTTTATTCTTCCATACCTTTCTACCTTAATGTGTTTTCCCCCATTACTCCCTTTCCATTTTTATATCACTGTCTTTTACTATTCTCCTCCATTAATCTTCTTCCACAACCTCCTGATAATTTACTAATTTCTTGATTTATACAAGTAATAATACAATTAAACACAGAAATCTAAATATTTGAAGCCAGTATCTCTATATAAGAGCATACAGTGTTTATTTATTGAATCCAATTTATCTTGTATATTTTTTCAATTCTGTTCTTTTATCTGAAAATTTCATTTTTCTTTATTTAACAGTATATAAGCACAGGTAAAGATTTTGTGAATAGGATTCCATTTTCTAATAGCCAAGAAATAGGGCTTCATGAAATTAAAAAAGAAAGGAAATAGATAATTTATTTTAAGAGAAGGCCACAGAGTGGGGAAAATATTACATATAATTTTCAAGAACTCTAAAAGGAAAGCATCAAATAATCAAATAGTCAAATCAAAATTGTCCATTAGATTTGTACAGTGAGTTCTTAAAATAATATCAAATGGCTTTTGAAAAAGCTTTCAACATCCTTAGCAATCAGAGACATGCAAATCAAAGTGACTGATTTCTCATCTTACCCCAGGCAGAATGGCTAAGATTCAGAAAATGAGTGATAATAAATATTGGTGAGGATGTGAGAAAAGGAGAAGCTCTTATTTGATGTCAGTGGTAATGAAAAAATGGTACCGTCACTGTGGAAATTAGTAGGAATGTGCCTCAAGGAGCTAGGAAATATATCTACTACCTGGACTAGCTATACCACTCCTGGGTGTATATCCAAAGAGCTATATGTCTTACTGTTTAGATGTATGCTCATCCTTGTTTGTTGATGTTATGTTTACATCAACTAGAAACAAACAATCTAGATGTCTTCAACTGATGAAATAATAATGAAAATGTGGTACATATATGCTATGCAATTTTATTTGTTCGTATGGAGCCTCTTTTTGACTAGGTTGGTTGTTTTCTTGATATTTCTATATCTTTAGGTCTTTTGTATAATACATATATTATTGTCCATATCGTGTATAGCAGGGAAATATTTTCTCCCAATCTATAGACTGTATTTAGCTCTTAGGCTGTTTGCTTTGTTGTACAGAAATGTTTTAACTTCATGAAATATCACTTGCCAATTTAATGAGCTACTGGCAACCTTTTTACTTATACCTATATCTTGAAGTGTATCTTCTATTTTTCCTTGAGCAATTTTAGAGTTTCATGTTGAAATTCTTTGCCAAATAGGCATTGGCTTCTTTCTTTTTTCTTTCTTTCTTTCTTTCTTTCTTTCTTTCTTTCTTTCTTCCTTCCTTCCTTCCTTCCTTCCTCCCTCCCTCCCTCCCTCCCTCCCTCCCTCCCTCCCTCTCTCTCTCTCTCTCTTTCTTCTCTGTCTTTAAGTGAAAGAAAAAAATATACAATGTATTTTGTTTATGCTTTCTCCTCCTTTTCTCCTCCCAGATCCTGTCTACCTCTCTACCCAGCTACTCCATGCCTTTTCTCTGTTTTTAACAAACAAACAAACAAACAAACAAACAAACAAACAGACAGACAGACAAAATATAAGAAACACACACACACACACACACACACACACACACACATCATAAACTGGATGCCAAGACATAAAAGATCCAGATGACATAAAAAAGGTCCCAAATCAAAATGAGGCAAAAAATAATCTACCAAAATACCACCATGAGGGGTGATGGAACATGAACTCGTGGTCAGGAAAAGCAGCAAGTATCTGGGGTACACCTTTGGGGAAGTAGTCAGGCCAGCAGTTATAAGGGTTGATTAAGGGTTATCCTCTAATAATTGTCAGAGCCAAATAAAATAACTCTAGTCTGAGTCTCATTTATTTGTAAGCTAGTCAGGGATAGGTTTTAATTAGTTGTTGTACATAGCATAGTTTCAAAGTACTGTAAAAATATCTACATAAGGAACATTACAGGCAAACTAAAGAGAATATGAAACACAATGCTAAAAGCTATTTTTTTCTGATTCCTGCTTTTATTCCATGGTTTTGTGAATATAACTTAAATGGCTGCTTGCTAATAATTTCAGAAAAGATAAAGGCACAAATAACACCATTATGCAAGGGGAATCTCAGAACTTTCTTAAGGGTAAGGACAGGCCAGAAAAGAAAAAACAAATATAATAAGAGAAGGGAAAGTTAAAAGAGAAACTGATGTAAAAAACAGTGTAGTAAGAACAGGTAGGAGACATTAGAAAAAGGTTGTGTTTGAGATATTTGGATGCTGTGAAGCATCAGCTAAGGATATGATATATCACTTATTCATATTTAAATATTATACTGCAGTCAACAGAGGAATTTGGATAAAATAAAAAATCTTGGGAAAATTGAGAATCAGTCTATCTCAAGACCTAGCCATACCACTCTTGTGTAGATACTCAAAAGATGCCATCTTACCCCATGGACACTTGCTCAACTCTATTTATTGTGGCTTTCTTCATAATATCCAGAAACTGGAAACAACCTAGATATCTCTCAACTGAAAAATGGATAAAAAATACCATATATTTACATGATATTACTCAACTATTAGAACAAAACAACTCATGACATACAATTTGCATGCAAATGATTCTGCGTGAGGTACCCAGACACAGAAAGACAAATATACTCTTCATTCATCTATAACTGGATATTAACTGTTAAGGAACTGATAATCAAGCCACAACCCACAGACCCAGCAAGTTTATGCAAAGAGAAATGATATAGGAGGAAAAACATGGATCTCCCTGGGAAGGGGAAATAAAACATATTCTATGGTTAAACTGGTTACATGTGGGTACAGAAGCATGAGGAATCAAATAGGAGAGAAGAGGTGGACAGAGAGAGTGTGGGAAGAGATAGCTGGAATTGGAGGCATTTTGGGAATGATGTAGAAACAGTGCAGTGGAATCTTCCTGCAATCTATGATGGTGAACCTATTGAGGACTCCCACTAATAGGAGCTACAGAGTCTGAAGTGACTTTCTTTTCTAGCAAGCCAAGGATCCCAGTGGTAGGACTTTATTGCATTGGGTTGAATTATTGGCTTAGGAGATTCCATAGAGCTCCCTAAATAACCCAGGCTGATGCTAGGACAGAGGTTAGCTTTCTGATAACTGACAATGGGCCCCCATTGTTGAGGACAACATCCACATATCTCATTGAAAACAGAAGTACAGCTGGTGGGAGATTCGAGCCTTCTCCCCTACATTCTAGTCTTTTTGGCTCAGGAAGGCATTCTGCAGACTTCAGAAAGAGAAACCTGGACACCTACTCAGTCACAAACCTCTCCACCTACAATATGTCTTGCCTGCAAAACATGATGGAATACTGGTGGGGCAGAACTTGTGGGAGTGTCAAATTTACATTTGGTTTAACTTGAGGCTATTCCACAAGAGGAAGTCTATGCTCTAAACTGCCTGGATAGCCAGGAACCAGGGATTGGGTTTCCCAGAAACCTAGGGTGAAACTAACCGAACAAGCGAAACAAAGAAACAACCAAACCAAACCAAACCAAACCAAACCAAACCAAACCAAACCAAACCAAACCAAACCAAACCAAACCAAACCAAAAAACAATGAAGTTTCTAATGCTAGTCTACTATAATCATAATTCAGTGCCATGTCCAGTCATCATTATAGAGGCTCCATTCAGCAGCTGAGATTATGTAGAGAGAGAGGGAGAGATAGTCTAAACAGGAGATCTCCATCAGTTTCTTCCCTTGGAGATCAGTGAAACCCCACATGAAAGTGTAGGAAAGACTACAAATCAGAAGTAATGGAGGACACCAGGAGAACTTGGCCCACCAAATCAACTAAGCAGGGCTCACACATCTCTCTGAGACCAGAATAGCAGGCACAGGGCCTGTGTGGATCTGTACCAGGTCCTCTGAGTTTATGTTAGCGCTGTTAGCTTGTTGATTTTGTTGTTGTTTTGTGGGACTCCCAACAGTGTGAACAGATCTACCCCTGGGCCTTTTTTTGCCCTTGAAAGTCATTTCCTCCTACAGGGCTGCCTTTTTCTGGTTCAATATGAAGGCTTTCATCTTGTTTTATTGTATCTAGTTTCCCCCTGTTTGGCTGTCATGTCTTGGAGGCCCATTCTTTCCTAAAGAGGAAATGGAGGAGTGGATATGAGGAGGATGTCAGTGTGAGAAGCTAGGAGGAGTTCTGGGAGGGAGAAACTGTGGTTGGGGTATATGGTATGAGAGAAGAATCTATTTTCAGAAAAAAATAATGTAAGGAATGTATATCTGATAAACAGTGGCTGTCACCTAATGCTTTTTTAGAATAACCCATGCAAGGCAGAGGATGGCATAATGGAATCACTAAAATCATCTTCCCTAACTGAACTTCTTTGCAAAACTACCTTTGCCCAGTAGAGATATTATGTAGTATATTCTTGTATCCCACAGTAGGGATACATTTTGTAATATTGATACCAACATATGTACTAGATGAATTTGAATAAAAATTCCAGTGTTGCCATTATATAGAAATTTTCTTCTTGCAAAGGACTCTTATCAGTGCGTCTTTTATATCTCTGTTCCTCAGGCTGTAGATGAAGGGATTCAGCATGGGAGTCACCACTGTGTACATCACAGCCATGGCAGTCTCCTTCACAGTAGAGATATTAGCTGATGGACATAAGTACAGACCAATAATTGTCCCATAGAACAGTGAGACCACAGACAGGTGGGACCCACAGGTGGAGAAGAGCTTGTGGATAACCCGAGTAGAAGAAATTCTTAGGATTGAGGAGACAATTTGTATATAGGATACAATGATGAGTAAGAATGGGATGACAGTAATAAACCCTCCCAAGATAAATATCGTAAGTTCATTAATATAAATGTCAGAGCAGGCCAACTTGAGCAGGGCAGATATGTCACAGAAAAAGTGTGGGATAACATTGTTCTTACAAAATGACAATCTAGCCAAGAGTAGGGTGTGCAACATGGAAAAGAACACAGTAAATACCCAGGAAAGCATCACCAGACATACACAGAGATTGGGGCTCATGATGCTGGAATACTGAAGGGGTAAACAGATGGCCACATAGCGGTCATAGGCCAGGATTACAAGAAGGAAGATCTCCATGTTTCCAAAAATCATGAAAAAGTACATTTGTGTCAGACAAGCCACAAAGGAGATGGATGTGTCCTGGCTCTGCATGTTCTGCAGCAACTTGGGCATTGTGACAGAGGAAAAGCAGAGATCAGTGAGGGACAAGTTGCTGAGAAACAAGTACATGGGTGTGTGGAGATGGGAGTCCAGTACAATGAGGATGATGATGATGAGG
>NW_021620461.1:0-2894 GCF_004785775.1 Grammomys surdaster | reverse complement strand
AAAAAACAGAATGGATCCCAGGTTACCAGCCCAAGCCAATATACTTACCTTGTCTACTCACTGCTTCAACGACTCTTTGCTTCTCTCCATCTCATACTGAGATGCTGAACTATCCTCTAATATTTTTATTTTCAATTTTTGAGACAGGAACTGGGTATGCAGTACAGGCTGGCGTGAAAACTGCAGTCTTTCTGCCTCAGCACATATATGTGCCATCAGATCCAACCCATGGTTTCTTTAACTCCATGTTTATAAATTACACTTTTTTTATACCATAAAAGTCATCTATTTTACATGGAAGACCTATTTCCTTGCCAAGACCAAACTACACTAAGTACCCATTTTTTGGATTTTAAACACATTATCCCCACAAATATAGAGAGATAAAATAAAATTTCCAGGATGTCCCATCACATCTTCTACAGAGTGGGCACCCTACTTCTGTCCTGAAGTAGAATTTTCTGATTTCCTTGACCTCTCAGTTGTGTCTTGAGACTGTCTCATGAGAGGATGTATTGCTGAAGAAGAGCATGAGAGGAAGGTGGTCTAATAAAAGTCCCAAACTGTGATCCAGCTCAAAGGGAGGCCAAGAGCCATGAGATTGTTACTGATGCTGTGGTGTGCTTACAGACAGGAGCCAAGCATGGTTGCGCTCTGAGATCCCCAACAAGAAGTTGAAAGATTCAGATGCTGATACTACCACCCAACCAATGAACAGAAGCCAGAGACCCCTGTGGTTCAATTGGGGTAAAGCTGGAAGAAGCTGAGGAGGAGGACAGCTCCATGTGAAAATCAAGTCTCAACTGACTGGGACCCCTGAGATCTCTCAGAGACTGAGCCCCTAACCTGTCAGCATACGCCAGCTGATATGAGGCCCCCTACACATATATAACAGAGGACTGCCTTGTCTGACTTCAGTAAGAGAAGATACACCTAACTTTGGAGAAACTGAAGGCCCCAAGGAGTGTGGAGGTCTAGTGGTGGTGGTGGTGGTGGTGGTTGAGATATCTTTTTTGGAGATGGGGCAAAAGTTATGATATGGGAATTGATGGGGGGGCTGCCAGGGAAGGGAATGAAGTCTGGACTGTAAAAGAGGGTTAAAGAATTTTTTTAAAAGCACTTAGACCAGTCTCAGGCATAAGGGGAATATGTTGAGGAAATACCCATAATGGGTTGGCCTCTTTCTTCTCCTGATTATTCTCTGAGTGGCACCCTTGGATGTTTGACTAGGTATGACTCCCCCATAGACTCATGTGCTTGAATGTTTGGCCTATAGTGATTGGCAATATTAGGTGGTGTGGGGTTGTTGGAGGATGTCACTTTGGAGGAGAGCTTTGAGGTCATATATCCTCAAGCTATGCCCATTGGAGCATACAGTCTCCTTCTGCTGCCTTTAGATCAAGATGCAGAACTCTCAGCTCCTTCTCCAGTACCATGTCTGTCTGCCTGCCTTGCTTCCCACAATGAAGATAATGAACTAAATCTCAGAAAGCATAACCTAGCCCTAATGAAATGTTTTCCTTTATTAGAAAAAAAGGAACATGTAGGGAAAAGTGTTATTTAGTTATGTAACTTAGTCACAGTAAATTGAATGAAGCCAAGGCATGAACTTAGATGTAGGAATTCAATTAGAGATCACAGAATAATGCTGATTGCTGGCTTCCGTCATAGTTGTCTTGAATCTTCTTTAAGTCGAGAAAAAACTTGAATAGAGGGGATGCTATCCACAAGCAGTAGGGTCACATATTAGTAATTAATTAGGAGTGTGCCTTACAAACATACGTAAGGTGAAAGTGATGTTAGCTATTCTTCAACTGAGATTGCCAATTCTCAAAGTTTAGCTTCGGGTACAAATGAATGAAACCATTTTCCAATAAAACTTAGAAATTGTCATTACATTAGGCAGTGCTATGATGTTCAGGATTGTAAATTCTAACTTTGTATATTATCTAAAATTATGTATGATTTAGTAGTACTTTTCTTTTTTAAAATTTTATTGGTTATTTTATTTATTTACATTTCAAATTTTATCCCCCTTTCCAGCTTCCCCTGCGAAAACACCCTATGATACACCTCCTCTCCAACTTCTATGAGGATGCTCCCCTAACCACCCACCCACTCTCGCCTCACTGCCCTAGCATTCCAGTATGTTGGATCATCAAGCCTTCACAGGACCAAAGGCCTCTACTCCCATTGATGCCAGATAAGGCTATCCTGTGCTTGACATGCAGCTGGAGCCATTGGCCTCTCCATGTGCATTCTTTGGTGGCTGCTTTAGTTTCTGGAACACTGGGAAGTCTGGTTGTTTGATATTTTTGTTCTTCCTATGGGGGTGTAAACCCCTTCAGCTCATTCAATCCTTCCCCTAAATCTTCCATTGGGGTCCCTATGCCCAGTACAATGGTTGGTTGTGAGCATTCACATCTGTACTTGTTAGGCTCTGGCAGAGTTTCACAGGAGACACTGATGTCAGGCTCCTGTCAGCAAGTACTTCTTGGCATTAGCAATAGTGACTGGGTTTGGTGGGTGTATATAGGTTGGATTCCCAGGTGAGGCAGTCTCTGGATGGCCTTTCCTTCAGTCTATGCTCCACTCTTTGTCCCTGCGTTTTCTTTAGACAGGAACAATTCTGATTTTAAATATTGATAAGGATGAATGGCTCCATCCCTCAACTGGGGGCAGTAGTACTTTTCTTAAGACAAAGAAAAACCTTTGTTGAGTACCATCTAAAATTTTAAAACTATAAGAGTTTCAATAAAGAAATATTTCTTTACTTCTGCAGAAAATTTGAATCTGGTGTAACTGAAATATCATAATACTTCAGGATAAAGATACAACCTAGCAACCCTGCACTAGAAGCCAAGATGGAGAAGACCTCCACAACTACCATGGTC
>NW_021620460.1:0-1981 GCF_004785775.1 Grammomys surdaster | reverse complement strand
TATGATAAGCAGAAAATGTAGAAGCCACAGAATAGAGAGAAAAGCAATTCACAATGTGCATATTGTTCACAGTATCTTGATTGGTATGTTGAGAAAACAGCAAGTCTGGACAGTCTCTGGTCCATTGGAGTGTGCTTAGGAGTTTGTATGAAAGGTTGGGCAGGCCTTGTCTGCAGGTGCTTCAGACCAGCAAGCATCAGTGAAACCTGCTGCTTCCTTCTCTCCTTCTCTCTCCTAACCACCGCCTCGAAGGAAAATGCTGAGTATTATGGTTCCAGTTTCAAAATCCTGGGTCCTGACGATTCTGCCAAAACTACTACATTTACTTATTAAATGTATATTATTTGATACTATAACAATCAATGGTACCGCTCAAAGAAAAAAAAAGATAATTTATCTCTAAGCAGAATTTATTTTTGATGACTGACAAATGTTTAGCTGGTGTTGTAATTGGTGGAACTCTATGTTTACTGTTCTTAGAGGAGGGCAATGGTGTCTTTGGGAGCATGCGATTTCTATCACTGTTGAATTGTGGCATTAGATATTGAATTGTTTGCCCATTCATTAAAATAAGACCCAAGAACTTAATAAATGTGTTTCAAAAATGACTGCCATCTTAAATTATTGGGACAATCCAGTTTCTCCATTCTGAGAAGTCAGCTATGTTCAGATTAAATTCCTACTCTGTTCTAGGTCCTGAGGAATGAAAATTGAGACAGACAAACATTGATACTCCAAGGAGCTCAAAGTATAGGAGGTGAGACAAACCAGAAGCTCAAAGCTGTACAAGGAGAGCAGAGGTGGAGCTTAGAAGAGGATCTGTTAACCCTCAGGTAAGTGCAGGGAATAACAAAGACAGGGACCAATCCTAGCTAAGAATCTCTGCCTCTGGGGGAAGAGCTGGTCTGTTAAAGCTCTCCTGAGTCTGACACCATAGAGACGTGAGATGCACGCACTACTGAGGCACAAAACCTGGCAGCCTGGGATTAGTCCTAGAGAACTTGTGAGTTGATTTCAAGTTTAGTTCTTTTAACAATTTTTAAAGTTATTTTTATTTTGCCCGTATGTGCATGATATGAGTGTGTTAGTACATGAGTCATAGTGTGTTCATGCAGGCCAGAGGACAACTCTTTGGGGTTGGCTCTCTCTTTCCACCTTTACATGTGTTCTGAGAATGAACTCAGGTCATCATCCTTGTGAAGCATTTGTCTTTACTTCCTGAGCCTCCTCTCCAGTTCTCAGGCTTAAGTTCTTGATCCAAGCATTAAGGTTGTGGGAGGACACATGGCTTCAGCAGGGGAGTTTCCTTAGGCATGCGACTAGCCTATAGTTTCCCATAAAAGTCAGTTCATTCTATTTGAATAAATAGTCCTTAATTGGAGACTGTGTCTTAGCAGATGCTAAGCATTTTCTTTTGGAAATGATATTAAAGAGTGGTTATTGTCTTGCTTTGGCAAAGGTAATGTACTTGGGATCAACAGATGCTATAGAAAAAAGTGGAAATATAAAAATAAGAGCAATAACATGGTATATGAAAAATATTGTATAAATTCATGTCATGGGATTGTAAATGCATCTCTGTTGCTCCTTTGAGATCTGAATATCTTTCTCTGTTCAAGTGCTCAACATGCCTTAAATTAGATGCAGAAACTGCTTTTTTCTATCAGGAGTAACCAGTTCCTAAAACATTTGAGACAAGTTTGTCTGATTTGTGACTCTAAAAAAAAAAGTTATCACATAAACCTATCAGTAGCAGTAACAATAGTGAGTGCTTCCCTTTTTGTCATAGTTTGGTATAAGAGCACTTCCAGTAGAGATAAATGTGAGTCTACATTAAAGAGGTGGGTGGGTAAAGCTGGCAGCCTCAGAGATTCCTAAGAAATCACTCAGTCACTTACCAGTTATGAGTGAGCTCTAGGAAACAGGGGAAAGAAGTCCTCTCAAAGGCTCCTTCTCCAAAGAGTTTACAATGGAGTGAGTT
>NW_021620459.1:2154631-2157344 GCF_004785775.1 Grammomys surdaster | reverse complement strand
AAACTATACGGCAGAAAAGGCACCACTTGTTTGGTGTTTATAAACACATATATTGGGCAGACTTCTAAAATAAACCTGATGTGTTATTACTGAAAAATGAGCCAAATACTCACACCCCTCAGCTTAATATAGAACCCAGACAGCTGAGCTGACTTTTACCAGTTGCCCTCTGGTCTCCACAAAGATGCCATGGCATATGCATCCCTCCCCTCCATGTACAAAGTTCATGCTTGAATCTTTACATATTCCATTATAACTTCGGTTGGTAGCCCAGTTTCCACTTTCCCCTAAGATCCGGTATGTCTCCCAAGGATAATGGTTGCTACTTTTCATTTTTAAGTTCTCCCAATTGGAATGCTTTTTCCCTGTGCTGGACCAACTGTCCTCTTCTAACAGAAATATGATCTTTTGGTTTGTGAGGTAGTTGAGAACTAGTTTCCAAACTCAGAATCGTACCTTACTTTTGTTCTAACATTACTAACTTTTTAAATTGTGATACAATCCATGTATCAAAATGTAGCATCTCAACCTTTTTTGTTTGTTTTTTTCTCCATGTCAACCCGTTTAAAAATATATAATTCAATAGCATCAAATACAGCCAAAATTATTATTCATCCTAAACCACTTCACCTCTCAAAAAGGAAACTATGCCTTTAACATCTGTGTCCTCTCCCAGCTCCTGGCGTCTACTCTCTTTCTCCCTCCAAAAACTGGACCACATCCTACTTGTCATTTTGTAGGTGGCCTATTGTTTCATTTAAATTCCCAAATTAATCCATGTTGTATCAAAATATCAACTGCCTCCCTTTTTCAGGCTGTCTAGTGCTATACTCTAAAGCAGAAAGCCAACCTCAATTGTACTTGTCTGCCTTAACAGACTGCTTATTAATGTCAATCAAGAAATTACATAAATTCATCCTCAATACTGGACTATCCAACATTGTTCTAATAAGTTCAACGGTATAGTTTGGGAGATTTTAAGAAATGTGACTTCCTGCTTTTCATTATTACATCAGAAAAAAACTTTAATTCCAAGAATAGTTTTTAGTTTTCTATGATTAAAAACAAAATCAACCTCCAATATCTACTTCATTTCCTCTTCTGAGAAAGATTCAAGCATCCTCCCTTGGGCCCTCCTTATTATTTGGGTCTGTGGATTGTAGCATAGGTATCCTGTGGCTAATGTCCACTTGTCAGTGAGTACATACTAAGCATGTCCTTATGGGCTGCCTCACTCAGGATGATATTTTCTAGTTCCATCCATTTGGCTGCGAAATTTATGATGTCTTTGTTTTTAATGGCTCAGTAGTATGCCACTGTGTAAGTGAACCATATTTTCCTTATCCATTCCTCAGTTGAGGGACTTCAAAAGAGAAGGGGAAGATGGAATGGGGGAGAACTTAAGTGAGAGGGTACTGGGAGAAGAGGAAGGGCTGATATTGGTTTGTAAAATGAATAAATAAATAAACTAAAAAAGAAACTCAAGAGGAAAAATAATAAGATTACATTAAATTACTCAAACTCTTTAAAAAGAACATTTCTTTCATTACCACTCACACAGATTTACACACTCACTGTATCTGCTCAGCAAGCTAAAAGTGTGTCTTCAGCTGTATCAGGAACTCAGTACGTTTTTGTCAGGTGAACTGTCTATGGGTGTGGGTTTGCAGATGTAATTTGTGCTTTTTTTGTGAAGAGGTTTTTCAAGTAAGAATACCAGTAAACTTCCTAAAGTTACTGCTTTGAGGCCCTAAGTCTACAGGACTGAGGATCTACAGATGATCTCCTATGGCAAATCAAATTATGTCCATGCATCATCCTGGGCAGGAAACTGTCACTGAGGAGGCAGTTGTCACTCACTGATGCACCAGGCAACAGCTGCGACCTGATCAGGAAGACTGCTTTGAGCTCTAGTTCCTATTTTCTTGTCTGTTAACACCCCTGCCTATCTTTGTGCCTCAGTCAACATCCACCTGATGTAGTCTTTTACAAATGACCTGTTCAGGAAAAGCATGACCAGGGAGCCCTAGCTTAACATATGACAGAAGTATCCCTCACACAATTATTGAAAGGAAAAACCAAAGCTGGAGAGGTGGTGAAGCTTCATATAAGTTTTAATGGAATTTGTCCAGACCACGCAAAACAATGAGCATTCTATGGAGTCCTGTAAGAAGGGTGGTTTTAACAATCATGTCAAGTCAGAAAAGAACAGCCATGTAGAGTGTGTTTGTGAGTAATTATAGGGAGAAGACAAGGGTAGTGTGCAACCTGGTCTCACACAGAACCCTAGTGAAGCACTGTTGGGTAATCAGGGGAGCCTTTAATTTCCATAACACTCTCCTCTCCCAAACAAAGCTTTTTTACCATCAGCTTGTCACAGGTATTTCTAGTTACTTCTCTATAGGTACCTAAATCTATTACTCCTCCTCCTTCTTCTCCCCCCCTCCTCCTCCTTCTCTTACTATTTCTCCTTCCTTCTCTTTTTCCTTCTCATCTTCTTCCTCCTCCTTCTTCCTTCTCTTCTTCCTTCTCTTCCTCCTTCTTCCTTCTCTCCTTCCTTCTCCTTCTTCTCCTCCTTCTCTACCTCCTCCTCTGTCTCCTTCTTCTCCTTCTTCTCCTTCTTCCCTTCTTCTTCTTCTTCTTCTTCTTCTTCTTCTTCTTCTTCTCCTTCTCCTTCTCCTTCTCCTTCTCCTTCTCCTTCTCCTTCTCCTTC
>NW_021620459.1:2143257-2154621 GCF_004785775.1 Grammomys surdaster | reverse complement strand
CTTCTCCTTCTCCTTCTCCTTCTCCTTCTCCTTCTCCTTCTCCTTCTTCTTTTTCTCCTTCTTCTTCTCCTTTATTGTGTGCCTCTATGTGGTCATGGAACAAGTGTTGTGGTAAGAGGACAACTTGGAAGTCTGCTGTCTCCTTCCACCATGTGGATCCTGGTGACTGAAGTGAAGTCATCAGGCTCAGTGATAAGAGCCTTTACCTGCTGAGCCATCTTTCCAACCCCAGGTGCCTATGCATTAAGAGCATCTCAGCGAACCCAAATATTTCTTAACTGTCTAAATGGGTTCAATGAATATTCAGAATATTCCTTAAGAGCCCCCCACAGTGCTGATGTGCCCACAGAGGTTGGTGACTGTGAGCAATCAGGGAGCACTGGGTAGGGCTGTCCTCCACAGGCCATGTGGAAACAATTGTGGCCAAAGGTCCAGGAATATTTTGCTGAATTTCATAATCCGAGGTCGAAAATCCTCTCATTAAAATTAATAAATAAAAGCAACTAACATTTCATCCTTTCTCAATGTTTATCTAAGTGTAAGAAAATCATAGGTAACCATATGGGTTTAGTGCAGAATTTTATCAGACCTTTAAAGAAGACCAATAGGTCTTCAAACTATTCCACAAAATAGAAACAGAAGGAACACTACCCAATTTGTTCTATGAAGCCGCAATTACACTTATACCTAAACCATACAAAGACTCAAAAAAGAAAGAGAACTTCAGACCAATTTCAGTTACGAATATTGATGCAAAAGTACTCAATAAAATTCTTGCAAACCAAATCCAGGAACACATAAAAATGGCCATCCATCATGATCAAGTAGGTTTCATCCCAGGAATGCAGGGATGGTTCAATATATGGAAATCTATCAACGTAACCCACTATATAAACAAACTCAAAGAAAAAACCACATGATCATTTCATTAGATGCTGAAAAAGCATTTGACAAAATTCAACACCCCTTCATGATAAAAGGCTTGGAAAGATCAGGAACTCAAGGCCCATACCTAAACATAGCAAAAGCAATATACAGCAAACTAGTAGCCAACATCAGACTAAATGGAGAGAAACTTGAAACAATCTCACTAAAATCAGGGACTAGACAAGGCTGCCCACTCTCTCCCTACCTACTCAGTATAGTACTCAAGATCCTAGCCAGAGCAATTACACAACAAAAGGAGGTCAAAGGGATACAAATTGAAAAGAAAGAAGTGGAAATATTACTATTTGCAGATAATATAATGTTATACTTAAGTGACCCCAAAAATACGACCAGAAAACTCCTACTGCTGATAAACAACTTCAGCAAAGTGGCTGGATTTAAAATTAAACAAATCAGAAGCCTTCCTCTACTTATAGGATAAATAGGCTGAGAAAGAAAGTAGGGAAATGACATCCTTCATAATAGTCACAAATAATATTAAATAATTTGGTGTGACTCTAACCAAGCAAGTGACAGATCTGTATGACAAGAACCTTAAGTCTGTGAAGAAAGAAATTGAAGATTTTAGAAGATGGAAAGATCTCCTATGCTCATGGATTGGCAGTATTACTATAGCAAAAGTGGATATCTTGCCAAAAGCAATGTACAGATTCAATGCAATCCCCATAAAAATTCCAAATCAATTCTTCATAGAGATAGAAAGAGCAATTTGCAAATTCATTTGGAATAACAAAAAACCTAGGATAGTGAAAACTATTCTCAACAGTAAAAGAACTTCTGTGTGGGAATCACCAAAACTGATCTCAAGCTGTACTACAGAGCAATCGTGATAAAAACTGCTTGGTATTGGTATAGAGACAGGCAGGAAGATCAATGGAACAGAATTGATGACCCAGAAATGAATCCACACAACTATGGTCACTTGATCTTTGACAAAAGAGCTAAACCATTCAGTGGAAAAAAGACAGCATTTTCAACAAATGGTGCTGGTTCAACTGGAGGACAACATGTAGAAGAATGCAAATCGATCCATTCTTATCTCCTTGTACAAAGCTGAAGTCCAAGTGGATCAAGAACCTCCACATAAAACCAGATACACTGAAACTAATAGAAGAGAAATTGGGAAAGAGTCTTGAACACATGGGCACAGGGGGAAATTTCCTGAACAGAATACCAACAGCTTATGCTCTAAGACCAAGAATTGACAAATGGGGCCTCATAAAATTGCAAAGTTTCTGTAAGACGAAGGACATTGTCAATAGGACAAAGCGGCAACCAACAGCTTGGGCGAAGATCTTTACCAATCCTTCATCTGATAGAGGGCTAATATGCAAAATATACAAAGAACTCAAAAATAACCAAATAACCATATTAAATGGGGTACAGAGCTAAACAAAGAATTCTCAACTGAGGAACATCTTATTGCTAAGAGCACCTAAAGAAATGTTCAACATCCTTAGTCATCAGGGAAATGCAAATCAAAACAACCCTGAGATTCCACCTCACACCAGTCAGAATGGCTAAGATCAAAAACTAAGATGACAGCAGATGCTGGCGAGGATATGGAGAAAGAGGAACACTCCTTCATTGTTGGTGGGATTACAAGCTGTTACAACCACTCTGGAAATTAGTCTGGCAGTTCCTCAGAAAATTGGACATAGTACTACCTGTGGATCCAGTGATACCACTCCTGGGCATATACTCAAAAGATGCTCTAACATATAACAAGGACACATGCTCCACTATGTTCATAGCAGCCTTATTTACCATAGCCAGAAGATGGAAAGAACCCAGATGCCCTTCAACAGAGGGATGGATACAAAAAAATGTGGTGCATTTACACAATGAAGTATATCATCCTGAGTGAGGTAACCCAGTCACAAAAGAACACACATGGTATGAACTCACCGATAAGCGGATATTAGCCCTAAAACTCGGAATATCCAAGATACAATTCACAGACCACTTGAAGGTCGAGAAGAAGGAATACCGAAGTGTGGATGCTTCAGTCCTTCTTAGAAGAGGGAACGAAATACTCACAGGAGGAAATATAGAGACAAAGTATGGTGCAGAGACTGAGGGAAAGGATATCCAGAGACTGCCCCATCTGGGGATCCATCCCATATACAGATACCAAACCCAGAAACTATTGCAGATGCCAAGAAGTGCTTACTGACAGGAGCTTGATATAGCTGTCTCCTGAGAAGATCTGTCAGAGCCTTGCAAATAAAGAGGTGGATGCTTGCAGCCAACCATAGACTGAGCACAAGGTCCCCAATGGAGGAGTTAGAGAAAGAACTGAAGGAACTGAAGCAGAGCCGGGCAACCAGCACTTGGGAGGCAGAGGCAGGTGGATTTCTGAGTTCAAGGCCAGCTTGGTCTACAGAGTGAGTTCCAGGACAGCCAGGGCTATACAGAGAAATCTTGTCTCGAAAAACCAACCCCCCCCCAAAAAAAGGAACTGAAGGGATTTACAACCCAAAGGGGGGAAAAACAATATCAACCAATCAGACACCCTAGAACTCCCAAGAACTAAACCACCAACCAAAGACTACACATGGAGGGTCCCATGGCGGCAGCCATGTATGTAGTAAAGGATGCCCTTGTCTGACAATAATGAGAGGAGAAGACATTGGTTCTGGGAAGGCTTGATGCCCCAGTGTAGGGAAATGTCAGGGTGCGGAGGCAGGAGTGGGTGTGTGGGTGGGAACCTTCATAGAAGCAGGGGAGAAAGGATGGGATAGGGGGTTTCTAAAGGGGAAACTGGGAAAGGGGATAACATTTGAAATGTAAATAAACAAAATATTCAATAAAAAATAGAAAAAGAAAATCACTTGATATATATATATATATATGGAAAGAAGAGGTGTGGTAAAGAGTCTCACAAGAAGCAAATACCCTTCATATATTCCTACAGAGCACTGTGGCTGACCTGGGGCTGTACTTGAAGTATCATAGTGCCGGTGGTGCCCCGGAGCTCTCAAATCTAAGTAAATAAAATGTACTTGTATAATGATACTTGTATGTACATGTTTTCAAGGTTGTTATTGGATGACCAATTGATGTGTTCTTCTTCCCTGAGGAAGACTTATTACTTCTGATTTCAGCACTCCTTGGTTACCTGTAGTTCTCTGTGGAGGGTTGAGACCTTCTGGGCTTTTCCCTTTCCATGTTAGCATGTCCTTCGGCGTCCCTTGTTCAGCCTGTGTTTAGGCAGCCATGTTGGGGAGACTCGATGGCTGTAGCTTCTCTGTCAATTCCAGGAGACAGAATCTCACAGCAGACTTCTTGTTCATCTGGCTCTTCAGTCCTTCTGCCTCTTCCACAATGATCCTTAGGCATAGGAGTTGTAATATGGTGATGCCTCAGTTGGGGCTGGGCTCTGCAACTGCATATTGATCAGCTCTAGTTTGTTATAAGGATCTCCCTCTGCTTTTGCAAAGGAAAGTTGAAGAAATGTGAGAGCTATGCTCATGTATGGGTATAAGGACATATTTACAGTGTAGTTAGGGATCATGCTGGATTAGTAGGGTGACAGTTGTCAGTTCTCCCCCATGATTCATGACTTCACTATCCTTGAGTACTTGGCTGGGTTTCCAGGACCAAGCATGATGTTCTTCTTGTTCAGAAGCCCTTGAGATTAATTAGAGATCTGTTGGTTACTGTGTGTGAGAGACAGAAAAAAACATAGGAGGTAAGAATGAGTTACCAATAATGCATCAGTGTTGCATGAAGGCAACAAATAAAAGCATTTTCCTTTGAAGTGACTTTAGTAATAATGAGCTCAGATTCGAATCCCCTAATTTCATCATCCCTGTGTCTTTTGTCTTGTCTGAATCCTTTCCTGCCTATTTATTCCATTCTCTTTGATGTATGTGAATCAATATGGAAATTGGGTAGTACACTTTGTCAAGCTCCATCTTGTCTCTTTGAGAGAGCCTGTCCTGAACCTGGCTTGCAATTTCATCCAGACTGGGTGGGCAGCAAGCCCAGAAATTCCAGCAATTCCTTTGTCTCTGTCCTTTAAGTCCTGAGATGGGTGTACATCCTACCCGTGACTTTATACAGTGCTCAGTGGGAAAGCACAGGCTGAGGTGTGGGACAGCTGGAGAGGGTCTGGGAAGATGCTGGGGTTGTAGAGTTCCCATGCTCTTGGATACCCAGGCATTGCTGGAACTTGCAGAAGAGCTGAAAGCTAGAATCTGGACCTTGGGCTGGATCTAGCCTGAGGCCAGGAGAAACTGGGGGAGCTCTGGCTGGTCTTTGGCTTGAAGGCTGTTGGCTTGGAGGCCATTGTGGCCAGAAGTGAGAGGCCTTCTACAGGAGATTAGACAGTGGCTCTGTAGGCAAAGGACTTCTCCATGGCTCTCCAAGTCAGATTCTGGTGAAAAGAGACAATCCATGGTTCTGAATCATTTATTCCCATGGTGAAAAGTTGATGTGTAAAACCATACCCCACTTCTCAGGGTGGGCCTGAGATAAATTGCAGAGAGGAATGTCTGGGAGGGAAAGCTTATTGGCTAAGCCCTCCAGGCCTCAATATACCTTATTAGCATGAAGATCTGTCTTGAGACTACATGACCACAGGTCACATCCTTTGCTACATGTGGGGGGGTCTTGGTGTGTTGTCCTTATGTGACTGATGGCCACAAATCTATGGGGGGCTGCAGCTAGTGACAGAGACCTGGTGCCAGGAAGCAGGTGAAACTCCTACTGTCCCTTCAGGGTATCTGGGGCTTCTAGCTTTAACTCTACTGAGGTGAGGGCCAGGCTACCTACCTCTCATGGTCCACTGCCCTACGAAGCTCAAGTGAACCCTTTTCTCCTCTAAGTTATTTTGGACCTTGTGTTATATTATATCAACAGAAAAATCAAACTAGATTACTTTTTAGATCACTACTCAGAGTTGAAAATGTGCCAGCACACTGCCCTCAACTTGCACTTCCTCTCTGATTACTGTTTGCAGTCTCCACCCAGATTGAGAGAAAAAGAAACTAGAACCTAGAAACTTGCAGAGGCACTTCAAGGAGTGCAAGTACTCAGCCATGGCCCAAGAGGAACCAGGGTGTTCTAACCCAGTCCCCAATGGTGAGTTCTAGGGTGTGGGTCAGCAGGAAGGTCCCATTCTCCACTTCCCCCCAGGGAGACTGCAGGACACTGGTGAGGGTGGAGTGGGGCTTACAGCATCTGGGATATCTATAGACATTAGGGAACTCAGGAAGCTGAAAGCTGTTCTATCCTCTTGGGTCCTTGCTTCATAGCTCTGGGAGCTGTGCACTGTAAAATTAATATTCAAGATGTACTGTTGGGAAGGGAAGGTAGACTTTACTGGGGATGCTGGAAATCTCAGTCTTTGGAGGGCAGTTGTAGAATACTGAGAAGCAGGTTGTGGTTTTGTGTTGCCAGTAGCCTTCATTGTACTAAAAGTTTATGTTGTGAAGGCTGATGTTTCAGGGACTCCCCTGGTGACATTCTCCTTGAGATGCTTTTCTCATATCATGAGAGCATCACAATCCAGGTTTTTGTCAGTTTTGTGGTCCACAGGCTTCTGGGACTATCTTGAAAAACAATGAACTCAAGAATGCCAAGGAATTCCTATCTGGGTAAAGAAATAGAATTAATGCACAAAGAACAGCAGATATTACAGGAAAACTGATGTTGACAGGTTACTACAGCCCTGCCCCAATCCTGTTTCTCCAGTAGAAACCTGACCCAAAGGTTAAAGCAGGAAATGCAGACACAATAGCAAGGCCTTAAAGCCAAACCTTTCCAGCCCTTTCAAGCAACAGTGACAGCAGTGATCACTGCCCAAAGGAAGTCACTGTCTCCATCCCTGGAACAACCCAGGGATCCATTATCCTCACCCATGTGGTCGTGATGTCTACAGCTAAATTTGCAGTTGACTAATTGATGATTTATTCCAGCCTGTAATGCTTCTTCAGCTAATATATTTTGAGATTTATTTTGTGTATGACTCCCTTGCCTGCATAAATATCTGTGTACCATATGTGTCCTTGATGCTTGTGTTGGTTAGAGAAGGCAGCATATGATTCCCCCTGAATGGAGAGTTAGATTTAGTTATAGCTCACCATGTAGGTGGTAGGAACTGAGCCAGAGTCTTCTGCAAAAATGTATAAGAGTTCTTGTTTCTGGAGCCATTGCTCTAGTATCTGGTATGTATGTGTTGTAAGGGTAAAAATTAAAACAGCTCAGCAGAGACCACAAACAACTTGGCAAAGACCGCAGGACAGCTTGCTGAGCTTACTGAGAGTAGCCATAATAAAAATATCAAGCCCCTCTAGGGACGAGGTGACCAGAAATGTAGAAACAACCAAAGACATATCTTGACCAGTCTAAACACACCCAAGTGAGTAATGGGCCACCTGGTGTTTATCCTAGAAGGTCTGAGACTTCATGGTCAAAACTAGTGGGCCATCCAACCTGTCAAAATGATTGCTTACGCAAAGTGCTGATGTTTGAAATATCCAATCATATGTAACCGCGCCAGAATTTCCCACTTTTCCCTTCCCCCTTGTCCCTCCCCCTATAAAAGTTCTAAACTTCCTGGGGTCTTCATCGAAATTCTCTCCCCTGCGTGGGATGAGTTTCGATCCAAGGGCCCTTGTTAGTAAACTGCCTTTTGCCATTGCATCAAGTAAGTCTCTTGTGTCTCCTTGGGTGCGCGCTAATTGGGACTTGAGTTGGGGTCCTCTTTCTGGGTCCTTACATTTGGGGGCTCGTCCGGGATTTGCGCGACCACCCAGGACACCTGAAGACCTTGGAGGCAGGTCTGTATGAATGGGAATGGTATGTGATATGTGTGGTATGTGTCTGAGTGAGATGCCGATGCTTTTGCCGGTTCTGTATTTTGGTTTCTGTTTCTAAGCAGCAGTTTTTGCTGCTTCTGTAGTTTAAGCAGTTTTTGCTGCTTCTGTAGTTTAAGCAGCTTTTGCTGCTTCTGTGTTACAGCTGTCACTACAAACCGTAAGGTTTTAGTGACTGGTGGGGGATAGACGTATCCGGAACCACAAGCTGTGACTCTTGGGGGACGCCTCAAGAGTGGAAGGGAGTCTGGGAAGCCAGACTGCCCTGTTTTGGAATGGAGGAGACGGAGTGCTCCTTCTCTGGGGGAAGACGTGGAATCCTTCCCATCTGAAGTTGTGTTCGGCTGGTTTTATAAAACCAGATGCAGGAGAGTGAGAGTGTGTCTGACTGTGTTAGTCTTGTGTGTGTTTGCATTTTTGTTGTAAGTTTTTGTTGAGTTCTGACATGGGACAGACTGACAGACTGTGACGACATCATTATCTGTGACTTTAGACCATTGGACTGACGGTAGGGTGAGAGGACGGAAAAAAAAGGGAAAAAAATACAAGCAGGAGAGATCTGTAACTTGAGTCTGGGGTTGGGCTGTTTCGTGGCTGGTCCTGGTGCCGCTGCCTCTCACGCGTGCAGGAAGAGGGTGCATGCATGTGAGTACGGGCTCAGGGGCAGCGAGACCAGCCCTGCATGGGCCTGAGGGAGAGGAACCCTCGGGCCCCTGGTCTGGGTCGGAGGTCCCAGATATACTGAGAGTATCGGTCGAGAGACCATCTGAAAACAGGAGGCGGAGTCTGAGGGCCCTGCAGTGCAGGATGGCGGCGAAGGGCCAGTTCTGGTAAGACACTGTTAAGATTTGCTGAGAAAGACAGACCAGCTTTGGGTTTGAGAGAGAGAGTGGAGTGCAATTTCGAAACACCGGCTGGCAGAGCTGACTTTCCAACAAGCCACAATGGCAGCGGCCGGGAGACTACATCTCCCAGCACGCAACGGAGTGAACTTCCTATCTGTTACTTCCTGAAACTCTGTGTGAGTTTCAGGCTCTGAGCTTGCCTCCTCTCGGACCTAGCTTTTTAAGAATAGACAGTAATACTGTTCAGAGTGATAAAAGAAGTAGGGACATCATATAGTCGCCCATGTGAGAAAGTTAAGTCTCACAAACAGGACGCAGGGGGCGGGGCCAGAGCCACTTTTCCCCTCACGGAGAACTGAGAACAGAGTGGGGAAGGAGCGGCTGGATAAGAAAGTGCAGCCGGCCAGAGGAAACATAACTATTGCACTTAGAACTGTTACTAACTGAAGTACCATTTGCTTGTTAACAGTGTATCTTTAACAACAGAAAGAAACGTCTTTTTTATAGTCTCTGCTTCAGACAAGATTTACCTCTTTCTCCAGGGTTGGAGAAAGACATGTTTGAGGGAAAATGTTTTATTATAGAGATCAGAGAAGACAACTATGGACATCTGCAAACATCCAAGCCTCAGCTGTGTTTTTTTTTTACTCTGCCATTGTTGAAATGATTTTAAGTTACAATGCTGTGCTTGTTTGAGAAATCACATACTGTACTATATCTCTGATGTTATCTCCTTATACACTGCTTCTAAGTTCTTTCTGAATTGTTTGTTTATATTGTATGCCTATGGAAATTTTACTTACATGTACATCTGTGAATTTCATGACAGAGAAGGTTGCAGATTAACTAAAACCAGTGTTAACCATCCTTAAGTGTGAATATTATAACTGAGCCAGGGTCTTCTAGAGGAACAGTAATTGTTACCAGCTCTGGGGGTTATGAGACTTAGAAAACAGGCTCTGCTGAGTTCTAAAAAAAGGGAGTGTTCCCCTTAACTTGGTGTGCTGTAGGCTTCAGTGAGGTACAATAAGAGTGTAGAGATAGGTGTTTAAACTATGAACATGAGAGAGAAAAAGAAAGTGTAGACATGAAAGAGAAGAGGAAAGTATAGACAGTGAAAGAGAAAGGAGAGAAGATGAAGATATAAGGGAAAGAGACAGAGAAAGTTTATCATAAGAAAGAGACAGAGAAAGGAAAAAAAAAGAAAGGCTAAAGAGAAAGTTTGCAAAGAAAGAGATAAGCAAGTAGAAACATTGTCCAGAGAGAGGTGAGTGAAAAAGTTAAAAGAAAGCTAGAGAGGCGAGATTGCAGACAAGAAAGATTGTGGCCAAAGTGTAAGAGAGAAAGAAAAGAGGTAAGATAGGACTTAGACAGACAGGAAATCTGGGTGACTGAAGGTGGAAGCCAGGTAGAAGAAGAGTGATGCAGCCATGCTTACTGGAAAAAGATCAGTGTGTTTACAGTAAAGAGAAAAGACAGACCCCCTGAAGACAAGATTGAAGACACAGATTAAGTTTGCCCAGACAGGATCAGAGATGACCTGGAGAACCCCCCACTTGCCTTAAAGCTAGAGAAAAAGAGTACCAGCTTCATGAGTTTCAAAAACAGCTGGAAGTCCCAGATATCAGTGAATGGCTAACAGAATTCCCACAAAGACATTTAACCTCTTCAGTTTGCTCCCACCAGAGAAGACTTTTAACATCATCAATCATTCAGCAGCCCCCTGACCAATAGATAAGCCTGTTGCTGACTGAAAGGGTGAGCTTTTCACCACCAGCCATGTTGAATCCTGCCACCTTGCTGCCTGTGACTGACGACTCTTTTCCCATCCATCACTGTGTTGAACTGGTAAGATAAGTGGATGGTGGGAGCAGCGGTGGTAGATGGAAAGTGAGTACATGGTGCAATCTATAGACAAAGAGGACTGCTGACATCTGTAGAAATACTGAGAGCCTCTTCGAACCAAAAAAAGTGGCTGTCATCTACAGCCCTGGGCACCAGAGGGCTCAGGACATGACTGCCAAGAAAGCTGCCCAGGGAACAATGATTCTAACAGTTAAGGGTTCCAGAGACTATTCTGACACTCGAGATATTAGTTTCAGATATGCCACCCACGACCATCAAGTGATAGACAAATTGGGCTTTTGTAAATTGATCCTCCCACAAGAAGAAAGACTGTCTGATTTGGCGAAAGCTGTGGTGAGACTGTACCTTAATCAATGCAAGGCCTTCCATGTATACCATGGAAAAGAGACTGAAGGGCGATTGGCCTAGAGCTTACTGAGAGATGGACTTCACAGAAGTCAAGCTGACAAAATATGAAAATAAATATCTTTTAGTTTTTATAGATACCTTTTCAGAAAGAATGAAACTGCCAACATGGTGACTAAGAAGATCCTAGAAGAAATCTTTTCAAGGTTTGGAATACCCAAGATAATTGGGTCTGTTAATAGACCTTTTTGTTGCCCAGATAATTCAGGGCCTGGCCACACAGCTAGAGATTAATTAGAAATTACATAGGCTCCAGAGTTCAGGACAGGTAAAATAGATAAATAAAATATTAGCTTTTGTTAAGTCCAGAATAGACACCGTTCAGCTATTAGTGATAAGACAGAGACATGAGATTTTAAGAGATGAACCTGAAGATATTAATCTGTGATTTTAAGATTAAAATCATTTGCAAATAGAAAGAGTAGGGAATGTAAGGGTAAAAATTAAAACAGCTCAGCAGAGACCACAAACAACTT
>NW_021620459.1:2072730-2123257 GCF_004785775.1 Grammomys surdaster | reverse complement strand
AAACTATACGGCAGAAAAGGCACCACTTGTTTGGTGTTTATAAACACGTATATTGGGCAGACTTCTAAAATAAACCTGCTGTGTTATTACTGAAAAATGAGCCAAATACAGGCCTCGCCTGTCTCTAAGGAAGTGTGTGGAGGCTCCGGGAGGCTCTGGGCACCGCGGAGCACACTGTGGGTGTAAATGTTAGGATCTCACACATACATCCGGGCACCGCAGAGCACACTGTGGGTGTAAATGTTAGGATCTCACACATACATCCGGGCACCACAGAGCACACTGTGGGTGTAAATGTTAGGATCTCACACATACACCCCCATTCGACGCTGCATTGTTTTCAGACCTAGAGCCAGGTTCACGATCAGGCGCGGTAACTGTTCGGTTTTCTATGTGAGCTAACACTTCATGTTTTCCCCTATTGTACAGAAAACATCCTCAGAACAATTGTTTGTTGAGTCCAATCTGTTTGGTTCCATTAGATGAAAATAAATGCTGGTGACATGTTCAGCACTAGTCATGAAGCCTCACGACTTGAGTGTTTTACCAGAACCCACACAACTGAACTCACTTTTACCAGTTGTCCTGTGACCTCCACAAGAATGTCATGGCATATGCATCCTCTCATGAACGAAGTGAGCTCAAAAACTTTGCAAACATTCCATTAGATTATTGGTTGCTAGCCCAATGTTCACAACAACTGGTATGTCTCACAAGGACAGTGGGTGCTGCTTTTCATTTTTAAGTTCTCCCATCTCAGATGATTGTTCCATCTGATGGTTCAACTGTCCTCTTCTAACAGAAATAAGGTCTGGTAGCTGAGAACTGGCTGACACTTTATCCATAGTGGTACCTTACTTTTATTCTAACATTGATAATATTAAAAATTGTGATACCATGCATAAACAAAATTTAACATCTCAACCTTCTTTTGTTTGTTCTTTCTCCGTATCAACCCTTTTAAAAATATATAATTCAGTAGCATCAAATATAGGCAAAATTATTATTCATCCTAAACCACTTCACCTTGCCAGAAGGAAACTATGCATTTAATATCTGTGTCCTTTTCTAACTCCTGGTATCCACTCTCTTTCTCCCAACAGGAACTGGACCACACAGTATATTTTTTTTTTTGGTAGGGGGCCGACTATTATTTTTTGACTGAAGTCCACATATTAATCAAGTTCCTCCCTGTTTTCAGGCTTTATACTACTAAAGGGGAAAATAACCACAACTGTACAAGTGTGCCTTAAGAGATTGTTTATTAGCATGTCAATCAAGAAATTACATAAATGCATTCTAATTACTAAAGTATAAAAACTGGTTCCAGTAACTTCAAGGATACAGTTTGGGCTCTTTTAAGAAATGTGACATCTCTGGCTTCCATTATTACATCAGAAGAAAACATTAATTTCAAGAATAGTTTTTTGTTTTCTATGATTATAACCAAAACCAAGTAGAAAAATAAAAAGATTGCAATAAAAAAAATATGCAAACCCTTTTTAACGGTCTTTTCTTTCACTAACACACACACACACACACACACACACACACACACACACACACACACTCTAGCTGCTCAGTAACCTAAAAGTGTGTCTTCAGCTGTATCAGGAACTCAGTACGTTTTTGTCAGGTGAACTGTCTATGGGTGTGGGTTTGCAGCTGTAATTTGTGCTTTTTTTGTGAAGAAGTTTTTCAAGTAAGAACACCAGTAAACTTCCTAAAGTTACTGCTTTGAGGCCCTAAGTCTACAGGACTGTGGTTCTACAGATGATCTCCTATGGCAAATCAAATTATGTCCATGCATCATCCTGGGCAGGAAACTGTCACTGAGGAGGCAGTTGTCACTCACTGATGCACCAGGCAACAGCTGTGACCTGATCAGGAAGACTGCTTTGAGCTCTAGTTCCTATTTTCTTGTCTATCAACACCCCTGCCTATCTTTGTGCCTCAGTCAACATCCACCCTGATGTAGTCTTTTACAAATGACCTTTTCAGGAAAAGCATGACCAGGGAGCATTAGCTTAACATATGACAGAAGTATCCCTAACACAATTATTGAAAGGAAAAACCAAAACTGGAGAGGTGAAGTTTCAAGTAAGTTTTGATGGAATTTGTCCCAGACTCCTCCCACCACCCAAAACAGTGAGCATTCTATGGAGTCCTGTAAGGAGGGTGGTTTTAACAATCATGTCAAGTCAGAAAAGAGCAGCCATGTAGAGTGTGTTTGTGAGTAATTATAGGGAGAAGACGAGGGTAGTGTGGAACCTGGTCTCACACAGAACCCTAGTGAAGCACTGTTGGGTAATCAGGGGAGCCTTTAATTTCCATAACACTCTCCTCTCCCAAACAAAGCTTTTTTTACCATCAGCTTGTCACAGGTATTTCTAGTTACTTCTCTATAGGTACCTAAATCTTTGATTTCTTCTTCTCCTTTATTGTGTGCCGCTATGTGGTCATAGAACAAGTGTTGTGGTAAGAGGACAACTTGGAAGTCTGCTGACTCCTACCACCATGTGGATCCTGGTGACTGAAGTGAAGTCATCAGGCTCAGTGATAAGAGCCTTTACCTGCTGAGCCATCTTTCCACCCCTAGGTGCCTATGCCTTAAGAGTATCTCAGCGAACCCAAATATTTCTTAACTGTTTAAGTGGGTTTAATGCATATTCAGAATATTCCTTAAGAGCCCCCCACAGTGCTGATGTGCCCACAGAGGTTGGTGACTGTGAGCAGCAATCAGGGAGCAGTGGGCAGGCCGTGTGGGAACAATTGTGACCAAAGGTCCAGGGATTTTTTTGCTGACTTTCTTAATCCAAGTTCAAAAAGTCTTCTCAATAAAATTAAACGAACAAAAGCATGTTAACCTCCATCCTTTCCCAATGTTCAATCAAATGTAAGAAAAACACATGTAAAATATACATATCTAGAAACAAGAGTTGTAAAAAACAGACTGACAAGAACCAAATCTCCTTCATATATTCCTACAGAGCACTGTCTCTGACGTGGGATTTTACCTGCAGAATCACCTCACCCACAGTGCCCCAGAGCTCTCACACCTAGCCCAGCAACCTTGGCTTCAGTTCTTAAAGGCTCCACATTTACTGGCTTTAGCAATGAACTCCTTTAGCAGGGGGCCATCCATTTGCCAGAACGCCGCAGTCTGGGTAACTTCTGTCAAATGATTGATGCAAAACTTAAAGCAGAATTCTTCTAAATCCTGGACACATACAACAAAAACAAGAACAGGAAGAGGCTTTTGTTTATTAACTGGGAACTGTTTCTCAGCTAATCTCTCAACCCAACTCTCTCACCCTTCCCAGCAGAGATACTGGAGACCAGATACCTCAAACTACATTATCAGAAAACCACCTGCCATCTACTCATAGTAGAGTGAAAGCAAGGTTTCCCTAACTCAAGTGTGATACACATCATACACACAAAGTCATCCAGGGCCTCCATAGCTAGCACACACTGCAGGTATCTCCAAGCAATGTACAAAGCCCAATGCCACTTTTGTCCATACATAGTTTGTTACATTTAAGAAAGCAGAAAATTAAGATGTAAGCAAGTTAAAGAATAGAAAGTTTATGGAATAGATGAAAATATGTGGTCTACCTAAAATCATACTAAAAAAAAAAAAAGAAAAAAGAAGCTAAAAACCCTCACAAACTTAACTTTTTAAAAATGTCTTCTAATAAAAATGACTTCATTTTTAAAGCCTCAAGTAATATACAACATCTTATAGCATGCTATTCATAAGGTCGTGGTGAACCCTAGACAATTGTATTTACAAATTAGCATTTTCAGATAGATGAATGGAAGTCACCAACTCCCAACAGTAGACAGTGAAGCACAGTACAGAAACGGTGTCTGTTACCACACACATTCATCAATACCAGGGCCCTAGTATTGTCTTCTAAGTCAATAGTGGAAACAAAACCTTATTAGACAAATTGCTATGTTTATTGAGAGCACTCCAATGTATGAATGCAAACAACACTAAATAAAAGCTTTCTTATCAAACACTTGTCTGACTGGTTGTAAGTTGTAAGGAGCTCTACAACATTGAAGATGAAGGGTCTTGCCTTCTTGTGGGAGCAGAGCGTGTAAAACTGAGTCTTTATACTAGAAACCAGAGTTTATAAGTCTGTGGAGAAATTATAAAGTGGATCTAGGGCAGATCCAGTGTCAGTTACTGAAATTAGAAGAGAACAACAAATTTTTAAATCGCTAATTTGAAAAACAAAAATCCAAAATTAAAACAAAAAAATTTGCGTATACGTGAGGCATGAGCACAGAAGTCACAGGACCTCTCGTGGGAGCAGATTCTTTCCTTCTCATGATGGGTTCCAGCTGAGCAGGGTCCCTGGTGGACTTAATGGCAGGTACCTTTACCCACTGAGCTCTCACTGGCTCTCACTCCAAAGCTTTCATGGTGAAATTATAATAATCATCAAACTGAAAACCAAGTTGTTTTTTCTTTCTACCAATTTTCTTAAAACACTGGGAAAGTGACCCCAAACCTCTGGTTTAAAATGCTAAAACAGCAATCAGTGGCACTCTTGTTTAGTCAGTGGTGGTGTTACTTAGTCCAAAACTTCACAGTGGTAAGTGAAATACTACCACTTTTAAAGTTATCTTCTCTAAAAGATCACTCGGCCAGTGAAACAGGTTGTCCAGTGTTATCACCAACAGTGAGATGATTCCTGGTGGTAAAGAGCACTACCAAGTCAAGTGCAAAACTGCAGAGTCTACCTTAGTGTGTCAAATACAAAATATTCCAGACCAACATGGCCTCCACCTTTGTTCTTCAGAACATATTTAAATGTGTTATTATGTGTGTGTAGGGGGCCAAGGGTGCTTTCTCTTGCTACCCTAAGAATTTTGAGGCTCACTGACTAAAACTTAATCTTACCCTCTCCAGTACAATAACAACAAAAATGCTGACTGCTTAGCTCTGGTGTTAAGCAACATTCGCACACAAAGCAACCCCCCAAAACGCCCAGAGTCCCAGAAAGACTTCTCCTGTGAGAAGGGCATCCAAGTGTTTCCCTTGGTTTTTAAACACATTCCGTCCAGCAGCACTGAGGAGCTGCTATGCTGAGGTCGTGCTTTAGTTCCTCACCGCTGTGCTGGAGCACCGTGAAGCGCTCCTCCTCGGAGTCCTCTGTAAAGTGTACCAAGTCTGATGGTGCATGTTCCTAAGACATTTCCGTAGCATTGCTTTTGCACACACACTACTAAGGTGCACTTCTTTTGTACATCAACTTCAAGTTTCCTCCAACGGGTGCATGCAGAGTCAGGCACCGTTACGAACAGGCGACTGAGTAGCTTCTCGGAACAATCCAGACCAATGGCTTCTGCTATCCCAAAGCTGGGCTTTCAAACTTAGTTTTTGTAGTTGATTACCAATCTCAGTCATTTCCAATCAACTAACAACACACATAATAAAGGGGTTTGATTTGAATACTCAATACTATGGTCGCTTACTATATTCCAAGGTATTCGGAAAAAAAAAATAAACATTTACTCGTTGATCATATAGCTCAGTATCAAAGTCTAAGAAGTGTATTGTGAAGATTCTACTCTTTTTCCACATTGAATTTGTCATATTTGTGGAATTTAAGGTTTGTATGTTATCTTGAATACTTTATAGTGAAGTGTTATAAACATATTTGTCCATTCAATATAGTTTTGGTGTCTCAAACATATCCGATTATTCAATTCAGAATGTGTTTTTGAGCACTGACTCTGCCCGCAGTGACAAGCTCCAGGTAATCACATTCATTTGTGGTCTCTATAAAGCAACAGCTCTTAATATATTTATACATAAGCGAAGACGAGCAAAGGACATGGGCTGCTGCCAGCTGCAGTGGCATTGAGTTCTTCTTGTAAGGTTGTTTTTGCTTTTTTTTTTTTTCTTTTTTTAGACAGGGTCTCACTGTGTAGCTCTGGCTAGACTGCAACTCATTATGCAAAGCAGGCAGCCTCAAGCTCCCTGAGATCCTCCTGCCTCTCTGCCAGTCCTAACTGTCCTTTTATTGTTCAGAACATATTTAAATGCGTTATTATGTGTATAGGGGGAGTCAAGGGTGCTTTCTCTTGCTACCCTAAGAATTCTGAGGCTCATGTCCAGTCTTTTCCTCTAAACTTTAGGTTTTAGGTGAAAGTGGGGAACAAATTTCCAGTAACAGGATCTAGGCTGTGGGCCTTGTGTTGGGTTGTCTTGGCTGTTGTAAACCAACAGGATTTATCACAAAACATGGAAAAGTGTGGAGAAGCACGAGAAGAATCTAAAATCGATTCCCAAATGGAGAGAAATGGGTTCTTTGGAGAGTCTGTTGTGTTAGATGGTGTTCTGCTAGGGCAAACACTGGAAGGACTGTGTTCCTGAAGTGGACACAGGTGAAAGGCTAAGGCAGACGTGTGAAGGCACATTTTTCCTGAAGCAGACATAAAAAGCAAAAGGATGTTCTGCTAAAGCTAGCACATGAAAGGACACATGATGAAAGATTCTTTGCTAACTACACACAAGTATTGGTCTCCTTTACACTGTGGAGTTGAGCTCCATTTGTTGGGACTCCGAAGAGAAAAACTGCACCAAAAACCTTCTGGTGGCATACCATGGCATCTTGCTACTTCTGCAGCAGAGTGATGTCAGCTGAGACAGACACATGTGCTGAGGCAAGACCAGTGGAGAACACTGAAGGGATATAAAAAGAACTTGAAGGACAGTAGCTGAGGCTGAGCTAGGCTGCTTACACAGCTAGCTGTGCAACACTTGTTGGTCTCTTGTCTTCACTAGTTTCACTTCACTGAAAGAGGCACAGCTGAGAACTTTTTCTGAGTTCCTGTTGCCCCTGGTCCCTCCTGCTGACTTGTGCTGAGGCTGAGGTCTGACTGTCCTGCTAGGTTGTGACATCACTGCTGACTCTATTGCTAACCTGACTCTATTGAACTGGACTGCTGATATATCCGGGAAGTGTTTGCGAGTGGCTTGAGCTGCTGTTGTTGACCTGTGAACTGAACTGTCGATTTCCAGACAACACTGACAGGAGTTACTCCAAAAAACAGGTCTACTTCTCCTCTACCTTTAGCGGATGGTGGGGTAAAAAGGGAGGTTAAAGTATCATAGAATTAAAAGTAGGAATTAGAAAAAATTAAAGTTACAATCAACCTAATTTAAAATTATACTGTTGTGTAAGGCTGAGTCTAGCACAGGCTCTCAGTGGTACAGGGAGGAAGCAAACCTCACCTCCATCTTTCAGCCACAATTCACACCAACCACATTTCCATTTGTTGTCAGTCTCCAAGTCAGCTGCACTTGACCTTGTGAAATATTTATCACCATAAAAGAACCTCAAACAAAAATAGGATACATTCTGATAATAAAAGGCATAACGGTCAACTCAGTCCCTAAGCGTCACAGACAGAAGTCTGTCCTCTGTTACACCTCAAGGGCCAGAATGTGTATCTCTGATAAATTCCCAGTTACTGGAGACTGCATTGTCAAATGACAAAACACCTCTAAAGACAGGCTTCTGGTGTGCTTGGCAAAGTCAGCCTCTACTCTTTATGAATCTGTAGAACTACCCAGGTCAGCTATTAACAACATCTCCTGCAGCCTTTGGTGGCACTATCTTCATGGTTCAACAGCATCAGCTGCCATGCATCAGCACTCATACTGGGTGCTGCAGCACACGGCCAACCATGGGCAGCTTCTGTTCATAATCTGTGGCTCTGCTCAATCAGGGAAGTTCAATGGCATACATACTCCAGAATACTCATCAGACTCTGAGAAATGGAGATCTGAAATCCAGCTAAGTTTAAAACAAACTGGGAACTGCTGAGATGGCTCAGTGGGTAAAGGATATCTGCTGCATAAGCCTACCAACTGACTCTGATCTTTGGAATCCATGTCAAGGCAGAAAAAAACTGACTCCCCAGAGTTGTTCAAATGTACACACACACACACACACACACACACACACACACACACACACACACACTGCATGTGCACTAAAAACCTTTAAGTTAAAAAAAGAGGTAGTACACAGTAAGTTTTTCACAGAGGAACTGAGCTACATGACAGTGACAGAATTCCAGACCCACCCGGATGTAAAGCCAACAGCACCCTGGGCTTCTGACGGTGGACTCGGCAGAGTGGGTCTGGAGAGACAGACGCACTGAATGAGAAGACTGGAAGTAAAGCATGCTGCCTGTCAGTCCAGAGGAGTCCAGTACTTTACACATCCACTGTGCAGCCTTCAGACAATTATTTAAAAGCAAAAGCAGAAAAACCCTGATTCTGAACTGCAACAGAGATGTAAAGAGCAAAGGCAGATTTCATCTGAGGCTTGTCACTGAGTCACTATAGGAGGTGAAACCAGCCATGTTGTGTCACAGGAGAGAGGGAAGTGGGCTGACGGTGAGGGAGCTGGGGCACTTCTGTGTTACCTCTGCGTCATATCTGACTGCAGCAGAGAACAATGAAAATGCGTTCTCCACAGTGATTCCTCGCTTGATGATGTGCTGACAAAGCCTCTTCAGTCTGTTCTCACAGTATGATGTCGCCAAGTCCAAAAGGCCTAAAAGGCAGAAGAACTAAATCTCAGCAGTCGCAGTGCACACTGTGACTGACATCACTGTCATTTCATGGTCAGCAGCTCAGATTTACTTTATACAATTTCTCCCATAGTAAGAGTAAAAAAGATTCACTTCTTTATTTTGTTTCTAAAAGGTTAAATGCATACTTCCATATTAAACTCATACTTCCATATTAAAAAATTTAAAGTAAGTATAGTTATAAACTATGTCCATAATTTTAAACTATACTAACATTTTAGTGATGTTTACTTAAATATTATTTTTAAATACACAAAAGTCAATACACCTGTAAATTACTATATGTTACCACTCTAAGAACAGGAGACAGCATGGCCACATGGCCTGGCCAGTCCCAATGCAGTACCTATAGCATCCTCAGGTGGCAGGTCCACTGTGTCTGTGTAGAGGTACTGGAGAAAGGCACGGTACACAGGGTAAGAAAACTGGTCTATCTCTATCACCTCCTTCATGTCCTCATTCCAATAGGACTGGAACATGGACCGAAAGTGCTCACACCTACAACAAAAACAAAGACTTACCTAATGAAAAGGCTGAGGTCAGATAAATAAACAGATATTAGAGGTACCCTTTGCCTTCTGTGCTGGCATAAGCTGGGATAATTAACTATTAGCGCCAAAGTATTTGCTATGCAAGGACTTCCATGTACACTTAATAAAGTCACTCTCATCGTGATATCACCATTTAACAGTGTCAATTAGCTAGAGATCCCGGAAGTTCCCAGTACTTCAACAGTACTTGTTTCCATCAGTCCCCACTCTAAGCAAATGTTTGGATCTTTTGTTTTTGGTTTTATGTATGCAGAAATACATATTAAACAACACAGTGAGGGCTGCGGATGTAGCTTAGTGATAGAGTAAAATATGGTACAGAAATATGTAATATTCACTCAGAGTCCTAAAAACTTAGTTCAGGGATAGTTACTTTGTAAAGTTAAAAAGATTTCTAAGCAAGGCATAATGGAGTAATTGGTTAGAAAAGTTATAGAAGATACACATACACATACACACACACACACACACACACACACACACACACACACGCGCGCGCACATGCTCTCAGATGACCACAGTCATAGGCAAAAACATGTCTAATCACCTTTTCATCTACTTCTGTGGTTCATATAGTTATTGGTCTAAGGAGTTAACAACATATAGCTTTGCAGTTGGCTTAAAATTTTACTCTGCTGCTTCCACCCAAAAAATACTGGGAAGCATCAGTTTCCTGCAGTGCAAGTTCTAGCCGAGGGCCTCTTGCAAGGCAGGCAGGCAAGTACTCTGCCAACTGAGCTGTATCTCCATCCACCAATGGGTTTTTAACTGAGTTTCCATAAAGACATACATGGTTAACTCACGGTTTGAGTGTCCGTGTTTTCTCTGTAGTGTAATCTAGGTAAACACTCATTCAATCATTAACTAGTGCCCAGCCCCTCCTATTTACTCAGGAACTCCTGCCACTCACTCTGTTTAAACAACTTTTCTTTAGTTGGCAATTCGCATTCCTGATTATAAAAGTTCTCTGTAAGGGAAAAACTAATCTTGAACAGAAGAAGATATAGATTGACATTTACTCACAAATTTAGCATGCAAATAAAGTATCTACAAAAGCTATTTTAATTTATTAATTCATTTTACTGTTGGGGACTCAAACTCAGGGTACTGGCTATGCTAGACAAGGGCTGTACTGCTGAGCTATATCACTAGCACGTTATAATCTGGAAAAGAAGATAAGAACTAGGGATACTTGCCTAGTATGCACAAGTACTGGCTACAATTCCCAGGACTGCAGAAAACTAAACAACAGAAAACAAAACTAAAACAAAACTCCCCAAAACATAAATACTTATTATACTCCCCTCATTTCCTAAAAGTTGCATGAACACAAGTCAAAACACTCTTGGGGAACAAGTAGTAACTACCTGCCAAAACGACTAAGTTGCCATACTTCTTTGTCCTGCCATCGCCACTGCTGCTGAGTGTCTGTTCTGTGTGTAATAAACAAGTGGAACGAGTAATGTTACTGACAGCGCTACAACCATGCAACAATACCTGATTTTCAAAACAGCTTTATGGACATGAATATATTTTCCATCAATTCGAAACTTTAGATCAGCAGTTTCTGGACTATCAAATTCTTTCTTCAGTGACTCTGCAACTGTTAAAAAGTCTTCATGCTCTGAAGGCAACAGAGACGCCGTTAATACACAAAGCTGGAGAGACACAGTCAGGCATGAAAGGCGGCCAAAAGATAATTATGGTGTCCAATTCCACTCTATTTCTGATCAATAAAGCTCATGACTCAGTTGACAAATCTACTTCACAGTATTAAAGTAATTCACCTATAAACTACCAACAAAACAAAATGAGTATGGGCAAAGTCAAATGACATTCTTCCTGTGTAATTAAACATGAAGATATGCACTAAAAATAAACCTCATAGGTAGTTTACTGAGATACAATTGATCACTCATGAACTGAGTAGCTTCTCTTCTGGGTCTAACTGCTTACAATTTTCCTTGACTGAAACACTGAGAACATCTTGGCTCTGATTTGGGTAGTTAGATGGCATATTCAAACCAAGCTGAAGAATCCAAACATCTTACCATGCAAATAGTTCTTAGGCAGAGAAACATTTTAGCCATTTGAAATTGAAACATTTGCACTTAGCTCCGAAGACTAATGGTAAAGCAATAATACTCCCATGCTACCTTTCCCTGTAAGGACTCAAACATTTACAGGGAAATTGATGGTGTTACCTGACAGGAGCTGCTGTGAGGAGTCTACCTAAGAGCATGGTGTTATTGTGAACAGTCAAGGATCCAGGACAAATCCATCCCATACTTTATATGTATGAGGGAACAAAAATAACAAAAGACACTGAGAAAGATCTACCCAGAGGCTGGGTACTGAGCCAAAGCAGACAAGTCTCCACTGTTCTGGGCTGAGAACAATGGATGAGCCAGGAGTGCTGCTGGCTTTGAAAAACAGTTAGACCTTATATGAAGAACCAGTCTTCCTAGATCCATAGCCTACTGCACTCTGGAGAAAAGAACGGGAGTGACTAAGGTGAGTGTCCAGGCATGAATGATGGCTAACCACTCGCTCAAAACAAAGGTTTTCATAGGTGCCTCAGCATCTCCTCACAAAATGGAAACAACCCTTTCCCCTCTTGGTCTACGATGACCAATATAATCCTTCTGACTTTTAGGAAAGCAGCCATGTATGAGATAAGGTTAGTGGCTAGTTGTACTCTCCAAACAGTGTTAAACAGTGTTTTGAAAAACGATCTCTGCACTTTATCATACAAAGACTTGGGAAGCCTTTCATACTTAGGCCAGCTGGAAGAACAAATGGAAATATCAGGCGGTGTATGTATGCTAAACATAAATGTGATTATAATCAAATGATCCCACTCACTGAACCCATTTCCTTTTTCTTTTTTTGGTCATTGTATTTATTGCAAATATACATTGTGTTACACTAACTGAGGTAGTAAAATACATTTTTAAAAAAATGTTCTTTGACATCGGGACGGGTATGGCCCTCATGCCTCACTGGACAACAACAGGGGGACTGGAGCCATTACAAGGTCCCCTTCAAATACTGGAGGTCAGGCCTCTATCCCCGCCTTCGCAAGTTTAGAATCGCCACAGCCCTTCTATACTTAGAGAAGGGATGAGATGTCAGGGGCAGCCCTGCTTACACACTGAAGGCCTAAAATCACCCATAGGCCTAAAATCAGCCATAGGCCTGTCATACATGTATACTAACACCAAGTCTTGGGTCTCAGTGGAAAAACATTGAAACAGATGGCTATAAGCTAATGTCAACAGGCAGCTTTTGTGGAAATTTACAAGCCTGAGTAGTCATAGACCTTGTAAATAGGTAGCCTGGGCAGACAATACCAACTTAGATAAGGACAAGCGAGTCATAGGCAGAGTCTTGTCCCCCGAACCTTCACCTAGGTGATACCAGTTCTGAAGATATCTGAATTCCCCCGATCACCCACACTTCAGTGTCATTCCCTTCCCCACATCCTTCCTTTCTGTGTTTATAACCCCTGTGTGAATTAATTACGATTTGAGAAAAAAATAAAAATAAAATAAAATTAAAAAAGAAACAAAAAAAAATGTTCTTTGTTTCTCCTTAAGTTAAGCAGCAGCTTAATTCTTTTTTCATTAAAGGGGCTGTGGATGAGGCACGGCTGCTTAGTGAGCTGTGGTTGCTTTGTGGAGTAGTGAAAACTCTTGGAGCTTAATATAGTACAACATGGGTGCAAAGCATTGTGAACAGAATAAATGCCACTTGATTGTATTGGTTAATTTTGTTATTAAATATGAACTCAACTAAAATAAAAATACTTAGGGAAGAAAAAAATAAGACCATAGAAGTGTTTCATGACCTATGAATAAATTTGATTATTATTTAGGAAAAGCATTAAAACTAGCATATAGAAAACATTCTAGAACCCAAACAACTTACAATAACCAAAAATGTAGGGAATGGGATTTGGTGCCCTGGGTGGAAGCAGGCTTAAGCAGCTTACCGACAGACAGGAGGCGCCATGAAACAGCCGGGGTGCCAAAGCAGGCAAATACATCATCAGTGCAGGAGAAGTGGGTGAGGTGTGGCAGGATCACCGACTGGCCCCGGCACTGGCCCCACATGTATACATGGCCACCCTGCGTCTTGGCAGCAGATGTGTGGGTGGAGTGACAAGCTGCAATCTCTATAACCCTGAAAAATTAAGAAAAATTCCCGTTACTTCCTTATCACATCAGTCTCCAGCACACCCCATAGAGTGATTTACAAGTTCATGCCTCAACAGCTCACAAGTCACTGATATAAGCAGTAAGTCCTGCTTCCAAAAGCAAAGATCAGGAAACATCCCCAAACACACACACACACACACACACACACACACACACACACACACACACCCTCCTCTCTCTCTGTCTCTTTCTGAGGACCCTATTTGTCACCTAATGTCATCCTGAGGTCGGAATATATAAATAATACATACTGTTGAGGCAAACTTGGAAAGAGACTGGAAGTTAAAGTCAATGAGGACAGTGGACAATGACAAAACGTCTTCACTGTTCTGGGATTATAAACAATAAACAAACAAAAAATACTGGGGCTGAAGAAATGGCTCAGAGGTTAAGAACACTTTTGTTCTTGTAGAGGCCCTAGGTTTGGGTCACAGCATCAACGTGGTTCATCTGTAATTCCAGTTCCAGAAGATCTGAGACATTGTTCTGACTCCACAGAGTTAGCACACATACAGTGTACACATATACACCCAGGCAAAAGCTCACACAGATAAACCAAACTTAAGACAAAAATCTTAGAAAAACCTGTTTCTCGCGCGCTCGCGTGCGTGCATGCGTGTGTGTATGCGTGTGTGTGTGTGTGTGTGTGTGTGTGTGTATTTTCATGGGGGGGTGAGAGTGGAGTGCACATTTGTGTCAAGGCCAGAAGATAAGCTCAGGTGTAATTCTGGATACATTAAAGCTTTTTATTGAGATAAGAGTCTCTAATTGGCCCATAACTCAGCAAATAGGCTAGGCTGGCCAGTACCTGTCTCCACTTTTCCAGTGCTGCGATTACAAGTACACACCACCACATCTGGCTTTTTAAATATGGGCTCTGCGGATCAAACTCAGTTACTTACCAGCACTTTCCTTATTCAACTGTCTCTTTCCTCTCCACCATACCTCCTCATAAATCTTATCTTCAATACAGCATTTCCTTATAGATACATTTTCCCCCTTCATCTCTGTCCTGAGTTCAGCATCATCATTAAGATGAATACCACTGGTCTGGGGCTCACAGACCCTGAACATCTCAAACCAAAAGCCACACCTGCTTCAGTTTTCTCAGTGCCTCCTAAGGCAGGGTCCCAAACAAACTCTCTGCATAAAAACTCACAGTGTGATGAACAAACATGAAGTATCCATCACAATAGCAGACATTAAACAAAAATCAATATTTAGACAGATAATGCCCTTTAAAAAGCAATTTTAATTATTTAAAAGTGAGTTTAGTTGGTACAAAGTTAGTGCTACACTCTGAATTTCAGTATGATTATAGACCTTAGATAACCTCCCTTTGTAATGGACAACTCTAAGTCTTTCAGAACTAAGGAGTTTAGTTTCTACCAATTACAGATGGGTGCCTCAGAAGACAGAACAAGATTACACATATTCTTTCTGACTCATAAACCATTTTGATCAAAATGAGAATGTTAACCAACAAGAGTCACAAGCCAAATACCACAGCTCTGCTACAGTTCCAAGGCCACATATACATAATCTCCAAGACGTGGCATGGCTAATTTACCTTTCTTTTTCCACCATGATTTGTGTTGGGCTCAGCAGGTTACTTTTACTTCCAGTTCCCAGCTGCCCATATGTGTTAGCTCCCCAGGCATAGAGCAAGCCCTCATCTGTGAGTGCTAGTGTATGTGCGTAACCGCAGACAATCTGAAAGGAAACACAAATGGTTACCACACTGAGACAGGCAGAGCAGGGCAACCAACTGCTTAGCCCAGTCAGTCTCTGCAGAAGGCCAGTTCAGCTGCACAGGTACACTGCCATTTGCTGGGATAGTCAGAACTCCAACCCTTTGACCCTGGACTTCTTCATGAGCTTCTTTACTCTGTGAAGAAGACCATGTCTTCTTCACATGGGTGTCTCTTTTCTCATGGAAAATAGGGGGCTAAAACATTAAATGTAAAAGGTGAGGGCATAAAGTGTTGCCAGAAATGAACGACAAAAGAATTAGCCTCCAATACATCTGCCAAGTCATGAGATGGGGAGTGGGCTGCAGCAACAGTGACGTTAATGCATGTCCAAACCCCCAAAATCCTGTCTCAAGACCCTTAGGAGTAGGATTGCTCCTTCTCTGCCCTGGGCCTGCATGTCCTGGTACATAAGTCCTATCCCTCCACCTTTGCCACCGTTGAGATGGTCACATAGCCTGGTGACCAGATTACCGGTTAAGCTTCCTATCTCCTTATAAGGTCATCTCCGGCAAGAACCTGGAATACTTCTTCATGCAAATAAGGCATTCCCAATACCTTGGCCCTGGCCAATGATGTCCATTTACCCTGAAAGCCTCTACCCACCCCCCCAGAGGTTTAAATAGCCTTTGTTACTGTCAATTATATGAGCTGTCTCACTGAAGCTGTCTCCCTAGCACTGGCTTTTTCTTGAGCCTCTAAGCTTCCCTTTTCCCAGCCCAGCTTGAGTGCAACGAGCCTGGATATCCTGAGGGGAAAAGTAGACATGGGGCAGCACCATCAAAGCAAGGAGGGTGGGTGGGGCTGCCTGGCAAGAAAATGCAATGTGTACCTGGTTCACACACATGCCGTGTAAAGCTGCCACTCTCACTGGGGTCAACTGGTTGCCATTGTTTCCCAAGCCCAGCTGTCCATTGCCATTGTAGCCCCAGCCATACACCTGAGCGGAGAGAAGAGAGGACTGTGGAAACTGCCAATGGGAAGAGAAGTCCTGTCCTAAACAAATCAGATCCTCCAGAACCTGTACTGCATACTGTGGATCCTACAGGTCGAATTCAGAGGCTTGAGGGTGACGAGGAGTGACCTGACCATCTCTTCCCATCTCACGACTTCACAGGAGGAAGTTGAGGGCCAGTGATGATCAGAAACACCTAGCACACATCCTACATAGTAAAGGCACTGACAAGGAGTCTGTAGGCAAGTTTAACAGAGGAAAAGAACATGTGCATACTTGGTAAGTGGGTAGCAGGAGCCATGACAGAGGCCATCGAGGCACTGCAGGAACAATGAGAACAGGGTGTCTTTTTAAGCAGAACTGTTAGGAAAGGCTTTTAGAAAGTGAAGCACCAAGCAGGGTTAGATGATGGCATTCCAGGCAGAAGGCACACAGAATGACACAGGAGAAACTGAAGGTAAGTAGGAGAAGAGTCAGGTAATAAACTGATTAAAAAATAAAGCTAGGTATTATGTGAATGCCTGTAATCCCAGCTCTAAGATGCTGAGGCAAGGAGATTGACTGCCACAAATTCAAGAACATCCTGGGCTACATATCAAGTATCAGGCTAGCAAGTGCCACACACCTAGATGCCATCTCAAAAACAAAGGAACAAACAATCAGACAAAAAAGAAATTTTTACTATAATATTTAAAAATAGAGATTAAACTTTCATTTTTAAAAGATCACAGAGAGAAGGGTAAGTGGGTGACAGACAGAAAAACGATTTAGTAGTTAATTTCATGTCATCAGTGAACAAGTGAGCTCTCATCGGCTCTGAGCTAAGAAGGGACAGGGAACCAAGAGAGTGAAGGGAAAAAGGGACTGGACGGGGAGTCACAGAACTGGGTGGTCCCTCAGTGTTTCAAGTGCATGCACCACTTGCTGAAAGCAGGAGCTAGCATAGACTACTCAAGAGAGTGAATGGTTTGGACTATCCAACGAGGGTCATAAGTCTAACAAGAACAGATTTTAAAAGATTAAGTTCAAGTTACAAGCCTATAACTTCTGGTGGCAGCAAGCCCTGCACTGATGTAGCAAATGAACAGTAGAGCTTTCAGGACACAGTAGAGATGGGTAGAGAGTGGAGGGCCATGTCAGTAATTCCATCAAAAACAGAAGTGTGATAGGCACTGGCCTTCTGCAGAGGAATCTCCAATAGCTTGTCCATATTCTTAATGACATACTTCATGACCTAGAAATTCTATGCTGGGAATTTATTCTATAGAAATACCTGCATAATATATCAAGGTATACACACATAAACAGAAAATCAGTATAACATTATTCACAACAGCAAAAGGACAGAAACAACTGAAATACCCTTCAGCAGAGTTCTATGTGCATGTCACCCACAGAAGCAAACCTAAGCAGCATTATGCTACAGAGACAGTCTGAGACACCAGAGACTGCACAGGCTGTGAAGTGAGCCAGGGAACAGCAGGCCAAAGAATGATAGAGAGAGGCAGAGAAGTATAACTGTCACATTTGTTAAAAAAATAATTACAATCACCTGTAGATATCTGCTTATAAAGGAAAGTATAGAAGGATACACATGAGGCCATCAGCAATCAGGACAAGGCTATTTAATGTTGTATGGAAATGTGTACACAATTGCATACTGCACTGTCCTCCCCTTTGTTAAAATAACAACATAATAAGCATTTTAAAGTCAAACTTATTAAAAAAATATAGCAATAGTCCTAGAAAGTAGCTGGCTCAGCAGTTAAGAGCTGGTAGTTTCCACCTCAGAGGACTCCTGACAGCCTGTAATGCCATCTGTAGTAGATCTGCCGGCCTTTTCTGAATCACAGGCGCAATGCATTCATGTGTATGTGTGTGTGAGAGTGCACACATACACACAATTGAAAAAATAATAAAATAAATCTTAATAAAGTAAAGCCATGAAGAACACTGGAACAGAGGATATTAGATGACTGCCTACTGAATTCTGAAGTATTCAGGGATGATAACAGAACTGAGTAAAGAAAAAAAGTCAACATGGGTTGACTCTGTATAATTTCCATGCACCAAGGAAAGCACTGGTGGTAAGTGGTCCATTTAAGCTGCACTAGCAATTTCAAAGAAGTAACCATCAGCTCAAAAATTGGACATTTATTCCACCCTCTGCCTTTACCATGTGACTACAGGGATCTTGCAAAAACTAAAATTAAGACACACTAGAATGTTTACTTCAAGTCTTCAGATTTGTGGTCATTCTGAGGACTGAACACCCGCTAGCTGGTCGTCAGTTAACCAAGACAAGCTCTCCTCTCCATGCTGGCACCTTTGAAATGGAGGTGGAGGGAAAGGGAAATGAAGAGCACGAACCTCACCACTGTCCAGAACAGCCATGGATGAGGTCTGACCACACGCAATGTTGACCACTCTCTTGGTATGTAAACAGTTTGTAACTTTCCGAGGAGTTGGCTGATTTGCTGTGGATCCTGATCCCACCTGACCACAGTTGTTATAACCCCAAGCAAATAACTACAAGGGAAGGAGAAACCAGTTGTCAGACCTTTGGCATAGTTTTGAATGCTTTATGTGTACTTACCTACTTATCTTCACAGTGATTCCATAAGTGATCCTAGAGTAAGTATTCTCTCACGCCCTGGGAAGAGCCCTTTTCTAAGTTAATTCACACTTTGTAAAATGTTTTGTCAGACTGTACCTTGCCCTGAGAGGGTCCATTTTATAAGCAGCCTTTTTCTCTACTATGGAGGATGACCCTGAACTTAGTGGACAAGTAAATAGCACCATTTGTCTGGCACCATCCACAAGACAGTATTCAGGAATGATAGCAGGAGAATGATTAGTAAGGGTACCACTGTATAAATGTATCATCATAATAAACCAGGACTGTAGGAACCCACCAGCACAATAAAATCACACCAGAAAAGCCAAGCACAAGAACTTCTCAGACACACCAGACTAAGAAAAAGGTGCAACACTTGTACCTGTATCCCATTAAGAGGACGGCTAACTCTGCAGTGGTGAAAATCCCACAGAATTTCATCTGACCAGTGTGTACAAGAAGCAGAGAATTACTAACTGTCTTAGGGTGTCCTGTTCAGCTCAACATAGACACCCTGCTGACAAGGCCTATGCAAACTGCTATACCTGTCTGGACCTGCCATCATCCATGTGTCCATTCATTCCTCAGACCCAATCCTACCTCTTGTGCTGAGCCTCTACTTTATCTTGCTTCTGAAAGCTCAAGTGTGATCCTGCACGTTGACTCTAGCTGCAGCAGCAGCTATCACCTCTCCCAGAGAACTCCAGTTTGGCTTCATCATTTGCTCCTCTACCAGCTTTTACCTTTCAGGTCTCTTTGTAACTCCTGTAGCTCTGCTGTGGCTCCTTTAACCTCTTTATAATATTTATGTTTTACACACACGCACACGCACACACATGCATACAGAGGGAGGGATGTACAATATAACATGTCTGAGAGTTAATATAAGTAATCAAGATTGGAATTTAAAAAAAAAAACAGGAATAAATAATTTGTGATGGCCTTCAGTTACGGTACCAAGGAAAGCTGGGCTACTTGAGGAATTGCTACCAAAGCTATTGTACTCAAACTCTGACATTATGTGAAGACACAAACATTTTCTTCTCTGTGTCTGACACAGTACATTTACAACAACCATCAAGCTTATTTTTTCATTGTAATTTTTCACCAAAATAGTTGTACATGCTAAGGACATGTCTGTTCCTACAGAACTGCCACTGATTATGAGACTGTTATTACAGTACTGAGTTCTCACTTGCCACTTGTCAACTCTGCACAACCTACTTTTGCTATTATTCACTGCAGTCTGAACAGGAGAGTTTTACTGGAGACACAGAAACAGGTTTCTATGCTATAGCAGCTATCAACTGCCAATAGCTCCCAGAAAGGAGTGGAACCTGGTGCTACCTCCCCATCTGTTGTGGAAATTTGGGCTGACGTGGTCTTATGTGGGTAACCACAGCCACTGTGAGTTTCTGAGTATGATGACCATGTCCAGAAAACAGTATTTTACAACACCCCATCACATCCTCCAGCCCTTACTTTCTTCTCATTTCTTCTTTCATGACACCCCTGAGTCAATTTCCAGTGAATGACCCCACATGCATGTACATATGGCAGTACTAATTGTGCCTGGATGACTTATCAAGGACTGGGGTGAAGTTAGGAGGAGATGTGTTAGGAAGGATGTAGGGGACCAACCTGGAGGAGAAAATGGAGAGCAGAGAGGCTTACTGACAGAAGAACCTCTTCCAACACTAGCAGAATTTCTAAGACCCTGCCTCCACCCCTTGCCTTTGCTGTGACAAGCAATACTTACACACCCCTCGTTTGGCTTCTATATTCTACACTGGCTTCTTCCTTCCCTGTAACACATTCTTGAGTTCACATGATATCCAGACAACAACAGTAAAACCTACTGTTCATATATTTGAAGATAATGCTCTATGACTATGGAAACCTACATGAAACATGTATTTCATAGGTTCAAGAAAAATAACCTATACTTTACCAAGGGATAATCACAGAAATATCTAGTTTAATAATGCACCATTATTCAAAGTAAAACATGCTAACAACTGAAACAAAGCAAGAATCTAGGCTTCAGAAATGAACAAATTTTGTCTAACTTCAATAATCATTCCTCTGGTACTTCTGAAATATTCCAAGTTCCTTTAAAATGCCACTGCCTTCTATTTTTAATGGGGACCATGGTTCCTCTGAACAAGCAATAGGCAAAGAGACAGTGAGTTTGGACACAGCTGTGTGCTGTGCCTGCCTCCGGTCTATCCTAACTCCAAAACGTTGCTGGCCATCAGCTTTGTGGTCCTTTTCTATCTAACTTGTTCCCACATGGTAGAACCTCCCACATGGTAGAAAACTAACATCACCGGCAAACTTTAAACAAGGAACAATGTGACTGACCTAGTTTATACTTAAGAAATCACAGAGGGTCAGGGAAGTAAGACTGGACAGGTGGATCTCAAGGTTACATAACAAAGACCAACAGTACCAGGTCAGCAAGAGACAAGACCTAAGCAAAGGAATGAGGTGGAGAGCAACAGTCACATGAGATCAGAGGGAAAGTGAACAGTGTCCTTCCAGATAGCCAGAGACATGAGGCTGAACAAGTTACTCACTACAATCCTGGGGAAGTTGCTTTTCTCCAAAATTATTATAAACACTGAAAAACAAAATATACCCTAAAAAAGGGGTCACATCTGTTTTGTAATAATGGCAAAGAACATAAACTTTAACACTATAAGTTTTTTCATCAAAAGGGTCTTTTGAAATAAACAAGCTAGCTCAGAGGGTAAAGCTCCTGAGTTCCATCTACAGACGAACATGGTAAAGAAGAGGATTTCCACAGGTTGCCCTTTGACCTCTACATGTTCACCGTGGCATAGCTCACAAATAAACAAATAAATAAATGCAATATATTTAAATTTTTTTGTTAGTTCATTTTTTCATTTGTTAAGGCAAGTTCTTCCTCTATAGCATAGGCTAGCCTAGAAATCTCCACCCTGCTTTCAAGTCTTTGGTTCTGAGACTATGGACATACCAAGCCAGCTAATGGTGATTCTGACTACATGACACAAATATTACTGGAGAAAGAATGCATTCACATGGGTTTTACTGTTTGGTTATTTTAGCTACAAGGTATAACAAGTAAAGAAGCAGGTTTTTACAATAGCGGAATAGTGGGAATGCCCAATATATTCTTCAAGATAAATGAAACGGGTCAAGGGTAGAACATTTGTCTAGCATGTGTGAGGCCATGTGTTCAATTCCTAATACCTCCTTCTACACACATAAACAAAATGTAATATACAAACAATAGGATATTATTCAGCCTTAAAAAAGAATACTTGGAAAAGTGCTGTGAAACGCTGTTTTCTGGACAAGACATGGCTGTGCACTAATGAACTCACTGCAAATGTGGTTACCTGCACAGGATAATAAGATTAGTCAATAGTCCAGTAGCACTAACTCAGTGGCTTACCCCAACACCTAACCCCAAAAGCAACCCAAAGGTAAGGAGGAGCACTCGGGAGGGTTCCAGAAGAGTGGTGGAGTAAGGTAGGGAGGATCAACATACATTGTACATATATGTATGAAACTGTCACACACTATAGAAATGAATGAACCTTGAGGACACTATGCTAAGTGAAATCGGCCACCAACTGACAGGTATTATTTGACTCATATACAGGCAGTACCCAGAGTGGTCAGTTACAGTGTCAAGGAGAACTGACATGTAACAGATTTGGAACTTCAGCCTTTTAAGATGAAAGAGATCTGTGAATGGGTATACCTAACAGTGTGACTGTACTTAATGCTACTGAGCTGTGCACTCAACATGCTTATGGTAATAACCTTTGTATCATGAGGTTTATGACAGTTTGAGAGAAATCAAAGAGCACACTTACCTCTCCATCAGCTGCTAAAGCCATCGAATGATGTGAACCACAAGCTACCTCAACCACCTGCTTGATCAAGAGGTTAGTACAGACTTGGACAGGAGCAATGCCTTGGTTGGTGGTCCCATTCCCCAGCTGGCTGTATCCATTATGGCCCCAGGCATAGACGACTCCGTCTAAACACACAAGCACATGGAGCACTAGCTCAAGTAAGAACTGGTAAAGCTCTGCAGCTCCCATTGCATCAGCATTTGTGCGCCCTTCTCTCTAAGAGGACCACTAGTAGGGAGTCAGGGAGCGAAGGGTTAGAGAAAGAACAGAGAGGGCAGAAGCAAACCTCTCAGGACAGGACTTGGCACTCATACATAAGATCAATATTGTGGCCAAAGTCAATGGTTATGTATTAAAAATAGGCTTCTCTAGATTGGACTCTTGCATAGGATAGGAGAATATAGAGTTCAAGATCACCATTGGCTACACATGAGACAAAATCTTTGGGTAACAGACAGATATTGTAAATAACAAAGCAAATCAGAAAAGGCATCAACAAACATCTGCAAAAGGGAAGTGAGCAGGGAGCCCACTCCAGCCCTAGATTTCCAAGGTGTGCCATTATTTATGAGAGAGCCACAGCAAGAACATACTGGAGCTCCCCTGTCATCACCAGTCGGGACTGGGTTGTGTGGTGCTCCAAAGACTGGGTGAGGACTTGGGGCATGCACATACACACAAACACACAATACACAAACAAAGCTACAAGTAAAATATTTATTTATATAGGGTTTTATTAAGTTTATTAATTTTCCAGACATTATATAGGAAGGAAAATGTAAGAAAATTAGGTCAGAATTTCTTATGTAAGGAAAATTCTAAAAAGAACAGTGCAGGAAAGAAAAGAGAAGAGAAAAGAAAAGCAAGCAAGCAAGCAAGCAAGCAAGCAATTATCCATGAAGAGTTGTAAAAAAATTTTCTAGAAATCAAGGCAGGACCTACAGATTACTAATAAGCTAAAAAGTACCCACTCCAGAGCAGTCACGACTCATAAAATGCCTGGAATAAAGAATAAAGATCTCTCTCTAATGTGGCAGATAGAATTTAGCTCTTTGTCTTCTATCTTTCTTGCCTTTATCCTTTAAACACAGGGATACTGCTTTCAGTTAAATCACTATTGCCATTTTCATTATTGGAGACTGTGTAAGTATTATTTATAGCTGGACCTCTCCCTTTTCTTTAGAAAAGGAAGAAATAGTCAGTGAGAAGCCATGTCTCTAAAGACGCAGGTGGAAAGGAACAGAGTAACTCCAACCACCAACCTCCACATGTGCATACACAGGCATGTACTCGGGCACACACAGAAAGGACAGAGTTAGTGTCAGGATGGAGTTAGTGTCAGTACTACATCTTAAAAAGTGCCATGACTTGAAAATTACTAGAAAAACTCTTCCACCCTACAATCCTGAGGTGAGCCAAACCACTGAGTCACATCAGTAAGAGTAAAAGAAGACAGACTCAGATTCTCTAGTCCCTTTCTTGTAATGCTTCTAGAGAATGTTTTACCAGGTAAGGGTCGAATCTAAGGAGGATGACATCAGACACACACACACACACACACACACACACACACACACACACACGAACTAGAAAGGGTGAAGTGAAGAGACTTTTGAGAATGACAGTGACAGAGAATCTTTGGGCTGGCAGCTGTACAGGCAGCCCTAAAGGGTAACCAGTCAAGTTCAAAGTTCTGGAGGAGAGACAGGGCTCCAGAGATTATCTGATATGTGCTAGTCTGTAAAAGAGTTGGACACATGTTAATGATAGATGTACACAGGCAGCAGTAAGTGAAAATGCTCCCAGCAATTAGAGTGTATGTGTAAGGGGGGTGGGAGTCATACAGAAAGGGAGAGGCCCAGCTATAAATAATACTTACATAGTTCCCAATAATGAATTAATTAATAATGAATTAGCAATACTAATTTAATGAAATGGTAGTATCCCTGGGTTTAAAGGAGAAAGAAGACAAAGAACTAAATTCTATCTGCCACAATACAAAGTTAAAAGATACTACCCCAAATTGAAAACTGATGTAGAAACAGAAATATCTTATTTTAAAAATAGGAAAGAAAATGGGCTGGTAAGTGGTTTAGTGGTGAAAAGTCCGTGCTATGCAATCTTAAAAACCCACATTAAAAAAGAAGAAGAAGAAGATAGATGTGATGGCATGCGTCTGTAGTCTCAACATACAGGGAAATGGAAGACAGAAGCAGGAGCATCTCCCAGAAGTCTAGCTGCCAGCAAGTCTGGAGTACATAGCATTGCTGACAGACTGCCTCAATAAGGTGGAAGAGTGGGTCAGCAAGATGGCTCAGTGGGCAAAGGTAGCTGCTAACCAAAGACACAAGCCCAAGAGAAAACCAACTTCAAAAGTTTTCCTCTGAACACATGCATGCATGTGCTCATACTCACACATACACGACAATAACAGATACAAGAGATCAAATTCCTAAAGAAACATCTAAAGAATTAAACAGTAGTTCAATCCCCAGTACTAAACACACACACACACACACACACACACACACACACACACACATACACACACACACAGTCAGTAAGAGAAGCATGTGTATGTGTGTATATATGCATGTGGATGTCTGAGGAGGACATGAGGACATCTGGTGTTTTCCTCTAACACCTGTGTTATTTTTTGAGAGTCTCTCAATGAACCTGGAGCTTACCAATTTACCCACAAGTTACAGGGATCTGCCTATCTTCCATTTGTCCAGCACTGGAGTTAGAAACATCTAGCTTTTTATATAGGTCCAAATGCCTCAACAGTAAGTACTGTACCAGTTGTACCTTCTCCATAATCCTTCGCTTTTGTTTTGAGACAGTCTCATGTACCCCAGGGTGGCCCAAACTCAGTATATAGCAGAAGGTGGCCTTGAATTTCTAGTTCTGGTACCTCTACCTCCAAAGTGCTGGGATTACAGGCATGTACTACCATCTCTGGTTTTAAGTAGTACTGGAGATAGAATCCAAGGCTTTATTTATACATGCTAGATAAATACTATTATCAACAGAGCTATAATCCCAGCCTCTACTTGTTTAAAGTATTAAATTGTTGTAAAAACTACTGGGGAGATGTCTCACTGGGTAAAGTACTTGCCATGAAAAAGATGAGGACCTGCACAGGAATGCCCAGAACTGGTGTAAAATTGAGCAGAAGAGTAAATGTAACTCAAAGAGAATCCCAAGAAGCTTGGGGTGTACCCTACATAGCTTCAAACAATAAGGAGGTCTTGTCTTAAATAAAGTGACTGGCAATGACTAATGGGTCACTTGCACTGTGACATTCTTATACCAACACCCACCCCTCCACACCACTACCTGTACTCAAACATGAACATACACACACACACACACACACACACACACACACACACACACACACAGTTTTTCATTGGTTATAACACACATAATATAAATATATTAATCAATTATACATATGCATTCAATGTATAGTATGCTTAATATATTACATAAAATATACTATAAAGATCAGAAGTTAAACAAAAACTTTTCTCATCAAACACCAATTATTTGTATACTAAATTTAACACTCAAGATATTTTAAAAAAAACATATTGTCTAGACGCTTAACATAATTCCAAAATGATCATGACTGCTTTCAAAGAACACAACTTTGAAGAAAGTCAGTAATTTGAAAGTATGTCTTTTAGTATGTTTGCAATATTAAAAGTGTTCTTCAGTACTTAGGGTCAGGTATCAAGAACTGTTTAGAAAACTTCAAACCCTCAGACCACAATGAGTAATAGTGAACCAGCTGGTAGAGCAGCAGCTGAAAGGGTGGCAATCAAATGACTACTTAGAGTCACTGTGACAGACTGCCTTACTACGCTCAAACCCAGTCAGACTCCTGTCTGAGGATCAGCTCTCACAGCCTCTGAGAAAGACACAGAGAATGTAGAGTGGATCTAGACTCTGGGCAGGCACCAAGGTAGACACAGAGGCTGCCACATGAATGGAAACTAGGGTTCCCTAGAGTAGACACAGAAGTAGAGATGCAGTCTGTCTCCCACAGGCTCCCCTACAGGACCATCTGACAAAACTGGAGCACCTCTGTACATGATAAAAGACCTAAAACTCACAGGGAAGAAGTTACACGTGACAAACTTTCAGAGTGCTGCTTGTCCACAGTACTGACAATTACCAAAGGAGAATATCTATGGCTTCTTTGTTAATCTTGGTGAGACACAGTCAAAAGAACAAGAATTTCTCCACTTCTCCTATGCCTTTAACATGGTACCCATATGGATGTTCTTCTGAATAAACTAGTATCTTGATTTAAGATTCAGCAACTACACAAAGGAGACAATCTAGACCATGTCTGTGTATAAACATACACTAAAGAGGGCTGGGAAACAGCTAAGAGTACTTACTACTTTTCCAGAGGACCCAAGTTCAATTCCCAGCACCTGTACCATATGGCTCACAACCACCTATAATTCCAGCTCCATGAGGCTCTAACACCTCTGGCCTCTGCAGGCCTTGCACTAATGTATACACACACCACCACTGCACATACATGCATTTAAAATAATAATAATTAAAAATAAATTCAAATATATAATTTGTATATGTTTACATATATTTATATATCAGATATCATTTATTTATACATATTTAATACATATTCAATTTATTTTACATAAAATATGCTTATACAATAACATTAATTACTTAATTTAATATATAAGCTTATATACTATATGTAATACTTATATATATTTACAAAGATACAATTTATATATAAATTATATATATGTGCGCATGTGTGTATAAAAGAAACCCTCTCAAAGTTACCTTGTGTTCATAGAGCCACTGAAAAATCAGGCTAATCCCTGGCCTTGTCCAGCATTCTGCAATTTACATTCAAAGTCTAAGAACCTTCAAGACTGTCTATGTACAAGACACACTGCTGCTATTCTAGAGTTGGCCTCAAGTGTCTTAAATTGTTCCTTCTTTGTATATTCCTCCAGAAATAAAGAACAATCCAAAATTAGTTATTTGATTTGCCATTTCCTTGGCTCGGAATTAACTGTCAATTACCCACAAACCAAAAAGCCACAGTTTTCTGTCTTTACCTTCAGTGCTGAGGAGGACATGGGGGCCACTCCCATAACTAAGGCTTTTGATCTTTTTTCCACACAAAGCTTCTAGTTTCTTGGGTACCAGAGTGCTCTGGTTATCTCCAGTTCCTAGACAGTTACTATAGTTCAGTCCAAACACGAAGACCTAGAAAAAAAATACCTTTGCTTACATCATCTGACTTGAAATCACAGCTCCTTTGCCCCGTGCTCAGAAAATAAGATGTACTCAAGTCTAATTTGATAGCCCAGGTGGCAAGAAAAGACTAATAAAGATACAAAGAAATCTGCAGTGCCTGCAGATAACACTCAGACTCTACAATGTTAGTCTACACTACAGAGCAGAAGGCACTGAAATATGAAACTGGAAAACACATCAAGGTACTCTTTCTGAATTTCAGATTCTCTTCATCCCAAACCTATTCTCAGTCTTCAAACTATTGGATTTCAAGTCCAACCCCTCAGTAGGCTCCCAAACTTGTTTCTGGTCTTACCTCATCATTGTCAGTGACATAGATTGCCTCGTTGGCTGAGGTACCAAAGACACATGCTTTCCTGATAGATCCAGTTTCCTGGGGTGAGAGCAGAGTGAAGATTGGCCACTTTCCTACATCCACCATGACTGTGGCTTTGGATGATTCCTATACATAAGCTAACATCTCTGCTGCAAGAAATGAAAAATAATTCCAGAAAAAAATTAATAGCCACTAAGCTAAATTTAACAGGAGATTTTAAATTATCAATAAAAGCCATCAAAAGATAATTCCAGAAAAATCAACCTACCATTAGTGAAATGGGCCACTCACTTCCCCAATGTGTCAAATTCTTTAGTAACCTTCAAAACCAGAGCGTTTCCTGAAATGAGAGCACAATATACTAGAAACAGGTGTTCTTCTTGCCAAATACTAGCAGACTTACCTGTTATAAACATGCACATGCTAGTGTCCAACAGAAAAGCTGGCTACCTATATGGTCTCTCCTAGGGATATTTCACTCAGGGATTCAGAAAAACATTATACTCCTAAACTAGTACTCTGGAAGTAAGAGGCAGGTGGGTCTGTGAGCTTGAGATCAGCCTGCTCTATATAGTGAGTTCCAATACAGCTAGAGCTACATAACACAGATCCTGTCTCAAACAGACAGACATTACAATCCTAATTTTGTCTGTCAGTTCTTTGGAGCAGGAGAACATTAGAAAAGTCAGAAGCATTATTTCCACCTCCACACTCACTGTGCCCAAACCCCAGGGCACTGAAAAACGTGTCCCTTATGGAAGGCCCTACCACACTGAGGCAATGCTTTATGACAAGAATGTGGTATGCCCCAGAAAGCTAAGAGTAGGAGAAGCTGCAAGAGGAAGTGAATGAAACTGTCTCCAGACACATAGATGTCACCTCGCATTTACAAAGAGGAGGCTGTTTACTCCAATATGGGTAACGACTGTGGACTTTAGGCCAGGTTCAGTTAGCTTAAAATGGCGCCCTACGGGAAGGCGATATGTACAAACACAAACTCTTAACAACTGTTCATGGAGGTTTATGCAAAGAATACTAGGTGAGGCTCCAATTTCTATAATGTTGGGAAGAAGTAGAATTCCAGGGGTCTGCTCAAACACAAAATCCTATCATGCTGGTGAATTTCCATTCTGGCTCTCAGCTCTGGAAACAGAACAAAACTAGGCTTTCCTAGTGAGGATCCAAAGTACTGACATTGCCACTAACTCTCCCTTTGCTCTTTGAAATCAGCCAGGAAAGGCAGTTCTTTCTGTAACCTCTGCCTTACTTAACACACACACTATGAGAATGTTATGGGGCTTTACCACACCAGCCAAGGCCTCGTTCCTACCACCCAGAGACTGCTCCCAACTGGACCAAGGATTTGATTAGCCCTAAACATCATCTCACACATTCAATGAGGAGTGAACACCATAAAGCTTCACTAGAGGTGTCTGTCTTGTCACTGCAATCGGACACCTCTACTGATTCTTAAGCATTCTTAAGGTTATGGGTAGGGCAAAAAACATACGATAAAACCATTTCAAATGGTACAAAGAATATTGGAAAGTTATGTCTCTCCCTACACTAAATCACTATTATTAGTGGTTTGTAATTCCTTCCAGGGGTAGTAAATACCTGTATATGTGTGTGTGTGTGTGTGTGTGTGTGTGTGTGTGTGTGTGTGAGAGAGAGAGAGAGAGAGAGAGAGAGAGAGAGAGAGAGAGAGAAAGATCTGCATGCGCGTGTCTAGTACAAATGTGTTTTAGAACAAAACACAAAAGGAAGCTTTGTCTACTTCTTTGTAGTGGAAATTGCTCCTGCTTAGCAGCAGGAGAGCTACAGCACTCCAACAGTTCTAAAGTAGCCCATTTCACTAACACAGCGGTGCCTCTTACTAGAGACATTTAAGTAACTTGCAGCTTTATTCTGGAACACTGAAAGTACTGCTTACATATCTGAAAATGCTAAACAAATGTCCTATTTTATACATAAATTTCTAAAAATGAAATTGCTGGGCTCAGTTCTAATAACTATTTTACCATTGACAACAATTTCAAACTGTCCTTTATAACTCACTGTAAACGTAGAGCAGGTCTGTTTACCCTTCATTTATAAGTAGGATCAGAGGACCTCAAAAGGCAGTGACAGAGAGCAGAGGGGAGAAGAGAAAGGAGGAAGCAAAAAGAAGAAATGTTCTCCAAATGTCAAGTCTGCACCTCTTACAGAATAGATGTGGCAGAAGCCAATTTACGGTGTAAATTGCTGCTAACCAGGTTGCCGTTTGAAGAAAATTCAGAAGCATCTTTTCCTTTTACAATATAATCCATACAGAATTAGTTTTTATCATTCAAATTTTTGTAATATAGAATTCATTGAAAACATAAGATTCAAGACCAGCAAAATTGGCCAATGACTGGTCAAAACTGGTCATCTTTTGCAAAGCCCGAGGACCTGAACTTAATTCACAAGACCCAAATGGTAGAAAGACAGAACCAACTTCCAGAAACTGTCCTATGCCATCCAAACCATAGTACATTCACATCAACATACAACAGTCACACAAAATAAATAAAAATGTATTTTAAAAAGATTTAAGTGTAAGATTCATAGGCTGAGGACTGTAGTTCAGTTGACACAGTGCTTCCTTACCATGCACAAGTCCTAAGCTCAGTCCCTGTGACACCTACACTATAGAAATGGAGGCAGAATCATACATTTGAAGTCATCCTCACCTATGCAATGATTTTGAGACCAGCCTGGGATAGATACCACACACACACACACACACACACACACACACACACACACACAGAGAGAGAGAGAGAGAGAGAGAGAGAGAGAGAGAGAGAGAGAGATTCAAAACACAAAATGATATTACTATGCAAAACCATACAACTTTCAATGGTACAATTACTCTGACAGGTAACTCTGCCCTCAGGGTTTGGCAATGTCCTTCAAGATCAAGCTCACCTTCTAAATGAGGGTTAACTTTATGAGCTGAGTTTGAATGTGGCTAAATTAGTGAAGCTTTATTTTACAAGGCATTTATACAAAGGGCGGTAATTTAAAAGTCAATGTAAGAACCTGCTCAGACATCTCCACAGGTACAGCCCATCACACAAGAAAAAGTACCGCCTTGGCATAGCAGCAGGGACACAGTGTCGAGAGTGAGTCCTGTGCTTTAGGCTCACATTTACTTTCAGCCAGTCAGTGTGGTATGCTTTTATCCTTCCTGAGCCTTGACTTTTCAAAAATCTGTTCCAGCTCTAAAACAATGCAATACATATTCAACATGTAAAGAAGTGGATTCTTGAGTACATGAAAGTTAGTGTTAACACTGGACAGTCGGGAAGAAGGCCTGGCTAACAATATCATTGTGTATCATGTAAAGAACAGTATTAGTTAGGCTGGTCTAAACAAGAAACACATACAGATTTGCTATCAGCATGGGTTTTTGCATATGTAATCATATAATTATAAATATATTAATTTATTAATCATTGAGGTATGTGGTTAAGTAAGCATACACACACACACACACACACACACACACACACACACACAGGCTTACATCCATGCATGTGCATGTGGAGACCAGAGGTCAAGCTCAGGTACTTATTTTCTTAGACTTTCTCTCACCGAACTTGGAACTCACTGACTGGTGAGACTGGAGCAAGCCTGCAGGATCCATCTGTTCCCACATCCCAGCAACAGGATCCCTGACCAAGAGGATCACGTTCCACTCTATGAAATGCTTTCTCACCAACAGAATGAACGCAGTCAACCTGAATCATCATTTTTTGTTATGTGTTTGGTTTTTGGAGATAATAAACAAAGGAAAGAACAGAGGAATGACCAGCAGAGGTAGAAGTTAGAACACCTTTCACCCACTAGGTTCTCAGCCACTAAGACCAGACCTTGCATCCTCTCTGCCCATTAGCATTGCAGATCAATAACCCGCTCTCCAGCATGGCTTTTCCTAGCTATGGTGCCATCTCTCAGAAAGCCTGTGGCACACAGAGGAAAGATTATTTCATACCCACAAAGGTAAATTCAGGGAATACAAATGCAGACCTTCCAAATTTAGAACTGAGAGCTGAAGGATCTTTGAATGAATCTTCTGAGACTTCTTAAGAGCCTGTTTATTTTACTTTCTCCTAGGAATCAAGACTAAGGTGAGACAGAGAAAATTTAATTTTGTTGACTTGGCAAAATAACATTCTTTAATGTGTTTACAGAGTTTAAAAAAAAAACAGGAAATCGAGATCAATAGTACAAGAAAGTTTGCTTTTGATGAAATAATAGTCTCAATATTATAAAATATTAAGAATTTACAGTTGACCTATAAGTCTATGTCTTTAATAGACCTCATGGCTCCTCTCCCAGACTAACCAGAATGTATTTGGAACAAAGGGGATGATGTCACTAACAGGATTTTCTCCCTCTGAACAGCTCTTTTGCTGACCTGAAAGGAAAAGAGAATACAGAAAGCAACTCTTCAAAGTTGGACAGTACCAAAATTCTAACCAGTCTGCTGTGGTCTGGGGAGGAGGCAGGAGACTGGAGCAATCTCGAGCATGAACTAGCTAGGTGGTGAGCGCACAGGGTTCCAGAAGCTGACATCCCCAGCATCTGCTCCTCTGCAGTGTCAGATACACAGGACTTCTACATTTCAAATTGTGTTTAACGAGCCACTTGAAGATCTCTATACCAATGCCTTTTATAAACTGGAAGGGATCTGATTTTAGTCACTGGTTTAAGAAGTGGAGCTGCCTTACAGCTCAGCTTTTTGTAGTGCATGAGCTACTGATGACGATTAAGATGCCTCACACACACATAAAACCAACACAAAATAATAATGTGAACCAAATTAATAGTGTAGCTAACTAATCCCTCTGCAATTATCATAGATACCAATAATGCTAGGGACACCACACCGTAAAGAGCAATACAATCACGGCTTCTGCCTTCTGAAGGTCAAAAGGCCTGACAGGGATTCTGATCCCAAGTGGAAACCTTAAATGCAAAAAACATACTGGACTAAGCAAATGATGGGAGACAGGACGCAAGTACACACTCCATGTGACAGAATCATACTCATGTGCTAAGTCTATAAAATAATGACAACTATATGAAAACTATTTATTATAGAAAAGCTGTCATGTGGAATTCTAGAGATCAAATGCTCAGGGGTCTAGTAATAATAACATATAAGCATTTCCTTAATAAGAACCATCATACTCTTTCCAGAGCAAGCATCTTTAACTTTCTTCCTTTTATAACAGCCTTCTCCATACTGGGATGATGGGACTGTGCTACCCTGTCCAGCTCTAAGAGCCCATTTGTGCATAAAAGACTTAAGGATATATTCATCTTCTCTATTTTTTAGTTCACTGTATCTGTATTCTAGGAAAACTTTCAAATAAAGGGGTTCTAGGGTTTAGGACAAACCTTCTGGAGTACAACTTTGCAGCTGTCATCCATCTATGTTACAACAAAAGATCAAGAAATCCTTTGGCTTACTGTAGAGCCAAGTGCTACCTGTAGCAACTCCTCCCATACCTACTCTGGTGGGCTTTTGGATACTGAGATGCTAACCCTCCCAATTAGTACGATTTGCAGGTCCAGACAAGTCTCTAAGACAGATCAGGCTCAGATCTTTTAGACTAGGAACACACTTCACAGCTTCTTCACTCAGTGTTGGAAGGGCTACAAATACAACACCGTTTCAAACATTTGCTGAGACGCTAATTCTATCACTGTCCCAACTGCTACTACAACTTACAGAACTGGAAAAAGAAAAGGAATAGCATGCCCTGAATTGGGACAAGACTTAAGTCTGTGAACTCCGAATTCTGTTTTCATCAGACACAGTTAAGGCCACCTGTACAGAGGTCACTAAATATCAGCCTCCCAGTTTCATTTGCAGAGAGCATGACCACTGCCCCAGAATTTCCCAACCCCGCCATGTCAAGTTCATCATTTATTTAAGATGAGAATGGAAGGTCCTATAGCTGTCCTTCTCCAAGAGCCAGAAATTACTTGACTTGAAATACAACCTACAGTAATGGCCCCTGGGAGCATTTCTTCAGTCCTGTCACCCAAGGGGCTGCTTTTATTTCACTGTCCAGAAGTTTCTGGCAATTTTACAACAGAGACTCTGACAGTTCATTGTTGTTAAGAGATGATATTGAAATCATGTGCTCTGGTTGGGAAACAAACCACCCAAGTGGCTGTAGGATTAGCAGGAGAGAACACATCCTGTGATGTGGACTATGACAAAGGATACTTCTCTTTAATTCCAGCACCCAGGAGACAAGAGGCAGGAGGATCTGTATGAGTTCAAGGCAAGTCTGGTCTATATAGCCAGTTCCAGGTTGGCCAAGGCTACACAATGAGACCTTGTCCTAAAAACCAACCAACCAACAAACAAACAAATCAAAACAAAAAAGGTAAGACAGAGCCCAGAAGTTAAAACACCATCGTCTAGATTCTACACTCTAGAGGTACATCCTGATCTCAGAATTCTCTCCTCCAGGAAAGAGGTCTGAAGTGGAACAGGAAGCTGCTCAGAGTACTCCCAAAAAAAGCTAACCTTTTGTTTGTCTATTTCTGAAGTGAAAAACACATTAGAAATGACAGTTTGCTTAAGATTCCTTCTCCCATATGCATTTATGGACCATCTAACATCTTTTGAAAACAAGGATTTAAACTATAAGCATGATGCTACCTTCATTAAAGGACAAACTACACAGGGAGAACACAGCACATTCATCATTCAGATAAAATCACAAAATGCTAACTTAAAACCAGTAACATAATGACATCAGTAATAACCAAAGACACAGAAGAAAGTAAGTTTTATATTTAGTCAGTCTTTACTTTAATTCAGTATATTTCTTTGTGATATACCACCAAAGCATGCTACTAGACATGTTGACAACAATTTTGTGCTCAGGGTTTCAACCTTGGGACTCTCTGTCCCCACATATTTTTCTCTTATATCAGAAAGTTATTCTAGCTAACAGCTTGAAATGTTCATGTTTCAAATTACAGACTTTCCTAATCTAGTACATGCGTATGATAAAGTGTATCTACTACCCTCCAAATACAAAAGTAGCCTAGCTATTTGAACTGCTATTCACTACCTAAATTCTAGAATCAAGCAGATTTGGGGAGTAGCTTTCTCTTACAATCTTAAATCGTACTGAACTCTGGAATTCCTCAAATTTCCAATGTAAATAGAACTTATACCCTAAAATACAAAATGTTTTCTCTAGGTAGTAAAATTACAGATTATGTACATTCTTCTTTATATTTATTTATATTTTTTAAAGTTTTCTCCATTCTTGTAAATGTTTTGTTTGTTATCAAGACAGGGTTTCTCTGTGTAGTCCTGACTGGCCTGGCACTCACTCTGTAGACTTCTTATAAACCATATATTGTGGCCTAGATATGATTGACAACCTTAAATTTTGAGTCCATATTGTGAGCCAAATACACAGTGGATAATTATTAACTGACATGTTAAGAAATCTTTTCTAGTTAAAGTCCAGCAGTTTTCATCACAGTCCTGGATACATATAAAGTAATGTTTTACGATTTTAACTATAGATTCTAGAAAGAAAGAAAATGTATCTCAATGTCTTGTCTGGCCTCTAGACTTATGAAAGACCCAATCTTTGTTTCTTATGCTTCTTTTAAGAACCAGATACAGAAAGAGCCATTCAAACGAATGACTCTCAGATAAAGATCCCAGACTTCTTAGCTCCTGGAACAGACAGGCACTCAATTTAAAACCTTAGAAAGCAAATTTTAAGCTACAAGCTTAATAGCTTTGGTTTTCTGTATATTTTCTGAGATTCGTGGAACTTAACCCTTTGGATCATAAGACTTAAAAATCACAGAAGAAACACTTCCAAGATTAACGCATCACTTCCTCTTCAATAGGCACAAAGAGGGGAAAGAAAAAAAACCGCCCAGAAGTACTAGCAAAGTCACTGGTGTTCACACAATGGAGTAAAACCCAAGCCACCAATGAAGAGAACCTAAATACTGCTGTGATTTAAACTGAAGTCAGAATTTAAAAGACACTCTCAACTCCAGTCAGGGTCCAAGCATCATCTTTATGTCTGCCCGCAATTCTTGTTTTTTGATGCTACTCCCGCTACAGCGCACGCCAGTCTCAGAAATTCCGATTTTTTTTTCCCCACCAGGAGCTTTAATCCTCGTAGTAACAGGGCAAAGGCAAGGAAGACTACGAATGTTCTTAAAAGCCAGATTCATTGTCTTATAAAACTGCAACCCTCCGCTTCTGCGCTCTGCGGCAGTCAGCTTCCCACCGCTAACCTGCGTGCTTGCTGTTCCTCTCCGGTAGGGCGGGCAGCGCGGCTCCTCAGAGGCAGGCCGCGGGCAACGCCATTTACTCAGCTCGCCGCACACCTGGGTGAAGTTCCCGCAAGACAGAAACTGGGGGTGCAGAGTGCGCGTCGCCGGAGAGTCGGGAACGCGCCTGGTGCGCACGGCCCTCGGGAGGGAGCGGACCCCGCAGCGGCCGAGTAAGGCCCCGCCCGGCTGCCCCGCTCGGCCTCTCGGCCGCACCTCCGCCCTGCAGCGCTCTACCTGTCAGGCCCCCAGGCCAGGCCCTGACTCCTCGGCGCGGTCGCCAAAGCCGGCTCCTCCCACAAAGCCCGGGTGCGAGCGCCGGCGCCACTGGTCACGTGGGCGGGTCGAGTCACGTGGCACCGGCGCGGCGCGCGCCCTCCGTTTGCTCAGGCTCCCGCTCCTGTTTTGTTGTAGGCCGGGCCGCAGGCACAGCGTAGGGTCGCGTGGGTCTACTGAGAGAACCGGAAGGCGAAGGCGTCCCAGGATGGCGGCGGAGCTTGGTCTTCCTCCCGCTCCGCCCACTCCAAGCTGCTGTTTATCAGGATACGTGTCTCCTTTCCCGGTTGGAGGAAGGCCTGGACACCTAAGTCAATTGGGCAGAGGCAAGGATCCTGAAGTCTGCCTCAGAGCTTTTCTTGTGCTAAGCGGGTAAACTGAGGTCCCGCCGGAAGGGAGCGGCTGCTTTGTGCATCAGGAGTCTATCAGAAGAACACTTATCAGTTGTAAAGTCCCCTAACGCCCTAGGCTCTCCCATTTGGCACTAGAGACCAAAGTCTATACTTCTTGTCACCCAACATTCAAGCAATCTTATTCAGATTCACCTTTCCCTTTTGAGGTTCCAGTGGTAAATACAAATCTCCTTTGTTTTCTGTTTACCACTAAGTAGATGCGGTCCTTACTGTCAGCAGATATTTTCCCCAACCACAACATTGCTTTCCCCCTATAGGGAATTCTTGTTTCTCTTGAGTACTTTTGGTGGATTACATTTTTTTCCCCTTAAATTGCTGTAGGCTTCTCTGGATTTGTTCATTCTTTTGCTTTGATCTCAAATGTTCAGAATCACCATCTCCTTTCTTGAAGAAAAACAGAAGGAGACAGAGGTTAAAAACAGATTTTACTTAGAAATTATTACAATACAGGACATGAGCCCTGTTTTATATTCCAATGTCTCTTTCTCTATTTGTCCCTGAATAAAATCTATTTTTACCAGTTTAATGACTCTGGCTCTGTTGTTTTTCTAACAATTCCCAAAATATTCATCGGTTTCCTCTTATCTTTCAAAATTGAGGTCGGATACCATCTACTTTTCTTGAAGATTCATCATCTTCCGTTGTTGTAAAAGTTCATTCAAACAGCCTCAGCTGCAGCTACACCTCTAGTTTCCACAGCACTACATACTCAAAACAGGGATTTCACAATGCAGGGAAATGTATTACTGTGCATTTCCTCTAAGAGATTAAGATCTATTGTCACCTGATTTCACACATTATGAACTCTTCATAGCAAGACTCTATGGGTTTACTACAATAACTGACAACTGGCTAGACTCTCACTATCAGCCAATGGAGTAGTTCCACCAAAAGAATGGAAATTTGATAAACTTGAGGGAGGATAGAACTGGAAAATTGTGGGGGCATAGGGAAGAAACGAGTCCCTCACCTCGGAGTCTTTCTGAAGCCTTTTGGCAGCTATGAATAGAGTAAAATTAATGTTTGTGCTGAAGGTTGCCTACAGAGAGACAGTGTAAGGAGCAGGCCCTTAAACAGGACCAACTCCATTTTGTAATAGGAAACTTGTAAAGACATGTCTGGTACTTGTAAAGGCAAGTCTGGAAATAAGTTGTGCTGTGATAAACAGGTGTGATGAGATCAGAGCCTGGTGATAACAGACACGAGTGGTTATCTGCCATGCACATCAGCAGTAATGCCAAATCGAACATAAAAAGAGGAGCCCGTCCAGACACTTCATCACACTTGTAGCCATGACTGGTCAATGTGATCCTCCAGACAAGGACAAAACCTCCTCAGCACCTGGTCATCAAAGAGTTAACCAAGAGACCAAAGTCTCCAGCTTCTTCCTTGTTAAACACCCTATGAGGTCAAATTAGCAATTCAACTATCTGACACCCCCACCCCCCAGACCTGTAACCCGAAACCATTAAAAGGACTCAGGTCGTAAAATCCCTGAATGAATGATGTATTTATTGCTATGCTTATTTCTTTGGTAATTAGCAACTTATTAGTGTTCATTGTGCATATTGTTAGAGGCAAAGCATAGGAAATGTGGTAATATCTTGTTGGAGCAATAGCCAATAGCCATTGGTGATAATATATTGCTTGCTGTGCATTATTAATTAAAGAAGTAACTGAATTCTAAAACCTCTGTCTCTTGACGTACACTCTCTTCCCTCTCGGAGCTGATGGTCTCACAGTCAAATCCAGTATAGGATATCTGAGTGGAGTAGAACCTGTTGCTCCTCTCCCCGAGGGGGATTCTAACCCCTTATCAATAGCCTGCTAGTAACAGATGAGAGTCCCTGCTTTCGACAGACATTATTCCTTTTATATAGAAATATTTTCAAGTAAGAATGTTAAAATACCAATGAACTATAAGGCCTGAGTGTATCTGTGTATCTGACCTTAGAATACCACCTTACTTCTTTCCCAGATATTTTGTAGAATTCTCAAATGAGAATCTTTCTCTCTGTCTCTCTGTCTCTCTGTCTCTCTGTGTCTCTGTATGTGTGTGTGTGTCTGATGCAGGCCAACTGTGTGTGTGTGTGTGTGTGTGTGTGTGTGAGAAAGAGAGAGAGAGAGAGAGAGAGAGCACAAATGTAGATGTAGGCAGTGTGTATATGCAAATGTGGATGCAGGTAGATTTCATTTGCAGTGAAATATAACTTCTGTAAACATTGAAAACATCCATCTTCCCCATACATCCTCGTGATCTAGATTTTGTTTTTACCTATCAGCTGTAATTCTATCCCATTTGCATCAGGACTTCCCTGTAGCATCCTCATTTAATCTTCCTTAGGAGCCCTTGGAGGTGCAACTTCAGAAGCCATCAACGTCCATTATATACAACTATACAAACTCAAAATATGGTGGGGATTAAAAAAAAAGCATTAAGTTTAACATGAAAGAAGCCAGTTAGCAAAAAGCCTGGAAATCCACCCCCAGAAGCTGCATGAAACAAAACCAAGCAATAGTGCTGGAGAAAAGCCTCTGGGAGGCTTTTCTGAGTGTGGGAGAAGGCTGAAGCTGTTTAAATAACCTATAGGGGTCATGACATTGGAACTGAAGGTGTTTGAGGACTCACCTCTCTAGACTCCCCCCTTTCTGAGGGGAGACTCTCTCTTTTGTTATTAAACCTCTATTTCCATCATGTTCCTATGTCCTGTGTTATTTTGTTCTAGGAAACAATAACCTGAAAACTTGGGCAGGTGTCCCCAGCCTCAGAGCCCCATCCGACAAAGAATCACACACACTCTTGAGAAGCAGACACCCATGTTCTTGGTAGGACACTTCCCTCTGCTTAAGTACTTCTTTATTAACTTTATGCTTAAATCTGTGTTAAAAATCTCTTAAATGCCAGCTCTACCTCTTTTCAATTGAAGTTTGGGGTTTTGGTTTTTTTTTTTTTTTTTTTTTTGGTTTTTTCGAGACAGGGTTTCTCTGTGTAGCCCTGGCTGTCCTGGAACTCACTCTGTAGACCAGGCTAGCCTCGAACTCTCGAACTCAGAAATCCGCTTGCCTCTGCCTCCCAAGTGCTGAGACTAAAGGTGTGCACCACCACCGCCCGGCTCAATTGAAGTTTTTAAGAATTTCAACATAAGTATTTATTGTATCTACATTATTTGTGACCTCCTCTTTCTGCCCTCTAAATCCTCCCATGTTCCCCTGATTGCCTCTCAAATTATTGAATCTCTTCCCTTCCTTTCTCCCTCTTTCTTCCTTGCTCCATCTTTGAATGAGCACATGCAAATGTGTAGGCAAGTAGATTTCTTCCAAGAAGCGTGAAGGTCAGAGGACAGCTTGTAGGAGTCCGTTTTTACCCTTCTACTATGTGGCTCCTGGGTATCAAACTCGGGCCATCAGACTTGGCAGCAGGACCCTTTACCTGCTGAACCATTTCAACAGTCTATAAATCAGCTTTTCCATCAGCCATTCTTACACTGGTACCAAAGATTTAGGAACAGAGATGGCATAGCTCTGACGAGGACCTACTTCACATGGACCTACTTTGTGGTCACTTACTCACCGTTGTTAAGTTAACAACCACAAACTGCCACCAGAAAGCATTACCAAGATTCAGTGTAATATAAAATGGGAAGGTAACACTTGGAAATAGCCAGTTGGTGGTAAACTGATCATATTGGACTCTTTACACTCAGGAAAGGGAAGCCATTTATTTTAGTAGGATAGGTGGGCATACTCTTTATGGTTGTTACTTCAGGATCTCAGCCAATAAGACTATATTTAATTTTTAATTTTGTTATTGATGTGTATGTACACACACACACACACACACACACACACACACCAGCATGTATGTAGAGGTCAGAGGAAAACTTTCAGGAACTGGTTCTCTTTCAACCAAGGGATCCAGGGACTGAATTCACATCATTAGGCTTGAACAATGTCATCGATTTATGTTCTATTTGATTCACCAATTTGATTACACCTATCATGGCATCAGAACAAGAAACCTACTTAACAGCAAATGAGAAATAGCCTTCCTTGCTCACACTTCTACAGAAGCTACTGGACTGGTCACATGGTACACTACCTGGAATCTACTGACCTTATTAGCAACAAAGCAGCCATCTGACAACATCCTGCTAACCTTCTTTCTCTATAGGTTATTGCCAAGGAAAGTGGTCTGCTAGTGTCCTAAAGGAGATGCTCCCAGAACTTTCTGGGGAAAGGCTCTGCTGGCACAGGCAACAGACCATCCTAGATGATGCATTGTCTTGCCTTAGTTACAGCCATCTGTCTTTTTTGTATTGCTTCAGTTGAGGAAAGCTGCCTCACTCAAAGGAAATCCTCTTCTGGGCAGCAGGTGTCCACTGATTAGACTACCAATATTGCTTCTTTCCTGTTCACCCAGTGTTGATTAGATGACTTCTTTAAAAACAGTTGTGCTTATGTGCATTAGTGCAGACATGTGCATGCTATGGCATGGGCGTAAAAGTCAGAGGACAAAGTTTAGAAGTCAACTTTCTCCTTTTTGAAGTATAATAAGGTAGGAAAAACCATTAGGTGTTGACTTTTTTTAAAAAAATGATTTATTTATTTATTTATTTTATGTATATGAGTACACTATAGCTGTTTTCAGATAACCAGAAGAGGTCATCAGATCCCATTACAGATGGTTGTGAGCCACCGTGTGGTTGCTGGGAATTGAACTCAGGACCTCTGGAAGAGCAGCCAGTGCTCTTAACCACTGAGCCATCTTTGCAGCCCAGGTATTGATTTCTTTAGTGATTTACTTAAAGCACTGCTTGTACTGCCTGTTTGCCAAGCTTGACTTCACTTGCTACCTGGAACAGAATGGCCTGCAGAAATAGCTGAAAGCATGGGCCATTGCCTGTAACAATCTACTGAATACCATACATGCTTCTGTATAATTTTGCTTACTTGCCCACCCTACCTTTTGATTCTAGAGTATTAAATGAGAATGCAAAGTAAATCCGATATGGAATCTGTTCAGGAGCTTTGGTCCACTTGTGACAGCTCCTCTTTTCCACTCTCATTGATGTCAGATTGCTTATTCCAGAAAGATTTCTCCAATGTTAGTGTCCTCATGAAAGGTTAGGAAAGGGCACTGGAATGGTAATGGTTGTGAGATGCCATGGCAGTGCTGGTAATTTAACCAGAGTCCCCTGAAAGAGCAGCAAGTGCTCTTAACAACTGAAACATCTCTCCAGCACTTAAGACTAAGATTTTAAGCAAGGCTGCATGAGGAATGTTTAGTGTAGTATACCATATACACCTTAATATCTCCTATCTTATAGTAGTCTTTTTAAATAAAGACCATGTATTTATTTTTATAAAGTCCACTGATTTATTTTGAGACAGGGTCTTACTGTGTAGCCCTAGCTGGCCTGAAACTCACAGAGATAAACCTGCCTCTGCCTCTGCCTCTGCCTCTGCCTTTTCTTAAGTGCTGGATGAAAGGCATGCCTGACTAAAGTCCATTTTGATTATGGTAGACCTAATTGATAATCCAGAATAATTTTCCATCATAAGATCTTTAATCACATGTAATAATAGTTGCCACATAACATGATATATATGTAAGCTCTGAAGAATAGATATCTTTGAGTATTGTTCAGTTATTACATCTCGTAGTCTTGCCAAAAGATTTTGCTTATGCCTAGGAAGTTCCCTTAATATTGTCTATGTGATCTCCATGTGACCTAGAGAAATGGTTTCACTTCCTCCATTGGAGTCTTTTTAACTTGTAACTTATTTTGCCTTGCCCAGAACATCCCAGGAAATATGCATATAGATGAAAGTGAGCATCCTTGTCTTGTTGCTGATCTTAAGGCGTGTCCTAGTTTGCTTCATATTGCTGTAATAAAACACCTTGACTAAAAGCAACTTGAGGAGGAAAGGGTTTATTTCCATTTATAGTTCTATACAGCAGTTCCATGTAGAAGGAAGTCAGGGCAGGAACTAGAGGCAGGAGCCTGGAAGCAGGAACTGAAGCAGAGACCAGGGAGGAACACTGCTTACTGCCTTGATCTTAAGCTAACATTCTGTCCCTGTCTTATGTCTCCCAGGATCAGCTTCCCAGGGATCGCACTGCCTACAGTGATCTGGCCCCTCCCACATAACATATTTACCTGCCAACCTGATAGAGCCACTTTCTCCATTTGATAGTCACTCTTTTCAGATGACTGAGCTTGCGTAAGTTGAAGGGAAAAAATCCAAAACCAAAACCAAAACAAAACAAAAACTGACCAGCACAAGGAAAAAGCACTCAGAGCTCACCATTAAGCATGGCTTCAGCTATGGGGTTTGGTGATGTGTTTTGTCACAGTAAGATCATTTCCTTCTGTTCCTAGTTTGTTGCATTTTTCTTCCTTTCATTGAGGAGTTGGGCTTTGTCAAACGCTTTCCCTGAGTTCTACACAAATGGGTTTGTGTTTATGAATTTGATATAGAATTTCAGTGGTATCCTGATGCTAATTAAATCTTGATATTTTTTAAGATCAAATTCTATGTGGAATATAATATAATCCTTTTTATATGATGCTTCATCTTGAGACTTTTTTTTCATGTATATTCAGAAGAGAAAAGATATTGTTTTGTGTTTCCCTACCCTATGAGAGTCTGAATTGGTTTTAGCATCAGGGTATTTCTGGCTTCATATGTGTATTGGGAAACGTTTGCACCTTGCTGCTTCTTATGAAAATTTGGTATCACTTCTCTTTTAAATATTGGGTAGAATGCAGTAACAACACCATCTATGTCTGACACCTTACTGTAGGAGTAAGTAAAATCACAAGTCTCTTTGTCAGACATCTGTTCAGATATTCTGCTTTTAAAGAAATTATTTACAGAGAGTGTGGATCTCAGCAGTCAGGAGGCAGAGGCAGGTGGCCAGCTTGGTCTACACAGAAAGTGAGTTCCAGGGCAGCCAGAACTACATATACTTGCTACATAGTAAGGCCTGATCTCAAAAAAAAAAAAAATTACTCTCTTTTATCTAAATCATAGAACTTATCAGCTTACATTTATCTATAAAGTTGTTCATGGTCCTTTATGCTCCTATAAAATCCATGCTGACATCAATAGCAAATGATTTTTAATAATTTGACTCTCTTTTGTTCTCAGTTCCTCTAACAAAAAGTTGGACAATCTTATTGATCTTTTCTTAAAGATGTAGTTTATTTATTATATATAAGTGTTGTCTGCATGTATGCCTGCAGGCTAGAAGAGGGCACCAGCTTATATTATACCTGGTTATGAACCACCACGTGGTTGCTGGGAATTGAACCCTGGTCCTCTGGAAGAGTATACAGTGCTCTTGCCCTCTGAGCCATCTCTCCAGCCCCCTGACCTTCTTAAAGACTCACTTTCCATCCTATTTACGCTGTCCTGTTTTCTTTCCCATCACATTAGTCTTTAATTTGGACTGTAGTAGTGCTTTCATTCTGCTCAGTTTTTGTTTAATTCCCCCTTTTTAGAAGGTGAAAGTGCAAGTCTAAGCTGTTGATATGAGACCTTGTTTCTTTTTAAAAACAGCCATTTAAACTATAAACTTCCTTTTTTTTTACCATAACGCATTATACATACATATACATAATACATAACACATAAATGTATCCAGTACAGGGATGCCTGGTCTTCATTCTATACATTTTCAAAGTATACATTTTCTTGTTTATCCTGTAATTTTATTTTAGTTCATCTGACAGCATACCGTTTCCTTCTCTCTCAAAGCTCAGGAATATTAGTAGATGTAGTGGTTTAAAGCAAATGGGTTCCATTAGGATCAAATAAATATTTGAAAGCTTGATCTTCCGTTGGTGGAACTCTTGGGAAGGATTTGAGGTGTGGCCTTTTGGAGAAAATGGGTCACTGGGGGTAGACTTTGAGGTTTCAAAGGCCATTCCAGTCCAGTTGGATCCCTGACTCAGATGTTTCCCCAAGATGTGAACTCTCAGTTTCTGCTCCAGCATCATGCCTTCCCGCCAGCTGCTATGTTCTCCTAGCCATGATGGTCATGGACTAACCCTCTGAAACTGTAAGCGAGCACCTAATAAATGTTTTCCTTTATTTTTTGTTTTTCAATGCAAAGCAAGAGGTTTATTCTCTGGTGTGTTGGGGGTCGACCTTCAATTAGTTCCTCAAGGCAAGTGACTAGAAGGTGCAAATATTTTCCTTTATAAATTGCCTCAGTGATGGTGTTTTGTCATGGCAAAAGAAAATTAACTAAGACAATGAATTTCCAAATTCTTCTTGTCATCAAATACATAACACTATCAGATACTCATTGCAATCTCCACAGAACTGGAGTTTGCTCACAAACTGACAAAGCAGTGCAGTATGAGACGACAGATGTACATGAACACAATTTGCCTTATTACCTTTAGTTTTTTTGTAGAGAAATAAGTGACTTAACTGTGACGAACTATCGAGACTCAACCTCTGAAGCGTCTTTGGTGATGATCACAGGTCCATCACAAAGCTATCACAAATGTCCAAAGCTTTTTATCATTTTATGCCTCACTAGGTTAAGTTTTTGTCTTCATGGAAATGAGTTCTGGGTACCTTCTGATACCGAGAGAATCAATGACATTTCCCTAGAAAGAATTGGAAATGGATATGAAAAATGAAACCATATGTGTTCAAAGCTCTTGTATAATGGATTGTTCACCTCAGCAATAATTAGAGTAGTTAACTCACTAGGGATGCTTAGTCACCTGCTTTTTTCTATTCAGCTACTACCTGCACCACAAATTTACTGAATGTAAACCAGAAGATTTTTAAAAATCAGTTCAGCCAGTATGACCCTAGACTAGTTGAAAGAAGATACCTCCCTTGATTTTTCCTCTTCTGAGACATTTTCGAGTGTTTCCTGTTGAATAATATTTTGTTTTCAGTTGAAGTATGTTTGACAGATTTGCAACTACTCAATTGAAATTTATATTATGTCCTTTTCTCTTTGCTGTGGTGAAATGCCTGACCTACAGAAAATAGCCTTTATTCTAGGGGATTTTTCCTCCTGGCTCAGACTACATGGCAACTGGCAGAGGAACCAGCAGCTAATGACAAGACAGAGCAGTGGTAGTGGTGGGTGGGGTGGGAGATGGGGGCTGTAGTCTTTGAGCATACAGGCATGCTCAGGAAGCAGAGGCTGAATAGGAAGTGGGAGCTAAAGGCCAGCCCCAGTGACTCACTTCCTCCAGAGAGCCCTCACCTCCTTAGAAGTTCCACGACCTTCCCAATCAGCATCACCAATAGAGAAGCAAGTATCCAGACAGGCAAGTCTATCAGGGACCATTTAAACCATAAGCAATTATCCTGGCCAACTTCTTTACTGTAGTCAAAAATCTGAAAATGGACAGAAAAGGCAACTCAGATCCACACTAACCTTACATCCTCCATGAATACTATCTTACAAACAGAAATGTAAGGATAGTTCCCTTAAAATTAAACCCCACATTTTATGTGAAATTGCATATAAGATAATCTCCAATTCACACATTTTGCGTTATATATAATAATAAAAAAATGATCACAGATGCAGTTTTTCTTAGTAAGGTGTTTAGGGAGTAGAGAGATGATGGCTCACTGCTAAGAGCAAATGCTGCACTTACAGATGACAAGAATCCAGCTCCCAGCACCCACACGCATTAGGAAACTTAAAACCACCTGTAACCCCAGCTCTGGGACATCCTACATCCTCTTCTGACCTCCACAGGCACTCAAATGCATGTGTACATACAGCCATGTGTGCATGCATGTGCATGTGCGTGTGTGCGTGCATGCGTGTGTGGGCAAGCACACACACACACGCACACAGGAATACACTAAAAAACAAAACTTTAAAAATAAAATGAATTTGCCTAAATGGATGTCAGTACTGCATATGCTCTAATTTTTGTTTGCTTTTCTTACATAATTAGGAAGCTCAGAAATAACGTACTTTTCTACAGGTACAGCCAACAGAGTTAAAATCTGTGATCCTGTTAACATCATAAAGTTCACTTTTAGTTTTTAAAGACTTGTTTAGTTTTAGTTTCTCTGTATGCCTGAGTGTCAGCATGTGTGTTTATCTGTGTTTATATGTATGTGTATACCATATAAATCATCAATGCCTGAAGAGACTAAAAGAGGACACCAGATCTCCTGGAACTAAAGTTACAGGTAGTTGTGAGTCAGTTGATGTAGGTGCTGTAACTGAACTCAGGTCCTATGCAAAAGCAGCCAGTGTTGCTAACCACTGAGCAATTATCCCAATTTGACCTTCCCTTAATTTATTTTATTCATACTTACATGTTCTATTTGGTTTCTATGGCACTAATACTTCTCTAGAAAATTTTTTTGGTGTGTGTGAGGAGACTAGATTTTTCAAACTGTAGATCAGGCTGGCCTAGAGCACACAGAAATAAATATGCCTAACTGTGCCTCACATGTGCTAGGATAAAAGGAATGAGCCACCATGCCAGGCTCCTCAGGAATTTTTAACTATAAAACAGATACATTGAAAATCAGTATAAGACACTATATAGCAGTAAAGAGAGTTTTAATTCATAATTTTAAAGGATATATTACTTCTTATGGAATTACAGCTTGCATTCTGCATGGCTAATCTGTGTGGAAGTTCACTAAGTTGTATAATCTTTGGATCTACTTAATTTAGGTATGTGAATTGTGTGTATGTGTGAGGGAGTTGTAACATTTTTATATTAATAAAGTTTAATTATTTTAATTGAAAAGGTCAGGGATGAAAACTTACCTTTGAAATAAATACCTTACTTATTGTAATTACATATATGAGTAGCAATATAGTCATGAATTTTGAATCTTTTTTATAGAAATCTCATCAGAAACTATTACTTTGCCATAATGTAGTTTCTTTATCAAAAGAACAGGGAAAAATAAAATGATCAAAATTCTTTAAAGCATATGGTTTCCATAAGATACCACTGCATGTGTATCACCTGGGATTGTGATTTGTTTCTAATATTTGGCTTAGGGAATCATGTTCTTAATTCCTTTCCTCCAGTCAGGGAGGCAAGTGATCTCCCAGTGCTAGGATCCCCGAGAGAATTCTAAAATAGTACCTGAGATACACATGATATTACACAACTGTAATTTGTCATTGTCAGCAAGTAGAATTGTATCAAAGTTAGTTTTAGATCTATTTGATTTTTATTAGCGTCTCATAACTCTGGGAATTGTCCAGTCTACTTAAAGTATGTTTTTTATTCATTTAAAAAAAAATTCTAAGCTGGGCGGTGGTGGCGCACGCCTTTAATCCCAGCACTTGGGAGGCAGAGACAGGCAGATTTCTGAGTTCGAGGCCAGCCTGGTCTACAGAGTGAATTCCAGGACAGCCAGGACTACACAGAGAAACCCTGTCTTGAAAAACAAAAAACAAAAAACAAAAAACAAAAAAACAAACAACAACAAAAAAACCTAAAAAAGTGTTTAATGAGTGTGGTGGTTTAAATATACTTGGCCATACTAAACAGATAGATAGATAGATAGATAGATAGATAGATAGATAGATAGATAGATAGACAGAACAAACTAGTATGGTATGGGTCTTCTTTTGAAACTTCAAAACCTGCCACTCACCAATATACTTAATAGCAAGGACACACTTCTTATCTTTCCCAAGCAGCTCTACTGACTGAAAACAAAGAATTGAGATGTATGAACCTATGGGGACCATTCCCATCCAAACAACAACATCCCATTCTCTGTCCCCTCTGCCACCCAGTCATGTACCCACAATTCAAAATGTATTTTGCCCAACTTGAAAAGTCCCCATATTCTTTCAGCCTCGACATTTTAAATGTTCAAAGTCTGTTTAGGGACTCAAATCAATATTTTAACTGTAACCCTATATAAAATCAAAGAACAAATTATAAACTTCCAGCACACAATGGCAAGAATATACATTGCCATTTAAAAGGGAGGAAAAGGAGCATTGTGAACATACTGGACCAAAGCAAGGTTGAAAATCAGCAGGGAAAACAAATCCTGTAACTCCATGCTGGAGGTGAAAGGACTTGGATGACTCTGTGCTCCCAGCTTTGATGACTGCAACACATGACTCCCTTGTGCAGACTCCATTCCTTGTGTGCAGCACACTTTGGCAGGTATCCCTTAGCTCTGGCATCTCCAACATCTTGTGATCTCCAACTCAATCCAAACTCCATGGCCATGGTTTCACAAAATGGTCCCTTGGGACCTCAATGCAGGGACTCCCCTGCCACATGGCAGGGCTCAGTGACTGTCCTTAAAAATGGAGGGAGACTTTATTTCTGTATTTTGCATGACTCTAAAGCCAGAACCAGGTTGCCAGTGCTGTCAAGTTCTGTTGCCTGCTTGGGATGGACCTGGGCCCAGCTCAACCACATTGCAAAAGCTTTGATTTATGGTTCCTTTCTAGGAACAGATAACTCCTTAGGCCTTTTCATTTCACAAGTTGCAGGATTAACTGGGTAGGGACTGACCTAGCAGATGACCCTGAAGACAGCCCTCTATTCCGTTTTTCCTCATCTCTTCAGCACAAACCTTAGTTCCAATACTAAACTTCCAGGTGCTCCTTCTTTCCTCAAACTGTACATGTTGTATTTTTCTTGCCCTCCTTTTTCACTGTAGACTTGCACAAGAGTTAGCATTAATAACCATGTCACAGCAAGACGTCTTGGAATTTCCTCTACCAAAGAAATGAGTCCGAAGCTCTTCAGTTCAGTCTCAGGCAGAATCTCAGGACAAGGGCTGATAATTGCAGCCACATTCTTGGCTAAAATATTACAAGAATGGTCTCTAGCCTACTTGTGAATGTTATTTCCCCCCGAAAACTTTTGAGCTGGGGCTCCAGAGTCCACAGTGTTCTCAGCATGAGTGTCTTCTGAGAGCTTCAGAGGATGGTCCATGAAGGCCTAATTACAGTGTTTAACCTCTTTCCTAGTCTAAATTTCCAAAGTCTTCCCATTATTCCCCAAACCATCATGGTCAGGCCTGTCACAGCAATACCACTACTTCCTGATACTATCTTTGTCTTAGTTACTAGGGAGAGACACTATGACTAAGGCAACTTACAGAAGACAGAAAGTTTTTAATGGGTTTACAGTTCCAGAGATTGAGTCCATGACCATCATGGTGGGTAGCATGGCAGCAGGCAGGCAGGCATGATCC
>NW_021620459.1:2032955-2067730 GCF_004785775.1 Grammomys surdaster | reverse complement strand
GAGGGGGAGGGGGAGGGGGAGGGGGAGAGAGAGAGAGAGAGAGAGAGAGAGAGAGAGAGAGAGAGAGAGAGAGAGAGAACACACAAACGTGTGGGGAATAAAAACAATAAGATGAAATTTTTAAAAAGGAAGAGCCTGGCATGACATAACAAGGCAAGGAACCTCCATAGATGCCTTTGAATTCATTTTCTGTTGACCATTTACTGCTGAGTGTCTGGCCTACCCTTAAAAGTAGTTTGCTTCCCCAGGGAGACCCTTGAGGAAATTAAACTTTCATTTTCAAGTGGTTATCAACTGGAGATTGTTTCTGAGTTGGGGATAGGTGTTCTGTTCGGATAGCTGTGCCCTGTGCCAATGAGTCCACAGCTATACTCTGTTCTCTCTTCCATCAGGTTTAAGTGTATATAGATTTATGTTGAGGTCTTTGATCCATTTGGTCTTGAGCTTGTGTAGGGTGATAAGTATGGATCTATTTGGATTCTTCTACATGCATGCAACTATTCAGTTTGATCAGAACAATTTGTTGAAGATGCTGTCTTTTTTCTAGTGTATGTTTATAGCTTCTTCATAAAAAAATTATATGTCCATAGGCATGTAAATTTATGTTTTGTTCTTCAATTCAATTTTATTTACTAACAAATCTGTTTCTGTGCCAATACCATTTTGTTTTTATTACATTCGCTCTGTAGTACAACTTTAAATTAGGGATGGTGATACCTCCAGCAGTTCTTTTATTATTAAGGATTGTTTTAACTATCATGGTTTTCTGTTTCCACAGAATAATTGTGTTGGACTTTTTTTTTCATTGAATCTGTACGTTGCTTTTGGTAGGATGTGCAATTTTACTACGTTAATCCACCAATTCATGAGCATGTGGCATCTTTCAATCTTCTAATATTGTTTTCAATTTCTTTCCTCAATGTCTTAAAGTGTTTTTTTTTAATCATATAAATCTTTCACTAGCTTGGTTACAGACACCTCAACATATTTTGTAATTTTTACTGCTTCCTCCATGTCTTAAAGTTTTTCTTATCATATAAGACTTTCACCAGCTTAGTTAGAGACACACCAAAATATTTTATATTTTTTTGTGGCTATTGTGAAAGCTATTGTTTCTCAGACTTCTTTCTCAGTCCATTTATCATCTGTATATAGGATGGCTACTGATTTTTTTTAAGTTAATGTTGTATCCTGCCACTTCACTTAAAGTGTTTATCAGCTGTAATAGTGTTTTCAAGGATTTTTAGGGTCATTTATGCATACTATCATATCATCTTCAAATAAAGATACTTTGACTTCTTCCATTCCAATTTGTATCCTCTAGATCTCCTTCAGCTAGCTTAGTGCTGTAGCCAAGATTTTAAGTATTGCATTGAATAGGTATAGGGAGAGTAGACAACCTTGTCTAGTTCACGATTTTAGTGGAATTGCTTTGAGTTGATGTTGACTATGGGTTAGCTGCCAACTTCCTTGTATTTGTTGAGGTATGTCTTTTCTATCTCTAATATCTTCAGGAATTTTATTATGAAGAGATGTTGGATTTTGTCAAAGGCCTTTGAATCTAAAGAGATGATAATGTGATTTTTGATGATCAGTGAGTTCATATGATGGATAACATTGATCAGTTTATGCATGTTGAAACCATCCCTGCATTCCTGGGTTAGCACCTACTTGATCACGATGGATGATCTTTCTGATGTGCTCTTGGATTCAGTTTGCAAGTATTTTTTTTGAGAATTTTTATACCTATGTTCATAAAAGAAATTGGTCTGTAATTTCTCTGGAGGGTCTTTAGGTAGTTTGGTTATGAGTGTAACTGTGGCCTCATAAAAAACTGGGCAATGTTTCATCTGTTTACATCCATGGCACTTCTGGCTTTTAGAGTCTCCATTGAGAAGTAGGTATAATTTGAGGAGTATTGGCATTAACTTATTTTTGAAAGTATGATAGAAGTCTGTGCTAATACCACCTGACACTTCCCTTTATTTATTTATTTATTTATTTATTTATTTATTTATTTATGGTTTGGAAGACTTTTAATAAGTTTGTTTAAGTTGCTTATCCAATCTTAATTTAATTTTGGTAGGTGGTATGTATCCATTCCTTTTAGAGTCTCCAATTTGGTGGGTTACAGGTTTTTAAAGTATATCTTTGTGATTCTCTAGATTTCTTTCATGTCTGTTATGTCTCCTTCTCACTTCTAATTTTGTTAATTTGGATACTATCCTTTTAGTTAATTTGGATAAGGGTTTATCATTCTTATTTTCTCAAAGAACTGTTTCATGAAACCTTATGTTGTTTGTTTCTTTTTTATTTATTCCTTCCCTGAGTTTATTTCTTAGTCTACTCTTTTTCAGCATGATTTCTTCTTTTTGTTTTATGCTGTTATGTTACTAGTATGAGATCTCTCCATTTTTTTTTTAAATTTAGGAATTTAGTGCTATGAACTTGCCTCTTAGAACTGTTTTTACGGTGTCTTATAAGTTTGGATATGTGCGCATTCATTTTCATTCAGTTATAAAAAGTCTTTAATTTTGGACCTGACCCAGTTTTTTCATTCAGTAGTCAGTTTTTCAGTTTCCATGAATTTGGAAGCTTTATGCTATTTCTGTTGATGTTTATATTCAGTTTTATTTCATGGTGGTCTGATAAGATGCAGAGAGTTATTTCATATATATATATATATATATATATATATATATATATATATATGTTGAGATTTGCTTTGCTTTGCATCTAAGTATGTGGTCGGTTTTGGAGAAAATTCTATAAGGTATTGAGAAGTAGGTATATAAACTTTTGTGTTTGGTTAAAATATTCTGTAAACATGTTAGGCTCATTTGATTTGTAATGTCATTTAGTGCTAGCATTTTTTTAAATTTAGTTTTTGTCTGGATGACCTGTCTGTTGGTGAGAGTAGGGTACTGAAGTCTTCCATTCTCAGTATATGATGTCAATATGTGACTTAAGCTGTAGTGTGTTTCTTCTACAAATTTGGATGCCCTTGTGTTTGCTGCATAGATATTAAGAATTGAAATGTTCTCCTGGTGAAGTTTTCCTTTGATGTGTATATAATATCCTTCCCTATCTCTTCTGATTAGTTTTGCTTTGAATTTTATTTTATTAGATAGAAATGTCTATATTAGGTTGCTTCTTAGGTCTATTTGTTTGGAATATATTTTTCTATCCTATTATCCTGAGGTGATGTCTATCCTTAATGTTAAGATGTATTTCTTGGATGCAGCAGAAGGCTCAATCCTGATTTTGTATTCATTCAGTCAATTTGTGTCTTTTAATTGGGGAATTGAGACCATTAATGTTGAGAGATATCAATGACCAGTGTTCTTAATTTCTGTTATTTTGTTGTTGTGTAGAATGTGTTTTGATCTTTTGATTTGCTGGTATCAGATTATTATTTGTGTCTTCTTAGATGTGGTTAACCTCTTTAGTTTGGTATTTTCCTTCCAGCACCTTCTGTTAGGGTGGCATTATTGAGAGATATTGCTTAAATTTTGTTTTATCATGAAATGTCTTAATTTTTCTATCTATGGTGACTGAGAATTTTGCTCAGTATAGTAGTCTGGTCTGACATCTGTGGTCTCTTAGAGCTTGTAGAATATCTTTCCTGGCTCTTCTGGTTTTTGCACTCTCAATTGAGAAGTTAGGTGATATTGAATAGGTCTGTCTTTATGTGTTGCTTGGTCTTTTTCCCATACAGCCTTTAATATTTGTTTGTTCTGTACATTCAATGTTTTTATTATTATGAGTGAGGGGACTTTGTTTTGGGGTCCAGTTTTTGGTATTCTGTATGTCTCTTGTACCTTGATGGGCTCCTCCAACTTTAGGAAACTTTCCTTTTATGGTTTTGTTGAAAATAGTTTCAATGCTTTTAACCTGTTGCTTATAATTTCTCTATTATTACTAGATTTGGTCTTTTCATGGTGTCTAAAATTTCCTGAATGTTTGGTGTAAGGATTGTTTTAGATTTAAATTTTTCTTTTAATGAGGTATCCATTCCTTCTCTCACATCTTCAATGCCTGAGATTCTACCCTTCCATCTTTTGTATTCTGCTGGTAAGTCTTGCCTCTAAGGCTCCATTTTGAGTTCTTAATTTTTTTTTACTTCCAGATTTCTCTCTGTATGGGTTTTCTTTATTGATTCTATTTCAGTGATCATATCTTGGATGGTTTCATTCATTTCCTCTCATTGTTTGTGGTTTCATAGATATCTTTAAGGGATTCACCTGTTTCCCTCTTATCACATTCATAAAAGCTATTTTGAAGGCTTTGTCTTAGGCTTGAGATATGTTGCAATGTTCAGGGTCTACTGTGGTAGGGATCCTGGCTCTAGTGGAGACATATTGCCCTAGCTGTTTGGGGGGGTTTTATGCTGGTGTCAGACTTCAGGAAGATTGTAATTCTAGGTGCTGACATCTGGTCTTGTTGTTGGGTGGTTTATTGCTTGCTTTCTGTTTCCTCTCTGGTTCTTAGGAGAATGTGGGGTCTGTTCCATGGTAGAAAACTCTTCTGAGATCCTTATAGATGTGGTCACAGCACTGTAAATGAGCGTTGGAAGATATGATCACGAGGCACTGACTTGTCCTAGTTCCCGATTCAGGAAAGCTCACTCAGGTCCCAACAAGTTGCCTCTGTTCCTTGCCTTGTGCTTGTTATCGGAAGGAAAATGTCCATGTTATTTTACAAGCACACACTGATGTAACACCTCCATTTGTTTTATTTACCACCTCCCCTGATCACTCTTAAACTTGACATGGGGGCCTCTTGCCTGGTTGATATGGTTAATACATTGGACCAAGAGGTAAGCAGCAGTGTTTTAGTGTCCGTTAGTCACAAGGGACATGAGGTACCTGGAAGGTGACTGCCACAGCAGGTCTTGCACATGCTACAAAGTCCCTCTCTGTTTTTATTGAAGAGAAAGGTTTGGAGTGTCTTCTGAAAAGATGACAAAGTGGCTTCCCACCATTTTCCTTATGACACCTAATTTCCCACTCCCATTCTTTCTCCCTGTGCTCATTCTACCTGTGTTAGCCCCATCCTGTCAGCTCTAGCCTTCAGCCTGTTCCCCAGCCCAATCTGTCCTTTCTGTTCTCTGTCCTTCCTCCTCCCCTGATCCACACTTTCCCCCATTATCCTACCTCATCTCTATTTCTGGCTCTTCCTCTTTTCCAGACTTTTCTCTGAGCACCCTGTTCACCTTGTCCCCTTCACTGTTGGACCCAACTTCTTCTAGCATTTCAGTTCAATAGTTCTCTACTCTCTTATCCTCATCTGTGCTCTGTCAGTCCTGATGCATTGATCTTCCTCCATGGGAGGGGTCATTTGCCACACCTGCAGTTTGGCAGTGCCAGGACTGTGCTTCCCAAACAGACTGACCTGGTGTCTGTGGGAATAAGGGTGACATAGTCAGGATGCTCCTTGAGCAACACTGTATTCATTTCCTCATTGGCCTCTTCTCTCTATGTGGACATACCTGAAAAACATCCCAGAGATATGAGTGGGACTAGTGCCCTAAAGATTTTATAGCTGTCAAGATAACGACCTAGCTTTTCCCCGATAAACTAAGAGAACTGGTCATGAATCTCATTCACTGTTTTCTCAGGTACAAAGGAAGCCACAGCAAGAGACAAATACTGGAAATCATGAAGTGGTAGGGAGACAAGACCTGGTTAAGCTTGGTGCCTTTACTCAGTAAGTATTGGCAAGTACAGACACAATGGTGGTGCTGCTTAAAAAGACAGGGCATGGATCCAGTCTTGCTGGAGTGTGAATCTGAACTCAGTTTCCTATTTGGTTCCCTTGGTTTGGCTGGGAAGCCATGAAATATGTGGCTCAGCATTCTTCTGGAAATTTGAGATCAGAGTCTGCACTTGTTCAACTTGCCAAGTGCCAACTAATTCCAAGTACTTGTTCATCATTATAAACCTGGGGACAATGACATTTAGTACTTGTAGAAAATACCTTATTTCTATAAACTTTCGATTCAGGAGACCTGGACTCAGACATTAATTAAGCTTTGATTTCAGAAATATGTGCTTGTGGCCAGATGAAACCTGATTGACAGCCTGTGGGCTTCATGGCCTAGGATGTCTTTATACTCTTCAATATAGGGACACATGAGTTTACACTCAATAGGGAAGTTTGCCTCATATCAACTTGTAACTTTTGATGAATATGTGTCTGTCCTTATGTTTGCTTTCTATTGTTGTAATGAATAGCATGATCAAAACAACTTTTAGTTTTAAGGCCAGGGTTTAATCAGAGGGTGTGTGTGTGTGAGGGAGGGGAGTGATGGACAGATGGATGGACTGCTGTTCACTGCCATGCTTCCTGTGGTCTGCTTTCTTAATATCAACCTGGACTACCAGGCTAGGGGCGGCATGTTCCACATTTACCTGGGCCTCCCATACTAACCCTTAATTAAGAAAATGCCCTACAGTCTCAATTACCGGCCAATACTATGGAGGTTTTTTTTTCTCAACTGAGGCTCCCTCCTCTCATATAATTCCAGCTTATATCAGGTTGGCAAAAACCAGCCAGAACAATATCCTCTCTATTCATTGTACTTATAGATTTTCTAAGAGTGTTATGTGAAAATACTGCTTTTTATTTAGTTCCACAGGACTCCAACAGACACATTATTCCATTAATTATGTCTTAAAATGGAGTTCCTACAATAGTGTAGTTTCTAAAATCTAGGCAGTCAAACATAAGGAATAGTTTAGCAGCCCAGAACTCTTCTTGGTTTGGGCTATACATACAATACTTTCTAATGATGCACTTGGCAGCCTGAGTGCTGCACTATGCAGTTCTGCATATGGAGCTTTCATCAGCACTATGCAGACAGACAGCACTCGGATGCAGCAGAGATTCTCCTGCCTTAAAAGACCATCAAACTTTGAGAGTTTCTATTCACATATATTCTTAGTACTTCCTGATCCAAGGATAGAAGAACCAATCTGGCCTGAACTGGTTTTAGGTACATATATAGTAAGATAAAACTGTGTCCTCAAGTGAATTTTATAAAAAATTGCCTATTTACCATCTCATACCTATGTATAATTGGGTGTGCATATGATTAATAACAAATTCTAGAAGGGAATATATGTAGTAGAAAATTATTAGATTAATCTATCAATCAAAATAAGAGCACACTCACTATGCCTCTGAGTAATTAAACACCTCTTTCTCTTGAACCCCATAAATAAACACTTCAGACAGTAACCAAGACTGTATATTCACTCTATGGCCCTTGGCCCTCTAGTCTGATCTATTCTATAGATTTCCCCACTACTTCTGAAAACTGTGTGAGCCTATACTTTAATTGCTGGAAATACCTGGCCTAGACCTGAAACAACAGTAACACCAGGACTCCACTTAGGACAAAGGTAGTAGTCACCTCTAACCTCTGAAAATGACTTTCTCTTTGGGTTCTGCGTGTAAGCTCCCTTCTGCACCCAGCTTTCTATTGGAGTAACAGAAGGCAAGAGCCTAGGATTTTCACAGTACATTCTATTATTACACTTTTGCGCTTACTTGATAATATCTCTAATTCAGAAATCATATTTAGCAAGGAAAGGACATGCCAGAGCATTATTTACGTCTTAGTCCAAAGAATTCTAATCCAGTACTTTCCAGGTCCTGATAGGCACCTGTCTGACCATATGTTCTCTTTTTCCTCCCAACCAGAGGAACCTGAAATGCTAAGATTGCAAGATTCTCAAGTAACTCCAAGACCCAATGTGACATCACTGTTTACAAAAGTAAAATATGACACCCAGGACAAGTTGATTATTAGAGAGGTAGCATGCTTCCATGTGGCCATCCCATGTATTGAATATAAATAAAGTGGTCACCATTCACTGAAATAAATGTTTTGCTTGCAAATAAATCAATTACTAAAGATTTATTAATTTCAGGCAGAAATGATTCCCAAACAAGGGAAGAGGAAGAAAGAGGGATGTATTTTGTTAAGAGGAAGAAAGAGGGACTATTTTATACTGACAAAGAGGTTAGTATTCACGGAGGGAAAGGAATACACTTTATTCATAAGAAAAGTGACAGGTTGCTTGAGGGGAAATTATGACAAAAATGAAAATGGAAGCAGATGAGTATAGGCACACATTTTTCTCAGCCTACTTTAATAAGCATTCAACCTCCCCTCTAGCCCACCACCCACCAGAGGTAGTGGAAAAGTTAGTAGGATACAGAGGAAGTAGACCAGTTTAGAAATAGTTCTCTGGGGGTGAGTCCAATCTTCGCTGTCAGGATATTAGCAGTTCAGTCCAGTAACAGACACCACATAAGAAACAGCAGCTACAATCCAGTCTTCTTGGCAGACACCACACATAAACCAGCAAGGACAGTTCAATCCAGAAGAAGCCATGATGCTTGCCAACTGACACAAGGTCATGGAAGCTGCAAGAAGCCACATGAACCTCAAGAGAAGTTCTTTGGCAAGTTTCTCTTTATGGCATCAGCACAGGCGAGCTCAACAATGCAATGTAAGGCAAACCAATACATGTGTGCTGTTAGCAAAGAATAGCAAGGCACAGCAAAGTGAACCAATGCTCGAGCTCCTACTGTCTGTTGGGTTATATTTATACTCTTTCTAAACATCATGCATCCTTTCATATGTTCGGTTTAGCAAACTATCCTTTGACATAACTGACTTTCCAAAGAAACCAGAAGTTTCCACTTCAGGTGAGCCTATTTTTTTGTTGTAAATTTCAGCTTTCCATCATCAGAAATGGAACAAAGGAGAGAAGGAAATTAACAAGGACTCAGCTCTCCTTGATCATTCACTTCCTGTACCAACAGCAGGTCTTGCTTTCTTCCCAAAGTCACAAGATAGACTACAAGCAAGGTCAAAGCACATATTTTTTTTTAAAAAATAACTTTTTATTGATTCTTTGAAATTTCACATCATAGACCCCAATCCCACTGACCTCTGCATTCCTCCATATCTGCCCTCCACCCTTGCAACTTCTCCACCAAAAGGATACAAAATATACAAATAAAAACAAAAAAGAGAAAAAAAATAACAAAACCAAAAAACCAAAAGAATATCTTTATATGGAAGTTTTGGTGTGTCATATTGTATACCCTTTTGCCCCAAACATCTGTGCTTGGAAATGTTCATTTCTCTGGTTTCTTCTATACTATTAATATTGCATCCTCACTGGGACTCCTCTTGAACATCCTGTAGTTGCCCTGTGTCATGGAGATCCTGTAGCTTTGATTCTGCAGGATGGGCCTTCCACATGCTCCAGTAGTTCATAGATGGGGTAGATGTTGGGATAGGACAACTCAAAGCCCTGGATCTGGTCTAGGTGGTGGCTCTGTTGTTCAGCTCACCAGCTTTCTCCTGCACCCACACGACAGGAGCCAGCTCTTCCATTTTGCCCAGGCAAGGTACAAAGCCAGATCTCCCACTCTCATGACCTTGGGGCTACCTGAGATCACAAGAGCCAGCTTTACTGTGTTGCCCAGGTGAGATATAGGCTAGCTGAAGCCAGTGGGGGGTGAGGCCAGTCTAGGGCATGGGCAGCTTGGGAGAGCTGCCCAGGCAAGGGAGTGAGTAAGGTCAGTCTCTCCAATCTGCTCAGGTGGTGAGGGGTGGGGCCAACTCTGAGCAGTCCTCAACCAAGGGCTATGGGAGGCATCCTAGACTGCTTTAAATTCATTTAACTAGAGTAGATAAGAGATGTTTGTCCCCACTAAAGGAGAGACATTTTATTCATCTTGTCTGAGAGATGAAAAGTAGGATATTTATAAACAAACTCACAAGTTTTCTTTTGTATGTGTCTGGTGTGTGGTTTATATCTATAGTTGGCTAGATATGAGGCTGCATTCACCTTTGTACGAAATTATGAGGGCCAGAGGTCCACATCAGGTGTCTTTATCACCCACCCCCTTTTTTTGGAGAGACAGGAGCTCACTGAATCTGGAGTTCACCACTTCTACTAAAATAATGAGCCAGTGAGCCACTGGATCCCCCTGCCTATCCCGGTGCAGGGAGTTACAGATTTACAGATGCATGCCAAGGTTCCGGACAAAAAGGTGGAGAGAGATATTGAAAATGATGAGGAAGAAAACTTCAAACTTTATCTTTTAAAGCAACTCTTAAAGTCAAAAGTCCCCTCAGGACTCTCCTACTCTATTTGGCTGTCGTCTCTAGGTAAGGAACGTCATTAAAACCCCGACTATGAAGCTAAAATAGAGATGGAAGATGACTGTCTTAAGCAGCATTGGGACAGAAACCTTTTATGGAATACTCCAAAGATGCATGGTCCAGGAAAACAATGATAAACACAACTATGTCAACATGAATAAAATAATTTTATTCACTTCAACCTGTCTAGTGTATGGTCACCAATATTTATCCACAGTGAGTCTCTGGCATCCTACACCTTCCCCAATCCTTGACAACCAATACTTCCCCATTGTACAGTTAAGGGGGTCTGGCGTCTGCTCCCTCACAGGGCTCGGGCTGCTCAGGGAGACAGGACTTGGGAGTTTTGACCATGCTTACCCCATGCTGTTGCCAGGCAGGTATCCAGCTATGGGGAACCCGCTGGAACACCGCTCCAGGGATGGGGGACCATAGTCTGAGGTCCCAGGGACAGCTGGAGCTGCCTTGGGGGTCCCTGGGCCTGCAGGGAGGCCGGGGCATCTGGTTTTCAGTCTCTCGGGCACCCAGGTGCCACAGGAAGCTGCAGAAGAGCTGAGAACAGAGAGGCGCCCCCACCCCAGGGCTAGATCTAGTCAGGGGCCGAGGAAGAAAAGAGGGGAGCTCAGTCTGGATCCCGCGGGGGTGGGGGGAGGGAGGCGGGACTGTGGGGTGGGGGTGGGGGTGGGGACTAGGGGCTGGGGGAGAGTCCTCGGCTTGGTCAGCGGGTGGCTGGCTTAGCTTGGTGGTCATGGTTGGGGACACAGAGATTAGACAGCAACTCTGTAGGCAAAGGCCTTCTCTATGGCGAAGGCCTTCTTTATGGCTCCCCAAGGCCGATCTATGAAAAGAGACAGTCCATGGTTTTAAGACATTTATTATCACAGTGGAAAGTGGATGAGTAAAACCGTACCCCACTTCTTAGGGCGGGCCTGAGGTTAAATATCTTTTTCGGGGAGGAGTGTCTGCGAAGGAGATTTTATTGGCCTTTAGGTACCTCATTAAAATGGAGATCTGTCTTGAGTCTACAGGACCACAGGTCACATTCTTTACCTGTGGAGGGGCTTGGGGCCTTGTTCTTACGTGACTGATGACCACAAGTCTATGGAAGGCTGCCACCTTGTGACTGGAGCCTAGTGTCCGGGAACCAGGCAAAAGGCTTGCCGTCCTACATAACCTCTTCCCTGATAACTAACATCTGAACCCACCTCATTCCTGGAAACTAACATTTTCCCTAACCTAGGACGAGCTGACCAAAGGCTCTATCCGCTATAATCTGGGTACCTTACCCATCCCTGCATCCATGATTTCCTCCTCCTTGTTTTTGACACCTTAAGTACTTTAAGGAAGGAAGCATTTATTCTTAGTCCCTTTCAGGGGATCATTCAAGCATTGTATGGAAGACCTGACAGCAAGTTAAGACACACATCTGGCAGGAAGTGAGGGTCAGCATACTCTGAGGCTCTGCAGCCTGTCTAGCATGCTCACTCGGAGAGCAGAGAGTAAACAGTTAGAGGAACAGAACTGTGAGGTTTCAAGGTTCTCCTCCAGACTGCCCTTTTCCATGCAGGATTCACCTGTTAAGGTTTCCAAACTGTTTTCAGACAGCACCACCAAGTGTTCTAATAGAGGCAAAGACTGCACTACCAAATTCCCTGAAAGAATGAGACCCTTTTATCATACAAAAGTTTAACACTTATGCTGCCGTGTACTAAAAAACGGTTAGGTTCGCTAATATATCAGCAACTTGCAGCACAAAAGTTTTTCAATGCATTGACATAGGTCTTAAAGTAGTTAACAGATGGCAATCGTCACGATAATTACTAAGATGGCATATACTGTCGTTTTTTTATTACCCATGCCCACAAGCTGACAAAGGCACTTATGTAGCCACTGGGGTGGAAATCAAGTGGTTTGTTGTACTGAAAACTGAAAAATGTCAACTTTGTGTCCAATCTCAATCCCTACGCTCTGTAATGTTCTCAAGTAAAATAAGGAGTGAATTCCTTTATTTCTCTAGAAGTCCTACAGCAGCTCTGTGAGCACTGTTCTGGTGTTTCATCTTGTCATTTTTGTGTGGGGGTGCTCACCTGTTGTGTATTGGCTTCTGTGGGTAATGTATGAGTTTGCATGTGCCTACAGGTGTGCACATGTGTATAGAAGACAAGTGTTGATGCCTCATATCTTCTGCAATTGTTCTTATTTTTTTTTGAGATAAAATCTTTCATCGAACCTGGAACTCACCAGTTTGTCTACACTAGTTTGCCACTACAATCTAAGAACCCTTCTGCCTTGACCTCTGTCCTCATTCCCAACACTGAACTTATATAAATGAGCACAGCCTTGCCTGACTTTAACATGGGGTCTAGGGATTGGAACTAAGACTCTTTATCCTGTGTGGTAAATACCCTATACAATGAGCCACATTCTCAGTGTCCACTTAAATCTTATTTGACAACAATTGAATATGTTTGTCACATATGATATTTTCAAATGTGTATATCTCAAAAAATAGCTCTAGGGGCTAGAAAGATGGGTCAGTTATTAAGAGCATTTGTTGCTCTTCCAGAAGACTCAGGTTCAATCCAGTATCTATTGGGTGGCTCATAACCATCAGTAATTTCAGTTCCAGGACATCCCATACCCTCTCCTGAGCTGTTCAGTCAGAGACAAACATGTAGTCATAAAGGTTTAAAAAGTAACTCAATTGCCTTAGCCAACATAAGAATTACTTCACATACTATCCTTTTTGGTGTGCAGTAAGAACACTTAAAATCTACCACTGACCTTATGAAAGAAAGCATACAACCCAACATTATTAAGCAGAAATCAAAGATCTCTTCTTCATCACAACTCAGACCAAATCCTTTGACCAACAACCCTGGCAAACAAGTACCTAGTAACCAAGATTGCCATCCATCAACACCCTGGTGTAAAAGATCTGTCACAATTTAGGCTCTGGTTTAAATGAGTCTTCAAATCACATTTGTGTTACTCAGAATCAATAAAAGCCATCTTGTACTAAGTTTTGTTTACTAAGTGTTTTGCATAAATGGATGCTGTCAATGTTTAGACTCCATTAGTTTTGCTCTTCTTATGCAATTAAACACCTTACTTAACTGTAATTAGTTTTAATTACTGTAATTAATTCAGAATGTCTCAGTCTCCACAGAATGGGAATAGGATTCTAGACAGTCTGTGGTATCTTAGAGTCACCTGAACAATGACAGAGACCTTGAAACCAGTCATCCCTCACTGAGAAATACTATCCTGTACTTATCTGATTGTAGGTTTTTTTTTCCTTCTGTATTTGAAAACCACCATTTCCTTCTTCAAAATGTATCTGAATGTTTTTTTCACTTTTGTTTAAACTTCAACGGCTCTTTTCAAATCACTTACTCTCTCTTGAGCTTTCCTTTCATTGTTTTTCCTCCTCTCTTCTCGGTCTCTCCTCCTCTCCCTGCCTCTCTTTATTACTTTTTTACCACTCCCCCTGGCACCTTTTCCCAACTTTTTCCATTTGCAAGAGGTATTCTCAATAGAATTGACAGAGCCTTTTGAAATCTCCAGATATGTGTGACCGTCCACATCTACTCTCAGAGGCTACAAGCAACGCAGGAGTTTCAATGCCTGTGGGTCATGATCATTGGCATATTTCCAATAATCTTAGGAGTCCACAAACATAAATTTATTCTCATTGCTACTTCATAACTGTAATTTTACTATTAAGCAGTGTCTCAGCTCCTAAGACCATTGAAAATATGTGTTTCCCAATGGTAGTGACCCACAGATGGAGAACCATTGCCTCAGGGGAAGCTGAAAGAGCCTCGAAGCCACACTGCATCTTGTCTGGTGGACCTATAGTTCCAAGACCACAAGCCACTTCCATGTGCTAAGGCTAATATATCGTAGGCACAACCTGAATTATTTTTTATTATAAATGTATATAGTAAATTAATTCAGCAGCTGTATTTCTTCACCTTTGCTAGTCCTCTGTAGGCTTAGATTTTTCAAAACCTACTTTAATTATGCCACTTTAACACTTCAACCTCTAGCCCACCAGAGGTAAGGTAAATGAAAGGTTAATAGGAAACAGGGGTTGTGGAACTGTTTAGAAATAGTTTTTTGTGGTGATTGCAATCTTCACTGTCAGCAGTCCAGTCCACTAGCAAAACACAAAACACGGATCAGTAGCAGCAGTTTGATCCAGAAGAAACCATGGGGCTCCACCAATTGGCACAAGTCCGCAGAAGCAGCAAGATCCACCTGGAGTACCACCTGAAGATTTTTAGTACATTTCTCTACAATGTCGTGACAAGCAAAGACCATTGAAGAGTTGGGGGGCTGGAGTGATAGCTCTGCAGTTAAGAGCACTTCCTGGGCTTCCAGAAGTCTTGAGTTCCCAACAACCACATGTTGGCTCACGACCATCTGTAATGGGTACTGATGCCCTCTTTTGGTGTATCTGAAGAAAACAACAGACTATTCACATACATAAAATAAATGAATCTTTAAAAAAAAGTTGCAAAGTGAACAAATCCAAGAGCATCACCCACTGTCTCTGGGTTATATTTATACTCATTTCAAACATCACACATCCTCTCAAGTGTCTGATCCAGCACAACATCACATGCCCTTTCACCAGACAGCTTCCAGTAAAATGTCTGTTCTCGGCAAAACATCCTTTCATAATACAGCTTCCAGAAAAACATCATATGACACAACTGAGTCTCCAACAAAACTAGGAATTACCATTTCAGTCTTCAATAACCACACAAAGAGACTAAGATTTATTAAAATTGCCTTAAAACAAATACTGAGCAATTATTACTCCATTCTAAACCTCCAAGCTAGTCAGGGTTCCTCCCAGATAATATCCCCATAGTACTTGCATTTTTTTTGTACTTTTTTGTTCCAGCTTTCTTCTCCTGATGCTTCTTTGACCTCTCCTTCTTTGACCTCCTTCCTTCCTGTCTATTTCTCTACCTCTCCTAGAGTTGGAAGTCCCACCTTATTCTCTCTAAAGGTCTGTGTTGACTCATTGGCTTTTATCAGCAAGGCAGAGAATGAATGAGGAGCAATGTTTATATGCCAGAGACAGCCAGTCAGTCAATGAGGGAACCATGACTAGGGGAATGAGGGTAATTATAGGAAAGGCAGATAGAAGATGCAAGAGACAGATATGAGAGTGCTGCTGGTCAATACCATGACAGCATTGAGTGTATTTTCTCAGTGTCTTTTAAAGACAAGCACCAGTAAGCATGATCAACTTCCAAGAAGTTAAAGAATGAACACAAATGATTATATGGTGAATTTATGGTACACAGTAACTATGCTTGACTAAGGCCATTTTCTTCAGGCTTGGCCAGTCTCTCAAGGGCATATGCATAAGCAGAGGAACTTGGCAGGATATGACACATGTCTTAGCTAAAAGCAGACAGATGTGAGTAGACTCATTTATCTATAAAGAAGCATTTTTCAGTCATGGAGCAGAAAGTTGTGCCTGTTTTACATTGCCACCTGAAAACACAACTCACCTATCATGGGCACTCAAATAATCTTGTATTCATGGTCTGTCTTAGGTTGAGAAGGTTTTCAAGATGACCTTATTGGTCATTGACTACCAACTTCTGCTAGGAAAGACATTGGAGCTTACATGTATGTAACTCTGCTTTTACACCTATAAAAGCTCTGATAATTCCTCTCAAAAGAACAGGTAATAGACACGAAATAAAAAATATCATAAAGCCAAGTCTTGCGATGCCTAATAAGAGAGATATAAATGAGGACCATGAAGGAAAAATGGCCTGTAAATTTTTAGAATATCATTTGCAATGCTAGCAGCATCAAAAGACAAAGACTTTGTATTTTGTAACCTTACAATCTCCTTATGCAGGGCTAATACATCTAAAGAAGTCTTAGTATTATACCATATACCTTTTAGGTGCCTTTTTACTTTGATCTAGTTATGCTGACTCTAATTATACATTTTTGAGTTCTAGAAATCCAGAGATATTGAGCATGACATTCCAAATGGCTTCTGACTTTCATTCCTTGTACTTCATCTCCCATGGTTTGCAGTGTATCATATAATGAGTCAATTCTTTGTTCTAGCTGTCTATCCAAATTCTCTTGTCCACTCAGGGCACTGATTACATTCTCTGCAGGATGAGTATCAAAACTTCTTTGTACCTCTTGTGCTAAAGCTAATGTAGAAGTAGTAGCATTGACTATAAGAGTTATGAGACCAACAACTCCAGGAATAATCTGCCCAACCATACATTTGCTCCTTGCAAGAGCATGATCTAATTCTTCTAATATTTGTAAACTTTCTTCAGAATACAAGTGTTCAGATAAATTAACAGAAATCATAATAAAACTTTGGTGATATACTACCATTACAGCCACTATGCTCCTTCAGTATCCCATGAAAAAACACAGACATTCCCTCTTCCCCATATTAATATTGAATTGTGACCATGTCATATGCCAGTAAGTGGATACTTCCATTTTACCTAGGCATAAGTGCACTTAGTTGTAGGGTGCCATAGGCACTCAGCAGCAGAGAGTCCCTTGGCATTCAAGGTCAAAAAATTCAAAATATAATTTGGTGGTGAAAGAGTACATTTCTCTCCCTCCTTTATTATTATTTTTTTATGTAAATTATTTTTTAGATATCCATGGGCTCATTCCATAATTCTTTGTCTTTGTGGACATGCAAACTTATATATTTTATATAGATTACAAGTTATATTTTATAGATTTAACTCATATTTAATGTATATAATTTTCATTTAAAATATATAATTAATATTTAATGCATATGATTTGTATTGATTGTACAGAATGTATATGTTAACATGTATAAATTGTTATTCAATGTATATACTTCATATTTGGGGATATCTGTTGGATTGGGTCAGAATAGGCAAGTGTTCTTACCTGTAGTCCATTTATCTGTGACAGACAGGGCCACGTCTTAGGACTCTTGATTCCCTGAAGCTTATGTGAACTTCAGTTTACAAAAGAGTATACATTAGTATTTATCGTTGTATTGAAATCCATATTTTAGAAAAAGTAGTTAACAGGTGTCTGTTAGACAACAGGAAGAGACTCATGCCTTTGAGACCTAGTGAAAGCTACAGGTTTGGGTTAAGAGGCACAGAACATTTTTCCTCAATCCAGGAGTCTAGATACACAGATTGGACAGAGATGTTTTTAGCATGATGAAAAGCACATTTAAGTCTATATTCAGAAGACAACCATAGGGGAATTAAAATCTTAAGCTTATGACTGAATTTTAAACTGTCAGTGTTTCATTAACTTATCAGAACTCCATTGATCAGTGTTAAAAATCTGAACTTTGAAATACCCATAGCATGTGAAGGGAATATGAAACATTTCTCAGTTTTAAATCATTTCTTACATCTTCAGAACTTGTATTTATATACTTTAAAACATCTTCTTAGACCCCCTAACATTTATATATTGTATTTACCAACTTTAAACATCTTTACTTGCATTCACCAACTTTAAACATCCCTCATCTGAAGCATTTCTTATTCTTAAATTATCATCATCCAAGTTTCCATCCTCTAACCTTTTTCACTCGTATTTATCAATCTCAAACACTTTCCATAAGCATTTTTCTTAGACCTTAACCTGCTGGGTTAGATGATAACTCGCCTATGTCTTCAGTGGTGTTCTGTGTTGCTGCCACTGCAGCTGCCTGAGAAGGGAGGGGCAGGAGCAAGCTCTGGCCACCAGATGCTCATTCAGCTCAGTGCTGGCTTCTCCAGCTGCTAGCTGGGAGTCATTCTCCTCCCAGCATCCCCGCAGCTGCCACCTCCACCTCAGGGAATGGGGCCTACTGAGTGCCCCCAGCCCTCTAATCAGTCAGGTGCACTTTCACTATGACTTAGTTTCATTTTTTTCTTTTCTTAGTTGAAGCATCCAGGATTGCTTCCCTGAAACCCACTTCTTACAGGGACTTTACCTAGTCTATGCACATCACAATAATTTTGAAGTCTTGCCCCAACCTTCTTCCAGGTTGCTAAATATATTGTAGTTTCATCAGGAAACCAAGGATAAGCCTTCTCTACAAAAAACAATGTAACTGCTGCTGCCCTACTTTAGTGAAGCTTACTCTTCAGTGTCCATACAAAAATCACACAGCCACTTTCATTCTCTGTTTTTTCATTCTTTTCTCTTTTTTTCTATTTTTCTCTTTTTTTTCTTTTGCTTTTCCCAAGCTCCCTTATGTTTCCTGAGGTGTCTTATTTTTTTTCCGAGCTCCCTTATCTACATTTTCCTACATCTTTTACTCCTGAAAGTTACTCACCTCTGCCAACATCTTTACTTTTCCTGAGCATCCACTTCCAGCCGTGTCCTTCACTGGGTTCCACCCACACAGGGTGCCACTTCCCCCTTTTTATCTATACAAACTTGAGACAGGAACTTATAGGAAAAAAACATAGCAAAGCCATGTTTTTTTTTTGGATAGAAACTAGATAGTGCGATAGAGAAATCAGCATTTAAAATAATTAAAAATAATTCAAGGGTAAACTTTATACAGTGATCAAGCCAGCTCAGTCAGTCAACAGGGTCTCAAGGGAGGGAGTGAGGACTGAAGAAGAAAAATAATTAGACAAAATTATAACATAACTCCAGCCAGCACTGAGGCTGAAGCAGGTTTACTTTTTTTTTTTCAGCCTGCTTTTATATCATTCTAGGTACATCCAAAAAAACATGTTCAGTTCCTTGATCAAAGACAAAGTAATCAAGCGAAGTAGTAAACCAGGAGATCACACAAGACAGTAATTAAGCAGAATAGTAAGCAAAAGGATCACATAGGTAATACTTAAGTAGTAAACAAAGCCTTATGGTCATTGTTTCTAATATTCTTATCTGAGCCTACTTCCTTGTCCCAGCCCAGTGACAAATGCCAAATTCCTAAATGCCGCACACCACAAAAGCTCTCAATAACATAGCATACAAAACTCAAGTCTCAAGCAGGTAAAGTGTCTGTGGAGGGCTCTCATTTGACTTGCAAATGGCTGCTTGCTTCTCTTGCCCTGCCTTCCCATGGTAGAGAGAAAAATTTGGGAAAATTGCATCACTCAGTAACAGTGCCTTATCAGTATAAGTTAATGCTTTAGAACTAGAAATAATTTACTTAGTTTACTTGGCTAGGCAAGTAGGTGTTTCAGTTGTTTGAATAAGATATCATTAAGATTTAATGAATGGTCACAGAGAAGGCTTTGGTGCATAAAGGTGCTTATCACCAGGCCTTCTCTGCACACACTCAATTTCTCTCTCTCTCTCTCTCTCTCTCTCTCTCACACACACACACACAGAGAGAGAGAGAGAGAGAGAGAGAGAGAGAGAGAGAAAGAGAGAGAGAAGCAGAGAGAAGGAAGTAGGGAAAGAAAAGAAATTAGGTAAATGTAAAACAACAAAACATTAGAAATATTAAAAATCTAGCAATTTTGCAAATAAAGATTCAGTGACTAAATTCACCAATTTAGAAAATACAATATTGAAGTGGAGTCTTCATCTAGTAGTAGCTGTCACTATCACAAGTCATTGTAGATGATACAGTGTTGAGTGACAGGCCATACAGTGTTGAATGAAACTGAATGTAGGCTAGTTCCATGGACTCTATACAATCTAAGAAAACCACTGTAAGAAGTTTTACAAACAGGAAATAATAAGCACAGGCTAATAATGGAGAAAAGTCAATTGATATAAAATGTTCAATTAAGACCACGGTATTAGAAATGGTGATTGATAAAACAGTAACAAAGAGCAACAATCAGGAAGGAGTAAGGGACATTGCATACTGTTCCAACTAGTGCCAATGATTACCTTATATGGCAATCCTCAAAAGCACCAATAAAAAGACATAGCCAGCTTATTTATAATAGCCAGAAGCTGGAAAGAACCCGGATGTCCTTCAACAGAGGAATGGATACCAAAAATGTGGTTCATTTACACAATGGAGTATTACTCAGCTATTAAAAACAATGAATTAGAAAAATTCTTAGGTAAATGGATGGAACTAGAAAATATCATCCTGAGTGAGGTAACCCAATCACAAAAGAACACACATGGTATTCACTCACTGATAAGTGGATATTAGCCCAGAAGCTTGAAATACCCAAGATTCAACTCACAGATCACATGAAGCTCATGAAGAAGGAAGACCAAGTGTGGGTGCTTTGGTCCTTCTTAGAAGGAGTAACAAAATACTCAAGGGAACAAATATGGAGACAAAGTGTGGGACAGAAACTGAAGGAGGGGCCATCTGCAGATCATTCTACCTGGGTAGCCATCCCATGTGCAGTCATCAAAGGTAGACGCTGATGTGGATATCAGGAAGTACATGCTGACAGGAGCCTGATATAGCTGTGTCCTTAGAGGTCTGCAAGAGTCTGACATATTCAGAGGTGGATGCTCACAGCTAACTATTGAACTGATCAAGGGGTTCCCAATGGAGGAGTTAGAAAGAAGACTGAAGGAGCTGAAAGGGTTTGTAGCCCCATGAGGAGAGCAATAATACCAACCAACCAGAGCTCCCAGAGTCTAAACCACCAGCCTGGGAGCACTTAGGGAGGGATCCATGGCTTCAGCTGTATATGTAGGGGAGGATGGCCTTTTCGGGCATAGGTGGGAGAGGAGATTCTTAGTCTTATGAAGGCTGGATGCTGAGTGTGGGGGAATTCAAGGGTGGGGAGGTGGGAGTGGGGGGTTAGGTGGGGGTACATCATCATAGAAGCAGGAGGAGGGGCGATGGGATAAAGGGTTCCCGGGCGGGAGGGGGGAAATGGGGTAAAGGGATAACATCTGAAATGTAAATAAAATATACAAAAAAACAAAACAAAACAAAAGACATAGCCAAAGTTGAATAATAGCTCCCACCTACATGTGGTCTAGGATTCCCAGCCTAAACATAAACACATACATGTAATAAAAATGAAAGAATGGGTCTGACTGTGTATGGCAGTTCCATTCTGAGAGGGCAGTGTTCTTGCTTGTTAAAATGAACAAAATACCGTCTTTGATGACTCAGTTATGTCCTTCCTTATGAGGCAATGATTGTGGAAGGTGACCTTTCATTTCCTTTTTCTTTTTTTTCTGAGACAGGGTTTCTCTGTGTGGGCCTTGCTGGAACTCACTTGGTAGATCAACATGGTCTTGAACTCAGAGATCTACCTGCCTCTACCTCTCAAGTACAGGAATTAAAAGGCATGAGCCACTACCACCTGAACCTTTCTTTTTCATTCCACTGGCCATTTGTACAATAGGAAGTAGACATGCTAGCCAGGAATAAATGTGCTGCATTAACCCATTTAGGAAAAAAAAGGACTACTTAAAAACATGTTGTTCTATGAGGAGGTGCTTTCTCACCAGATAATCCCCATTTAATTGTTAAAACTCTATCAAATTATTTTATTACAAGGTTAATATCTGAATTATATTCTTATATGTAAAATAAAGAATGCTATCTATCTATCTATCTATCTATCTATCTATCTATCTATCTATCTAATAGAAAGTAGTTTAAAGGGGTTTAAAGTTCCAGAGGGTTAGAGTCCATGACCATCATGGCAGGGAACATGGCAACAGGCAGGCAGGAGTGGCACTGAGTACAAGCTGAGAGCTTACATCTGATCCACAAGCAACAGGCAGAGTGAGTGAGAGATGGAATGGCATGAGGGTTTTAAAACTTCAAAGACTGCTTTCCAGCCACACACTACCTCCAAAAAGGACAGACCTCCTAACCCTTCCCAAACAGTTATATCACTTGGTAAATAATATTAAAACATGAGTTGATGGAGGCCATTCTCATTCAAACCAGCACATTTTATTCCCTGCCCCCCCATAGGCCTGTGACCATATCTTAATGCAAAATGCATTTACACCAACTTTGAAAGTCCCTATATTCATTCAGTTTCAACAGTGAAGTCCAAAGTTGAAAATCTGTTTTGAGACTCAAGGCAATATCAACTGTAACCCCATTTAAAATCAAAGAGCAAATTAAACACTTCCAGCACACAATGGCACAGAATATACATTACTATTTAAAAGGGAGGAAAAAGCAAGAAAATACTGGATCAAAGCAAGGTTGAAAACCAGCAGAGAAAACAAATCCTGTAACTCCATGCTGGAGATGAAAGGGCTTGGATGGAGCTATGTTCCCAGCTTTGATGACTGCAACACACAACTCCCTTGTGCAGACTCCATTCCCTGTGTGCAGTACACTTTGGCAAATAGCCCTCAGCTCTGGCATCTCCAACATCTTTGGTGCTCCAAACCAATCCAAGGTCCATGGTCATGGTTTCACAAAATGGTCCCTCAGGGCCTCAATGCAGGGACTCCCTTGCCACATGACAGGGCTCAGTGGCTATCCTTAAAAATGGAGGAAGATTCCACAACTCCTTTACCTGTCTATTCTTCATAACTCCAAAGCTAGAACCAGGTTGCCAGTGCTGTCAACTTCTGCTCCCTGCTTGGGAAGAACCAACCTGGACCCCTTCAATCACATTGCATAAGCTTTGTTTTGTTCTTGCTTTCTAGGAACAGATAATTCCTTAGGCTTTTTCATTTCACAGGTTGCAGGATTAACTGGATGGAAACTGACCCTGAGGGAGACCCTGAACACAACACTATTTCATTTCTCCTCATCTCTTTCAGCAAAGGACTTAACTCTTAACATTCAAATTCCTGATGCAGGTAGAGGCCATTCCAGTGAGAACAGGTAAGAGCTCAACCTTCACTCATAACCTTCCCATGCCCTTGGTTCAGACCCATCCCACAGACATCCCTTTCTTTGCCTCTCTGCCAGTCCCCATCACTGTACCCCTATCATCACTTCAGGCAGATACCTGCTACTCAGGTACAGGGCATACCAGTCAGAATAGGTAAGACCCTGCCCTTGGAATACTCTCACACCCACGGTTCAGAGCTGAAAGACCCAACCCCCACCTACTGCCTTTCCACTCCTGCTGCCGTGCTCCCACACTGGAGATCTGCTGCTCAGGTGCAGGGCACACCATTCAGGAGAATAGAGATCCCCTGGTGGTTCAAAGCCCATGTTAGCTATCAGAAGTCCAGCCTGCTGACACTGATGGAGACTCCCTGTTGGATCAGGGGTCAGGGTGGCTGTCAGTGATATAGACCACAGGGACCAGAAGACCAAAGAAGAAACAAAAACTAAGGAACAAAACACCCATCCAAAAATTCAGCACAGAAATTGGTACCTAGACCTATATCCATCTCAAACCTAGATATCTATATGCCAGGGCAATATGGCACTACCAGAGCCCAGCTATCCTAATACAGCAACCCTGGAATAGTCCCATATAGCTGAAACACATGAACTTAAAGCCAACTTTAAAAATATGGTAGTGGTCCTTAAAGAGGAAATGAATAAATCTCTTAAAGAAATCCAGGAAAACATGAAGAAGCCATGGAGAGAAATGAGTAGATGCCTTAAAGAGAGCCACGAAAAAACCCAAACAGATGAAGGAAATGAATAAAACACTGAAACATCAAATATAACCAATAAAGAGAACACAAACTGAGGGAATCCCAGAGATGGAAAACCTAGGTATGTGAACAGGAACTACAGACGCAAGCATTACCTACAGAATACAAGAGATGAGAATCTTAGGCGTAGAAGATATGATAGAAAGAAATTGATACATTGATCAAAGAAAATGTTAACTCTAAAATGTTCCTGGCGCAAAACATTCAGGCAATCTGGGGCACTATGGAAAGACCAAACCTAAGTATAATAGGAATAGAAGAAGTAGGTTCCAACTCAAAGGGAAAGAAAATATTTTCAAAGAAAAATATCATAGGGGAAAAATTTCCTAATCTAAAGGAGATGCCTATAAAAGTACAAGTTTACAGAACAAATAGATTGAGCCAGAAAAGAAAGTACCCCATATATATAATTATCAAAACACTAAGCACACAGAACAAAGAATATTAAAATCTGGAAGAAAAAGGAGGCCAAGTAACATAGAAAGGCAGACCTATTAGAATAACACCTGAATTCTCAACATGGACTCTAAAAGCCAGAAGGGTCTGGACAGATGTCTTGTAGACTCTAAGGGACCACAGAATAGATATCATGGATAGATTGAGTATAAATGGGGTTGGGGATTGGATCAGGGAAGGGTACTGGGACAGACAACAGAATTAGGGGGAATTTAGGAGTTGAGGTAGAAATCTAGTGCAGTGGATACTCCCAGGAATCGAAAGAGGGTGACCCTAGCTAAGACTCCTAGCAATGAGGGATACGGAACCTGATCCAGCATCTCCTATAACCAGACAAGTCTTCCAGTGCAGGGACTGGGACACCAACTAACCACAAAACCTTTAATCTACAATTTGTCCTGTCTACAAGATGTGCTGGGGTAAAGGTGGTGTAGAAATTCTGGGTGTGGCCAACCAATGACTGTGATCCATAGCCAAACATTAGGTGCAACTTGGAGCATCTGCAGAAGAGGAGGAGGAAGGATTGTAGGAGCCAGAGAGGTCAAGGACACCAAAAGAAAATCCACAGAATTAACTAGCCTGGGCCATAGGGGCTCCCAGAGACTGAACTGCTCACCAGGGAGGCTGCATGGGACTGACCTAGGCCCTTCACACAAGTTACAGTTGTGTAGCTTGGTCTTCTTGTGGGACTCCGAACAGTGGGGATGGGGGGCTATCTTTTACTCTCTTTCCTGATTTTGACACCATTTTCCTCTTACTGAGTTACCTCATCCAGCCTTAATATGAGGGGAGGTATCCTAGTCTTATTACAACTTGATATTTGGTTACTATCCCTGAGAGGCCTGCCATTTTCTGAAGGGAAACAGAGCAGGAGTGGATTAAGGAGCAAGCTACGGTGGGAGGGACTGAGAAGAGAGGAGGGAGGAGAAATTGTAGTGGTGATATAAGAGAGAAGAATAAACAAATAATTTCCAGGTGCTCCTTTTTCTTCAAACTATACATGTTGTGGTTTTTTCTCGCCCCTTTTGTTCTTTTTCACTGTAGACCTGCACAAGAGTTAGCATTAATAACCACATCACTACCAGATGTCTTGGAATTTCCTCTACCAAAGAAACAAGTCCAAAGCTCTTCAGTTCAGTCTCAGGCAGAATCTCAGGACAAGGGCCGATAATTGCAGCCACATTCCTTGCTAAAATAGCACAAGAATGATCTCTAGCCCAGTTGTGAATGTTGCATCCCCCTGAAAACTCTTGAGCTGGGGCTCCAGAGTCCACAGTGTTCTTAGCAAGAGTGTCTTCTGAGAGCTTCAGAGGATGGTCCATGAAGGCCTAATTACAGTGTTTAACCTCTTTCCTAGTCTAAATTTCCAAAGTCTTCCCATTGTTCCCCAAACCATCATGGCCAGAACTGTCACAGCAATACCACTACTTCCTGATACTATCTTTGTCTTAGTTACTAGGGAGAGATACCATGACTAAGGCAACTTACAGAAGACAGAAAGTTTTTAATGGGTTTACAGTTCCAGAAATTGAGTCCTTGACCATCATGGTGGGTAGCATGGCAGCAGGCAGGCAGGCATGATCCTGAGAGCAGTAGCTAAGTGGCTAAGAGCTTCCATCTGACCCACAGACATGATGCAGAGAGAGAAATGTGCTTTAAAAAGGGACAAAAACCCCTCTAATCATTTTATTTGTCCAACTACATGACATGAAAATCCTTTAAAAAGGCACATAACCTGACTTCCACACATTTCCCCATTTGCTGATTTTAGGGCTGCTGCCCCAGGACCCAGGCACATGGACCTAGCCCATGTGTTTGCCCACTCTCCACCAATGCAAAGAAAGCTATATCCGATGGCAGAGACTCATGTGACAGTCCTGATGCTCAGTGCCATTTGCCATGGTCACTCTTACACCTAGAGCCCTTTTCTCTGGGGGGGTGTAAGCCTGGGGTGCTAGAGCAGAGGGAGGGTATGTGCCCTTCACAATGGGCATTCTGTCATGGAATGAGGTGAGAGCTGACCTATGACATAACTGTCACATCAGGTCTGGCCAAGCTCAGTCACTAACTGCCATTAGTAAAGCAAGGGCTCTGCAGGGTCTGGGAAGATGAGAAGGAAGCGGCCAAGGATCTTGGGAAGTCTTCGCAATCCTGTTCCCCCTCAGGCTTCTTCTTTACCTTCTGACCAACCAAACAACATTCATTTCTTCCCATCTCAGTCCGCTGCGCCTCGGCCTGCCATTCGTACCAACCCTCTTTCTGTTTTCTACTCTACCTCTTTCCCTGCCCTGAAGAACACTTCCTACTTCCCCACCTTAATGATTGCTATGCCCAGCTCCTCCTGTGTAAACAAACTTTCCTCTAAGAGTCCGGCTTATTTCACTAACCCTTCCTACCTGTCTACCCTCATGACTACCTCTTCTACAAGAGCACCGCTGGATAGTTTCCCTCTTTCCCATCCGGAAACTAGCTACTTTCAGCCAGACTGGGTAAGTCAAAAGCCTCAAACAAGAAATCTTTGCAGATGGTTCACTACAGAAACGCCAAGGCTGTTTTCCTAGCAGCCCACTTGGTAAACACAGCGGAAGCAGGATGATGGGGCAGCTGATAGCCTGGATCCCATCTCCCCTGATTTCTCACTGAATCTGGCTGCAAATGAGAAACAGCTTCGAGGTTTTAGGAGCCCTGAGAAACTGCTTCCACAATCATCAGAGAGCCTTTTCTGAATGTCTTTCAGCGTATCCTTCAGGAACTGAGAAAGAATTCTCTAGACCCAGAGCTTTCAATTGGAGGCAACAGATCGGACCTCACATCCTTGGTAAGTGGTGCCTAGCACCAGGAAGCTCAATAGCACTACAGGTGAGAGTTAAGTGGACCAGGAGGCAGCTTGGCCTGAGTCAGGATTCCGGCTTCAGCTTAGGAGTAGCCTCACTTGTGGGTCTATTCTTAAGCCATTTTATGACTCAGTTTCCTTGGGATGAAAGTGAGATGCTGTGGAGTATGTCCTTTGCACAGTGGTCAGGAAGGTCGTGACAAGTGCTAGCAATTGTGGGAGGACATCAGTAGATGCTTAGAATACATCACAAGAGAGAAAAGGAAAAGACAGGGAACGGAGGAGTCAGTATTCAATTAGAGCACATCACTCACCACACACACACACACACACACACACACACACACACACACAGAGTCTCTCCCTCTCCCGTTCCCTCCTTCCCTCCCCCCTCTCTCTAGAGAAAAGCACTATTGTCTTGTGAGTTAATTATACAACAACGTTCAAGTAAAATGGACATTTTGTAGTTACAATGTATTGTGTTGTCTCAAGAGGAGTATAATGTTATGTGAGGGTATATCTGGATAATAAATTCAGAGCAATCAGCAAAAAGTTTACCATGGAGTCATAATTGGTAGGAAAGAAAAATGCTTCATATGAAACACATGTAAACCTGAGAAACAACCTGTGTTGAGAAGACAGTAACACATCACAGAAAAAAACAACAGTAAACAGCACCAGATAAGACACATGACGATCCAAAGATTATACAGCATATTTAAATTCAACAGCTATATGACCCAAATGGTCTCTGGGAACACAAAAAATTATAAGACCTACTTATTTGTTGTCTTTGAGAAAACTGGTTTGAATAAAGATGCATGATGCATTTATGTTTAAAATAAAAGGCTGGTGTGTCTTCTGAGGAGACTGCTCTCCTGTCCAGGTCTGTGGATTCTTCCTGCTTGATAAGAAACAAGCATGTCTTCTATACTTGACACATGTCACAAGTGCTGTACATGCTATGAGAGGCCTTTGGAAGATGTGTTCATGAGGCACTGACTCTTTTCCTAGCTCCTGTTTTAGGGAAGCTCCCCCAGCTCCCAACAAGTTGCTTCTGTTCTGTGTCTTGGCCCTGCTGTCTGAAGGGAGATGCCCATGATATCACACAAACATGCTGATGTTACAACTCCATTACTTTTATTTGCCACCTCCCCTGATCACTCTTAGACTTGACACGGGGACCCCTTGCCTTGTTGGTGAAGTTGATACATTGGACTAAGAGGCTGGTAGCAGTGTTTTAGTGTCTGTTAATCACAAGGGACATGAAGCACCTGGGAAATGACTGCCACAGCAGGTCTTACACAGGCAAAAGTCCCTCTCTGTTTTTATTGAAGAGAAAGGTTTGGAATGTCTTCTGAAAAGACGGCAAAATGGCTTCCCACCATTTTCCTTATGAAACCTAATTTCCCACTCCCATTCTTTCTCCCTGTGCTCGTTCTACTCCTGTTAGCCCCATCCTGTTGGCTCTAGCCTTCAGCCTGTTCCCCAGCCCAATCTGTCCTTTCTGTTCTCTGTCCTTCCTCCTCCCCTGATCCACACTTTCCCCCATTATCCTACCTCATCTCTATTTCTGGCTCTTCCTCTTTTCCAGACTTTTCTCTGAGCACCCTGTTCACCTTGTCCCCTTCACTGTTGGACCCAACTTCTTCTAGCATTTCAGTTCAATAGTTCTCTACTCTCTTATCCCCAGTGCAAAGCCAGCTGTGCTCTGTCAGTCCTGATGCATTGATCTTCCTCCATGGGAGGGGTCATTTGCCACACCTGCAGTTTGGCAGTGCCAGGACTGTGCTTCCCAAACAGACTGACCTGGTGTCTGTGGGAATAAGGGTGACATAGCCAGGATGCTCCTTGAGCAACATTGTATTCATTTCCTCATTGGCCTCTTCTCTCTATGTGGACACACCTGAAAAACATCCCAGATGGTATGAGTGGAACTAGTGCCCTAAAATTTTTACAGCTGTCAGGTTAATGACCTAGCTTTTCCCTGATATATTGACAGACCTAGAACTGGTCATGAATCTCATTGACTGTTTTCCTCAGGTACCAGAGAAGCTACAGCCAGAGACAAATACTGGAAATCATGAAGTGGAAGAGGCTCAACCCCTGGATAGCCTTGATGCCTTCACTCAGGAAGCACTGGTAAGCACAATCACAATGGAAGTGCTACCTAAAAAGACAGGATAGGAGAGGATCCAGTCTTGTTGGGCTGTGAATGTGGACTCAGTTCCCCACTTGTTTGTCTTTGTCTGGAAAGCTCAGCAATCCAGTCATAACTGGAGACTTGATGGTATTCCAGATCTGGTTAGGAGGGGCAAATAAGTGACCTTGGTGATTACTCTTGAGGGTGCCTGTCACACTGAAAGGCCTCAAGAAATGTAGGCTTGTGCTTGTGGATCTAGGTCTGCATGATTAACATTGGTTTATATAGAGATGTGTTTGGAAGTGCAAATAATAATCAGATCTGTTTGAAAACTATCTCAGGACAGAATGAGTTGTCATTTGTCAAGAACACAAGATTTACCAAATAACCGTTTCGAGGTGGAGAACGAAGAGGGTAAGATAAAACCTCACCCCATTTGCATGTCAGGAAACTCAGACCCTCACACTACTTTCTCTCTCACAGATACTAACCTGATGTGCACAGGCAGAGGCTGACCTGTGGAAGGGCTGCCATTTGGATCTGACAGGACATTCCATAGCAAGTTCATCAAGACAGCGTGGGTGTGGTTCTTCTGGCCAGGAACACAGCTCAGCTACTTGTGCTGCACATTTGAGATCAGAGGCTGTGCTTGTCCAAGCTACCTACCTATGGCCAACAAATTCCACATCCTTGTTTATCATTGTAAACCTGGGGACAATGCCTCTAGTTAGCACTGTCAGGAAACAGTACTCCTATAAACATTAGCTCCAGGAGCTGGAGACCTTTAAGAAGTAATCTAGAATTCCAGAGTGATATGACTGTGACCAGCAGAGACTTGATTGTCCCCCATGTGGGATTCTTTGCCCTGGGAGGACCTTAGGCTCTTCAGTATAGGAAAAGAGAAAGTCACACACAATGGGAAGCTTTGCCTCATGTCAACTTCCAACATTTGAAGGATATTTGTCATTTACATTAATTACACAATATAGACTCTCTAGAGCTTGTCTATGAGGCTTGTTTTTCTTTAATTTAATTCTTGGTGAGACTTCAATAGACTCATTATTTAATATCTATTAAGATCACATCTGTCCCATATGCAGGATATTTTCCTTGGACCTAGTAATCCAGGCAAGCATAGCGATTAGCTCAGTGGCCTGAGGCTCTACTTGGTTTAGAGTGTGCACACAGCCCTCTCTAATAATACACTTGGCTCCCGAGACCCTTACCAGCATGTACTGTGTGGGAAGATTCCATTTGGACCCAGTGGAGTAAGTTCCTCCTCTCCTTAAAGACCATCAAAACTGAACAGTTCCAGTCATACACAATCCTGTTACACATTCCTTCAAAGGTAGGAGGGATAATCTAGCTTGTACTCATTTTCAGTCTATGCATAGTAAGGCAAAACTTTAATCTCAAGTGAAATTTTAGGGACAGTCCCTGTTCTAGTTTCATTTCTTTTGCTATGATGAAATACCCTCAAAGAAAGCAACTGAAGGGAGATAAGGTTTATTTGACTTAACGATCCAGGTCAAAATTCCATCATTATGGAAAGCCAGAGCAGAAACTTGAAGCATCCATTCACAACCAACATCATACAGTCAAGAGCAGACAGGATGTATACCTGCATGCTTGTCTCTTATTCAGGTCAGGATCTAAACCCAGGGAAGGATATGGTACCACCTATTGTTATGATGACTCTTCACACACAAAATTAGTATAATCAAGACAATTAATTCCCTACATAATTGGCACCAGACAAAGCTAATCTACGTACTCCCTTGAGTGATTTTAGGTTGTATGGTTGACTATTAAAACTAACCATCACTCCTATCAACTTGACACATAAACTTTAAACCATAACCTTCTACCTCTCATCTTTAGCTCTCCTGTTATAATTCTATCAAATACAGTCCAAATTTAAAAGCCCCTGAGTCTTTAAATTTTCAATTATTTAAAAAGTCAAAAGTCTATCAACTGTGAGCTCCTTTAAAATAAAAGTCAAGGTTCCTACTTCCAGCATATACAATGGCACAGACTAAAAATTCCTACTTCAACATGGACGAATCGGGGCATCACAAGGAACAATCAGATCAAAATGAAACCAAAATCATCAGGACCAACACCAAGTCCTCAAAACTGACATCCACAAGCTGAGGCTCTTAATGTGGTCTTCTGGGTCCCACCCTCCAGCTCTGCTACCTGCAGCACACATAGTATCTCTTCTACACTTAGGCTCACTCTGTATTTCTAGCTTTCTGTAGCCTATGTCCTATGGTCCTGGTTCATGGATTAAAAAAATGTGATTAACTCAAAGTCACTGATAATGCATTGCTGTAGCGTTAAGGGAGGAAAGAAAAGCACTTCCTCTCCCTTGGAGTCATTTAACCAAAAACAAACCCAGATTTGAATTTTCTACTTCATACCCTGTGTCTTCTGACTTCTGTCTGCTGTAATCCGTGCCTGCCTGAAGACTATCTTGCGAATCTGTTCTTGTCTCTGTTGCTGTATGTCTGTGTACATCAGTCTGTCCTATGACTGTGTGTCTGTTCTTAAAGGGTTTCCCTCTGTATTGATTGAACAGTGTAGAAAGCATCACATGGGGGAAGGAATAGGATACTTTACAGAAATCTTTAACAGAGTTTTAATGTGATTAGGTCACTGGCTTCAACTGATCCCAACTGACCCAGATAATGAACACCACTGTTTATTAATCAATATCCATAAATGATATCTTTCAACCTTTTAGATAGATTTTAGAGGATTTCTTTCAACCTCTGTGTTTGCTGTTTTAAGCAAAGGATACACATGCATTGTCCTGGGTCAGATCACAGAAGAATTAAGTTTGTAGCTATGTCTTAGCTTAGGTTGTAAAAGTTGATCACATGGGACATCTCAGGCAAGTAAAGCTGATTGTTACGTTGTTCTCTTAAAGGCAGGTTAAACGAACAGGCTGAGTGAGTGCACAATAGGATAGCAGTCTTAAATGGCGTCAACAAGTACTATTAACTGTGGGTGTGAAGTCTAGCAAAATCTCTTTTAGAATTTAAGAGATTATTTTTATCAGAATGCATTGCCACAGTCCTAGAATCACAAATATCCCAGGGGTTCCATTTCAATGGTGGTTTCACCTTCATAACACACTGGTCTTTCAGGGGCTCTCTGCAGGGACTCCAACATTACCACCACATAGTGTCTAGACTCAGCTGCCATCTTTGATGCCATCAGTCTTGCAACTTTACCATCAAAACTAGTAATAAAATGCTTACAATGCTGGCAAGCTATGTTGCTGGCTTCTGTGTGCCCACCCTGTGGAAACACTTTCCTACTGTTGCAAATGGAGCACAAAAGGTATCACTTCAGTGGAACCCAATTTCTTTAACAAATATAGCTACTTTGCCAAGGACCAGCCTCCTGTAGGAGAGGGGTTCTGAGAGAAGGGATGTTTGGGAGAGGCAAAACGAAAGGACTTGAAGTCATGGGTCCCAGCTGGTGGCCTCTGTTCTGCTTGAGACAGCTTTCCAGATTGCCTTTTCTCTGTTCTGCTCTTTCTGGAGAGCTCCAGACAGCTTCCTCTCTCTATTCTTCTCAAGAACCAAGTAGTTCTCTCTTGCTATTCTAAAAATTTCTCTAGATAGTTCATCTCTTGCAGATCATGAGTCCAGCCTTTTATTTTACGTATCAATCCACATATCAATCCAGTCATTTGCTCCAAGTTCCCTTTTGATTATCCCATGAGTCAGCATCCTGTGACCCTAACACCTTGATTCTTAGGAGAAAACAAACCACTTTTTTTTTTTTAACATTGCAAAAGAATTCAGAGATCTGTCTGCCTCTGTTTAAGCACAGATGATAAATAACCCAGCAGCGTGGGGCCCCACTCTGAAATTACCATTTTTACCATGCCTGATCCTTACCTTGCTCTGTCCTAGGTCCACCTTGAACTCAGGAATCTGTCTGCCCTTGTAAGCATAAACAACAGCAACAAAACAAAACAAAACAAAACCAAAAAAACCAAAAAAACCAAAAAACCAAAAAACCAAAAAACCAAAAAACCCAACCCAACCCAACCCAAACCAAACCAAAACAAAACTTAGCTGAGTTAGATCTCCTGTAATGACCATTTCCTAATTCTCTTTCTCTCCTTGCTTAGTATCTCTCTGACAAGCTGGCTCATAGTGCAGATGCTTTTGTTCTTCTAGGTCAATGAAGCCCTCATATAATCTTATTACATCCTTATATTTTGGATAGTTGATAAATTATATATTTTTGAACTCATGTTTTTAGAGTTCTTTTCCTTAAGGGCCTTCCTTCAGTCCTTATCTAGCGTTTACTGTTTTGCTGAGACATTAGCCACACCTTCACTATAGCAGCACATTCTGCCCCATGTTTGGGGGCCACTCTGTACCTGAACGAGCTGCTGCTCTGGTCTGCAGGTCAGTGTCTAGCAAGAGAGAGAGTGGGGATGGAAGGGCAAGAGACACGAAGAATGGAGACACAAGACAGAGAGTCTGTTCAAGTCCCCTTTATTGAAATGAAATCATGGGTATATATAAGCACAAGCAGGGGAATGCAGCTGAAGACACTTTACCACATGCACCTTGCAGCTGGGGGCATTAAACAACAAAACAAGATATGTGAGAAAAACAAAATGTTTATCAGAGTGTGCTCAGCTGTTGCTGGCTGTTGAAAACAAGTCTCTTGTCAGGGTATATGGCCTGAGATGGCTGCAAAGATGATAGCTGCTTTCTGCTAGGAGTCGGCTCCCAACACTTCACCTCCCAGACTTGTGCTGTCTCTGATTATCATGGAGTCAGTGAGGACATTCCATGAAGGAGGAATGTAAAAATATATACAGTATTATGTAGACAAACCTTATGCCCACAGCGGCCAGTGACACTAGTGGAGACACATGCTCTTGGCTCTGTCCCAGGGGCGAGAACTAGTCATTCTACCCCTACCAAGGCCATGCTGGACCTGACACCACTTCTCAGCCCAATTGGGATGCACTCCTGACAAGAACATTTCTCTTAATTCAACCTCATTTAGCTTCTCAAGACACAGGTAGTAAATAAGCCACTTTTTTTTTTTTTGCATAAAATATCAAACAAATGGCCCCTGTGCTAATACTCCATGAAGTCTTTGTTGGCTCTGAAATATGAGCTGGGCTTCCACTGTCCACATTTGTCAGAGTTCTTATGCTCCAAGCTCCCATAGGAATGGCCTGTTATGCCAATGCTCAGGATTCAGCAATTCCTCTAGCCTGAAGTTTGAATCTCTTCCACATTACTAGGAAAAACATGGTCAGGTTTATCACAGTAATGACTCTGTACATTGAGATTAATTTCTGCCCTAATTATAGTCTGTTTCTGTGATAAAATATCCCAACAAAAAGCAGCTGAGCAAGAAAGCATTTATCTGGCAAGTCAGTTATTTTCCATCACTGTAGGGAAGTCAAGACAGAACTTGGAAGCAAGTTAGTTAATACTATCCATAGCCCAGAGCAGAGAGGCCATTCACAGTGGCATGGGCAATCTCCCAGCAGCCATACCCCACAGGAGAGTTATTCTCCCTCCCTCCCTCCCTCCCTCCCTCCCTCCCTCCCT
>NW_021620459.1:1941760-2032855 GCF_004785775.1 Grammomys surdaster | reverse complement strand
CCCTGTGAGCCTCCAAGAGCCAATAACTCCTCCACTAATGGTGGGGCCAAAGAGGCCCTTCACACGTCTTGATGGAATTTTTCTGGCTTGATCTTGTAAAGGTCTGCTCAGGAACATGGCATCTATGAGCTAATGTGTTTAGAAGTTGGCACCCACCGCACCCAATGCCTCTTACATTCTTTTATTTTCCTTTTTTTCTTTATTGGATATTTTCTCTATTTACATTTCTTTTTTTTATTGGATGTTTTATTTACATTTCATATGTTGTCCTCTTACCCCATCCCCCACCCACCCAGGAACCCCCATCCCCTCACCCCTCCTCCTCCTTTTCTGCGGATGTAACCCCTCCCTACCCCCCCACTCCCACCTCCCCACCCTCAAAATTCCCACCCTCTGGGGCTTCCAGCCTTCATGAGGCCAAGGATCTCTTCTTCCACCTATGCCCAGCAGGGCCCTCCACTCTTACATATTCAGCTGAAGCCATGGATCCCTCCCTAAGTGCTCCCAGGGTGGTGGTTTAGACCCTGGGAGCTCTGGTTGGTTGGTATTGTTGCTCTCCTCATGGGGCCACAAACCCTTTCAGCTCAAATGGCCTTCACTCTTGCTCCTCCATTGGGAACCCCATGATCAGTTCAATGGCTAGTTGTGAGCATCTGCCTCTGAATATGTCAGACTCTTGAAGACCTCTGAGGAGACATCCATATCAGGCTCTTATCAGCATGCACTTCCTGACTTCCACATCAGCATCTACCTTTGGTGACTGCACATGGGATGGATACTCAGGAGGAATGGTCTTCAGATGGCCCCTCCTTCAGTTTCTGTCCCTCACTTTGTCTCCATATTTGCTCCCTTGAGTATTTTGTTGCTCCTTCTAAGAAGGACCGAATCACCCCGACTTGGTCTTCCTTCTTCATGAAATTCTTGTGTCCTGTGAGTTGCATCTTGAGCACTTCAAGGTTCTGGGCTAATATCCAATAATCAGTGAGTGAATAACATGTGTGTTCTTTTGTGATTGGCTGACTTCACTCAGGATGATAGTTTCTAGTTCCATCCATTTACCTAGGAAACTCTTGTATTCATTGTTTTTAATAGCTGAGTAATACTCCATTGTGTAAATATACCACATTTTTTGAATCCATTCCTCTGATGAAGGACATCTGGGTTCTTTCCAGCTCCTGGCTATTATAAATAAGGCTGCTATGAACATAGTTGAGCATATGTCCTTGTTATATGTTTGAGCATCTTCTGGGTATATGCCTAGGAGTGGTATAGCTGGATCCTCAGGTAATGCTATGTCCAATTTTCTGAGGAACAGCCAGACTGATTTCTAGAGTGGTTGCACCATCTTGCAGTCCCACCAACAATGGGACACCCTCCACACCCTTGCCAGCATCTACTATCACCTGAGTTTTTAATCTTAGCCATTCTGACTGGTGTGAGACGGAATCTCAGGGTTGTTTTGATTTGCATTTCCCTGACGACTAAGGATACTGAACATTTCTTTAGGTGCTTCTAGTCTATTTGGTGTTCTGTAGGCTTCTTGTATGTTTATGGGCATCTTGTTCTTTAGGTTAGGGAAGTTTTCCTCAATAATTTTGTTGAAGATATTTACTGTCCCTTTAAGTTGGGACTCTTCATTCTCATCTATACCTATTATCCTTAGGTTTGGTCTTCTCATTGTGTCCTGGATTTCCTGGATGTTTTGAGTTAGAAGTTTTTTGCATTTTGCATTTTCTTTGGCAACTGTGTCAATATTTTCCGCCATATCTTCTGCATTTGAGATTCTCTCTTCTATCTCTTGTATTCGGTTGGTGATGCTTGTGTCTATGACTCCTGATCTCTTTCTTAGGTTTTCTATCTCCATGGTTGTCTCCCTTTGAGCTTTCTTTATTGTTTCTATTTCCATTTTCAGATCCTGAATGTTTTTGTGTAATTCCTTCTTTGTGTTTTCTTGCATTTCTTTAAAGGATTTCTGTGATTCCTGTTTAAGGACTTCTACCTGTTTACTTGTATTCCTGTATTTCTTTAAGGGAGTTACTTATATCCTTATAATCCTCTATCATCATCATGAGAAGTGATTTTAATTCTGAATCCTGCTTTGGTGTGATGGGGTGTACAGGGCTTGCTATATTGGGAGAACTGGGTACTGAGGATGCCAAGAAATTTTGGTTTCTGTTGCTTATGTTCTTGCGCTTGCCTTTCGCCATCTGGTTAACTCTAGTGTTACCTGCCCTCACTGTGTAAGACTGGAGTCTGTATTTCCAGTTATCTTGCTTGTTGCAGAGCTCCTCAGAGTCCAGATGTCTCTGTGGTCTTATTCTCCTAATCTCCTGTGTGGAAGAACTCCTGGGACTCAGGCCCCCTCTTGGATCTGGAAATCCTTCTGCTCTGGGTGCAGTGGTTCCTCTAGAATGGCTCAGGATATGATGTCTCCCAAGTGCAAACCACCTTGGTGTCTGCTGCTCTGAGTGCAGTGGCTCCTCTAGGATGGCTCAGGATTCAGTATCTCCACAGGAGCAGACCAACTCTGTGTCTGCCCCAGCCCGAAGGCTCTATTTACATTTCATTGTTATCCCCTTTTCTGGTTCCCCCCTTTCCCCTCCCCCTCCCCCTGCTTCTATTCTTTCTGTACCCTATCCCACAATGTTTCTTGTTCTTTGGATAGAGGTAATTGATTATAGATGATCCCAGGTGAAATTTCACAGTTACACATATGTAGTACTTTGTCCAGTTATGAGTTTCTGCATTAGCCACTACCAATTGCAAAACTAAGTAACCACACATCACCTTCTCACGAATCTTATTAAAAGCAAGTGCCAGCCAATAGTCCAAGCTCTCAAGGAACTTGACTCTGTGGCCCTTTACTCACTTGCAGTGCTTTCTGGCCTATTCTATGGTTTTGTTTTCAACATCTTCCTGCTACTTTTGCAATCTTTGTGTGCCTTTATTTCAACTCCTTGAATAACTGGCTGAGAACCTGGAAACATGCAAGCTGGGCACTGATCACCAGTACACTAGATCCCTAACAAGGCATATGCATCAGTCACCTCTTAAAACAACTTACCTCTGAGACTTCTCTAACTATGCTCTCTCTTGAAGCTAGATAGCCCTCTATTTGGAGTTCAGGGAGACTCAATGAATATGCACAGGCCATTCTCCTTCAACTTTATTACACTTCTGGTATCATGGAACATCAGAATGAAGAAAGCACGCACAAGCTTTTTACCTATATTGAAAGATGTGGACTGAAATATCCACATTTCAGAAAACATGTAGTAAGAGAAGGAAACGTGAGGGCACAGTTTAAACCAGGTCCAAATCCAGAGAGTCCCCACTTCCTAGGAGCTTCTGTCTGATTCTGTTTTCTTCTCTCCAGGGGAACCTGAAGTGACGGGACCTCAAGATTTCTAAATAACTTCAGGACCCAAAATGATGCTACTGCCTACAAAGCTAAAATATGATATCTGGGACAGAGTCATCAGAAGCAGCTTGCTTCCCATGTAGCCATTCCATGGATAAAATAAACAAAGTGGATATGGTTCACAGAGATGTTACATTTGCAAATAAATTAACAACCATATCAATTTTAACTACGGATCTGTAAACAAGTTAAGGGAAAGGAAGTTATTTTATGCTGACCCTGCAGTCATTACTAAAGGAAGAAAGCATGCATAAGCTTTTACCTGCATTGAAAGGACACAACGTGTCAAATTTTTGAGGAAAAATTATGAAAAAATAAATGTGGAGATAGGAGAAACTGGTATTTTCATTGGAGATTTCAACCTCCCTGTATAAGAAGTGGAATAAAGGAGGTAGCAAAGACCAACAAGTTATACCCCTCTCCTTAATCATTTACTTCCTGCATAAATAGCAGGTTGTACGTTAGTCTCAAGGTCACAAGGTAGGCCAAACTCAAAGTCAAAACACATCTTAAAGCACTGAAAATAGTAGAAAAGCTTCAGCTCTAAAACCATAGGACGTTAAATTAGAAATTAGAACCAAGAAATAAGTACTAATTTACTAGGTACAGATATGAAATCATGCTTTTAAAAAATTTATGTGAATTTATGTGCTACATAGTCATTCCTTAGAGGAAAAGTAACATCATGTAATAGAGACAAAAGGAAAAAATTACACTTTTATATTAAAATCCAGGTGCTACAATACAAATTAAATTGAAAGTAAACAGAAAGAAAACAAATTATAATGGTAACAAATGAAACCAGAAAAAAAAAAAGAATAACATACTCAGGCCAGTTACATAAAAAGATAAATCATACCAACAGTTTTCTAGCTAATCTAAAAATATGAGAGAAAAAGATATTTCAAGGTAAGTGATTTGGCCAGCTCTAAGCTAACATATTTTTAATATTAAAACAAGATATTCCTTAAATGACAAAATTAAGGGGAAAATGACACAAGAGACATTCTGTATCAAAGTGTCCATTAAAATATATCAATTATCTGGATTACGGGTGTAACTTGCCAATCATGTGACTTCACAGGTGTGGGCTAACTAATCTAACTATCCCTTCACACTCAAGAGTAGAGGTCAACCTAATCTAGACAATGCCTTATACCTGTGTCCAGAAGCTTTGCATCATGGGGGCTTCCAGATCCCGTCGACTCAACAATACAGACTATCACAGCTAACTTCACACCATCATACAAAAAAATGAAAAACATCTTTTCATGGGTTAATAAGCAAAGAGCGTGTGGAGTAGACAAAACCTCTGAGACTGAGGAAGTTACATGCAATTCCCAAGTCTGATATTTGAGGAAAAATTAGCAGGAAAAAAGGCATCAAAGCAATAGCAAAGAACATTCAGAAAACTAGAAAACAGTGTATGTGTAGCACCAGACAAAGGAGGGGACGAGCGTGGCAGCCGAGGTAACAGTGGGCACGAATCCTCTCTAAACTAAGGCAGGGCCAGAGACAACAGTGCCATGAAGACCAGAGGGATGCAGGGCGGGGTTAAGCATCAGAAAGATCTATTAATATTTAATAAGTAAACAATTCTATTAGAAAACAAATGATCAAATGATACCTATTGCCAAATATAAAAATTACCCAAAAGTAATTGCCACATCAACCCCAGTAGAATCTGTGTGACAAGTTCCACAGACTGAGGCAAAAACTTCAAAAGAAGAAGGCCTCCTGGAACTGGTTGTGGAACTCTTGCCCAGAACAAAATATTGAGCCATAATTCTCATGGCAATATATGTTTTATCTTCTTTTATTCCATTTCTTATTAACAAAATGTTTCTGATAGCCTAGGCTAAGATCTTAAGCGAGAAAAATGGGTAAGAAACCATCCCTTGAGACGGGGTCACTAGCCATGACCTTATCTCAGGGAAAACCAGAGCTTTACTTCATAAATCATTTACAAAATTACGTAATAGTATTATGATAGATAAGAACTTTCCTAACAAAATTTCATATGGTATATGGAAAGCCTTAAATAAAAAGAATTAAAGTGGTTTAAATTTATGCCTTGAAGATTTACAAAAAATCAGGCACTAGATGTTAAACAATAGCTGATCATAAAAATTTATTAACCTGCTCTTGGATATATGCCACTAGCTTTGGATGACTGCTTCACTGAATATACCCTTTCAGAATTGTAATATCTGGATAATTATTATTGTGCGAAATAACAATGACGTTACCTGTTCTATCCGTGATTGCTTTACTGAATACGTCTTTTTAGAGTTGAAATACTTGGATGATTTTTGTGTTTTACTGTGCCAAATGACATTATCTGTCCTATTTGTGATTGTTTCACTGATACATCTTTTTAGAGTTGTAGTACTTGTTTTTTATGTATAAAACCCTTGCTTGAGAGCTGCAAAATACACTCAGAATCAAACTGCCTCTGTGTTTCTGTTTGCCACCACCAAATCCTTATCCATCTAGCCTTCAAGGACACTCGTCTCAGGGACCCCCATACCTGATTGGGGTGGTCCCTGACAAGTGATCACTAAGAAAATACTTAAAAGAAGGTGATTGGGTTGCAGGTTCACATGACTTGGAAGTGAGAGAGACTCTACTTCTGGATCAAGGGTGACACAGCTCAGTGGCAAAGTGTCTGCTTCCCAACCATGAGCAGTGGATCTCTGTTCCCAGCTCTGATGGACACACTGGGATGGAGCAACAACATGTATCTGTAATCCCAGCACTGGTGGACACAACACGAAGACCATGGGTTTATCTGAAGCCAGATTAGCTAGAAGTGCTGAGTTACAGGTTCAGTGAGAAATTCTGTCTCAGCACCCACAGCCACAGGTGAGTACACCAGCACTCATACATGTACACACACATGCACAAACAAACACATCCCAGAAGGAATTACAAAATACCTAAGAACTTGGGCAGGGGAGTGAATATGATTAAAACTTTTTGTACAAAACTCTCAAAGGACTAAGACTGTTAACTTTAAAAACTATAGTAACATAAAAAATTTGACCAAAAAATAGACTAGTGAATACAATTTAAAACATCATTGTTGATTCATCTCACCAAAAGCAATTCCCACCCACACTGGCCGCAAAATCCTAGCAAGAATATAGTTTTTCCATGGTTGTGTAGGAGTAATGTGAGCAATGTCAGTATAAATAAGCATATGTGTGCTTGTGGATAAGAGGAATGGCATGCAAATAGAAGAAGAGAATTAGTATTTTAACATCTAGGGAATCATAACGTGAATTTTAGAGTATTTCTGAAAGTTCACAGAGAAATTCATTCAATTGTAGGACTAATAGAGTTAAAATAAAACTTAGATATTTTACTACTACATGTACTGCACATAAGGTAGTAAGTGTAATGTGATGAATTCGTTTCAAATGTATATTTGAAAATCTGAGCATTTAAAAACAACTTTTAAACAAGCAAGTAGAATGCAGGTGTTATGATGAGCAAAAGTGAGTCCCCATAAAATATTCTTTAGTGAGGAAGGCAGAAAAGATGGGGCTGAGAGAAATGGGAACAAAGAGAAGGAAAGGAAGAGAAACATTTGAGACTTGATAAGCTTCAGTTCACCTAGGGAGTGACCTGCTGGGAACCATGCAGGGCATTTTTCTCTCTCTCTTTGGAAGGCCATAGTGGGGGCATAGCACTGGCGGTTTTCTTTTTAAATTCTTTGTTATGCTGGGGCCAGAAGCCATTGGCATCAGGGAATTAACACGTGATTGTTTAATGGGGGTTGGGGGTGGAGGGTGTTTAAGTAAACAAGTGATTATTCTGGCTCTTTGTTCTCTTCCTGAGTTCCTTAACTCCTTGTGAGCCAGGAAAGTCATGCTCTCAGAAAGAAAAACTTGTACACAGGCAATATGCACAGACACACACATATATTCATACACACACACACACACACACACACACACAAACACACATTCTGGTTGGGGTTGGGCCTGACCACCTGTCTTATCAACTCCACAAATATTCATGCATACTTACATACACACACCTATACATACATACATACATACATACATACATACATACATACATACATGCATACATACACACATTTGGTGGATGGAGCAAAAACCCCAGGATCAGGTTCCATTCAGCAAATACCAATGCAGAAAAAGACACTCATTCTGGATGAAAAATAAGCTCCAACTTTTATTGCTCAGAGAAAGAAAAAGCTTCTATCTTTTTATTGCTGAAAATAAGAAAAAAAACTCATCATCTTTATTGCTGAAATACAAAAGGCTTCATCTCTATTGGTGAAAGAAAAAAAACTTTTCTTATTTCTGAATGAAAGAAGCCTTGTTCTTGTCAGTAAGAAGCCTGCTTTCTTTTGTTGTCATTTTTAGTTTTTATACCTTCTCAGGAGAATACATCACATGGTCTTTCAAGTCCTGCATGACCCAGAAGAATGGTGTGACAGACTGTTTTACTGCCCCTGAAACAGCCTGCAGGGCATGGGCATCCATGAGTGTTGATGGTTGCTGGGCATGAGGTTTGTTTGTATAAAAAGCTATAGATTTTGCTTCATGTTCCTCTTTCAGGAAACATTCTCCCTGCCAAGGTTATTAGGGAATGTCTTCTCTGCCAAGGTTAATGACTGCATGATAATCAAGACATTATGAGTCCAAGTGGCAAAGATAGATCTAGTGTCGCAGCAAATGGTAAACCCTGAGACCTTCAGGACAACCCTTACAGCTGTGGGAAAGAACTCTGAAAACATGAGTTAAAAAATATATAATTTGTCAACTATGCAAAATTTAAGGATGCAATGTGGTTGTATAAGGAGCTTCATGAACCTAGAGGAGCAGAGCCAGTTGCATTGTAAGCTAGCTTGTTAGAAAGATACAAAGGCAGACAGATTCCTGAGTTCAAGGTCAGCAAGGGACAGAGAGTTCAGGTCCAGGACCAGGAATGGTAATTTCAGGATGAGATCCCACCCAGCCAAACTTATTGTTTGTACTAACAAAGGCAGGCAGATCTCTGAATTCATTTGCAATGTTAAAAAATATGCTTGCTGTCTTTTTCTAAGAATCAGGGGGCGGGGTCACAGAATGCTGATTTGTGGGATAATTAAAGGGGAACCTAGACTAAATGACTGAATTTAGATGTAAATAAAAGACTGGGTCTCGGTCAGGGAGAGCTGAGCTATCAGGATGAGCTGTTGGAGATCTCCAGAAGAAGTTGTTTCAAGCATAACACAGATTGTACCCCATAATTGATTTTTTTTCTGCTCTCAAATACCCCTTCTCTCAGGAACCCCTCTCCAAGCCGAGGTTGGTTCTTGGCATCCAAACATCTTTACATCCCAAAAGTTCATCATAAATCGAATAAGGAGTTTTAGCAGGAATGTTTAAACATGTGTTTCTATTAAGAGTACCTATCTAATTAAACATTCATTATCTGTCACTAGCTCCACAAGTTCATCAAAAATTTAAAAGAACAATTCTTATAAGTTAGCACAGTTTTGTCAATAGGAAAGTCATCTGCCTTGTGTCTCATTAGTTTTGAAGTTTTGTATAGATAAATACAGTCAGCATTTTATCTTCTGTCTTTTCACCTACAATACATTGTGAATTTCCAGTGTATTTTACATATCAGATAATGGGCTCACAGATAGCCTAGAAGAAATGCTTTCCCTGATCATAAATTTGCTCCAAGCATGCTTTCTATCCTAATGTACTTAGACTGTGACACATGAATGTTTACGGCGTTTTCTATAGAGGGTTCACAATTTACTTGTATACATTTTGAATCATTATTAGGAGAGGATATATTCATTGATCTGCAGACAATCTGCCCAAATAGGATGGGCTCATGCCCAGGGATTATTAGACTAATTGAATAATGACCAGAAAGTCATGTCAGCAATAAAAACCAATCAAAATAAAAACAAAAATAGAGATGAGATTTTTTTTAAAGGCCCTACAACTCAGAATTTACCCATTGTAGCCATAGAAAGATGGTGGGCCATCTCCAGGAATGTTACCTGCATGCCTTTAGCCTATCTTAGATGCCTCCTGACAAAAATCCATGATTTAAAATTTTAATTTTATTTCTCATGGTTTGAGAATTTCATACACATACAATATGTTTTAATCAACTCTGCACCCTCATCCCCTCCTCTCTAATTCCTCCCATGTCTGCCCCACTGTCATTCTTCTCTTCTAACTTCACATGTTCTCCTTTTACAAAAACACAGAGTCCAGTTAGTGCTGTCTGTATATGCATGGGTGTAGGACCATCCATGGGAACATTCATGTGTAGGATTCATGGACTACATCCCTGAAAAAAACTGACTCTTCTTCCCTCACAGGTTATCAATAGCCAGTAGCTTCCCAGCATGGAGTGGGACTTCATGAGCCCTGCCCTGACAGTGCTGGGACTTGATCATTTGCGTGTCTTCTGTGTGAAGTGAGTTCATGTGTATAACTGCTTTGTTCAGTAAATGCTGTTTTGCTGAAGACTCCTATTACTTCCAGTGCCTAGAATCTTTCTGGCCCCTCTTCCATGATGATATCAATCTTTTATTCTTTGCACAATGACGACCACTTGAGCATTTCTGAAGTAATCACCATCTAGTGCAAAAAAAAATGCTCTTTGATGAAGGCTAAAAGTTGCCAATTAAAGAGAATGAGTTAAGGTAGAAAAAATTAATTCTGATATGTCTGAAAAGCATCCTTATGAGACATCCATAGACAGGTAGGTAGGCCAAGGCTTTGTATAAAGCCAGCTGCTGAACAAGCATAGGCAACAAAGCAAGAAATAGTGTTCCTCTCTGGTTTCTGCCTCAAGCTTCATACTTCGGCTGACCTTGATGGTTGACTATAACCTCTAATCTAAAATGTTCCTTTTCTTTTCCAAGTTCAGTTTGGCCACTGTTTTATCACAGCAACAGAAAGCAAACAGGAGTACGTGGTAACCATCTCTCGCCACCTGTCCTTAACCACTATCTCCTCTACCTGATCCCTGGTAACCAACACCCGCATGAACTAAGTCCCAGTAACCACCATGTGCTTCCAAGCTGTCCCTTGTAGCCAACATTTCCCCACAGACAGTCTCTGCTTATTTATATGTTCCCCAACCCAATCCATGCTAAACATCTCTTCTTACCCAGACCCAGGTAATCAACAAGCCCTCTGAAACTTAGTCCTTGGAACCCAGTCTCCTCACATCTAGGCCATGATACCTAAGAACTCACCCACCCAGGTCCTGATGACCTTTATCTGCCTCCGTAATCTTCCAGGTAAATGGATATTTTTATCCATTCAGTCTCTAATTAACAACCTCTCTTTTCACCAGTTCTTTATAACCTGGTTCTCCCTGACATGTATCACGCTACTAACTAGCTCTTGGTCACCAAGATCTCCCTCAACTAAGTTGTTAGTAATCAACATCTTCCCATGAGGAGCCTCTGGTATCCAATCATCCTCACAGCATTGCCTTGCTGACCAACATCTCCCTTTTCCAAGTCCCTGATAAAGTTTCTCAGCCCAGTTCTAGGTAACCAACACAATCCCACCCAGTTCCTGGCAACCAATATCTCCCTTGGTCTTGTCCCTGGTCATATTCGTGGACAGTAACATCTTCCAGAACATAGTCTAAGTTAACCAAAATCCCTGTTTACAATATATCCCTAGTAAGCAACTGATTGAAGCACATAGTCACCTGTAACTGTGATTTTCTTTTTCCTAGCTCTCGATACCGCACAACTTAAGGAAGAACATTTATTCTGGCTTATGTTGCATTTATTTTGGCTTATATTTCTAGGCACTCATTCCTTCACAGTCAGAAGACTTGGCAGAAGATAGAGAAGACTAAACCTAGAGGGAAGGGAAGGTATGTTCACAGAAGCAGTAGGCTTTATATCCCTGCTGTCACTCCTATGTGAGAAGCTGAGCAAGCAGCAGGTGGGGATGGGTTATAAAACCTCCAGGTCAGGCCCCCAAGGACTCACTTCCTTTAAAGAGCCACCACTTCTTGGATGTCCTAAAACCCTCTGCAAACAGTGCCACTCAAGTGTTCAAATATTAAGACAAAGAGAAGTCAAGTCCACATACCTCAAGCTTCCTACGAGAAATGAAATATTTTAATCATGCATATTTTAATGTGTAAGTTACAGTATGATAAAAATATATTTGTGCAGCTAATATGTTGGGAATTGGCAACAAGTTTTTTTTTTCTTCAATGTACTGAGATCAGTTTTAAAGTCCCTGGAGCCATCAGAGTCATCTGACAAATTTTTAAGATCAGCTCACATACTTCTGGCATATACTGTCAATTTACAGCCTTGGGCTGGGTGGAGTGAAGAGTTTCCATGATTGTCTCACATGGATGCTGAGACATTCACAATCAGGGTGAAAAATGAAAGGATTTGTCATGGTGACAATCAAAAAGAAAACTACAATTTTATTTCCAAATTGCAATCACCACCGCCTATAATTTTATGTATTCAGCAGGCAAATTCTTCCTACTTCTAGAAACTGTACACTAGTGGTATTATGAGCCCTTTTGTTGGTGATGTTTCTTATCTATTGATTCTGACCTCTCTCTCTCTCTCTCTCTCTCTCTCTCTCTCTCTCTCTCTCTCTCTGTGTGTGTGTGTATATATGTGTATTCTTTCTCTTTGTATGTGGCATATGTTGAATGTTTCTGCACATATGCGTGTATGCTTGTTTGCACACACATGTTGCATGTGTGTGTAGGACAGAGGTTAGTCAGGCATCTTTCTTGATTACTCTCCATCTGTTATTTTTATTTTTTGAGTATTTTTGTTCTTTATTGGATTGGAAACTATCAATACAATAGTAATAATTGTGACCTCTAGTATTCTAACACACAACATTTTAACATATTTGAATACAAAAGCCTTTACAAACAAACAAACAAACAAATAAGAAAGCAAGCTAAAAACAAAGAAGAGTGGAATACTTCTTTTCATTTCTATTTATTGCACAGCTTTTGGGGTGTAATGGGCTGTAAAATTAAGATGTAATTCACTTGCTGGCCATACAAGGTGACTGCTAAGCTATTGAATGTCGTTTCTATCAATTCCTTCCTTCATTCAGTTCGTGTTGGTTGAACTGTTCCATGAGCACTTCTTCATGTGTCACGTAGCTAACTGACTGCACTGTTATTGTCTTCCTGGACTATCCTTGTTTTCCTTAAGATCCCCTCAAACTTCTGCTTATTCATAAGACTAAGTTCAAGGTGGCTCTACCTCTTCAAAGTTTTTCCTAGTGATCACAGACAACACAGAGCTCAAAGAAATACTTTGCCTTCTGCTTTGATTTGTGGAGTGTTCATACATTTGGCACAGACATCTCTAAGAATTGCCAGTCATGGCCGTGATTGATTCTATGGTTTGGTCATTCTTTGCATTGATGCTTCTCTTCTTGAGTATAACCTTAACTCCTCGATATTTTCATTGTTGGCCCTTGTCTGATAGGACCACTCCACCTTATTATTTGATACGGGACTTCTGGCTGAACCCAGAGATTATCTGTTTGACTATATTGGCTGGCAAATAAGCTTTAGAGATTCATGCATTTTTTTCCTCTCTTCTTCACAACACTGGGCCTATTGGTGGTCATTGCCATGCCTGTGTTCAGCATGTCATTGAGTCCTTTGGGTCCCAGTTAAATGCTTTCTTTTGGAAGAGTTGCCTTGGTCATGGTGTCTCTTCACAACAACAGCTAACTAAGACAGCCTTGTTGATGGCCCAGTGTAAGGCCTATGTTTCCTGGGAAGATTTGTTCACAGTTTTCCATGTCGACCAAGCATAACATTTTTGTGCATATAAGTAGGGGCACGTGTCACTTATTAAATATGTTTTATGTCCGATGTTGCCAGGAAAGACCTCCTAGGATCCGATGTAGATGAGGCCTAGTAGGCAGAAACTCTGTTTCAGGAGTAAGGAATAGCTTAGTAAGGCTATTTTTTTTAATGTTTTGTTTGTTTGTTTGTTTTACTATTTTTAATAGTAAGACCATTAAGAAACTCCTGGGTCATATCAAATTAATTGTCATGATCCCAGTCTTATTTGTGTTGATCCTTTGTATTAGACATAGCATGTGACACACAATAGGAATGTTATGTCTAACATTAAAGTGATCAAGAACACTGACTTTGGGAAGTTAGCAGATAAAGGAGACAATATTTCACCAAGTACAATTTATATTATTTTAAAACTAGATTGACTATATATTCTTCCCATTATCTACAATTATTTGTATTCTATGAAATATTTTATTTCATATTTGGATCACTTAAGGGAGAGTTTTTTAATGCTTTTAATTTTAAGGTGTTTTCCTCCACAGATTTTATAGCCATAACTTCATGTGGAGTGGCTAGCTCCAATTCTTTGGAATGCTTTGTTTTATAATTCTTATTTGTGGATACTGACTTAACTCCTGGAAGTAGAAAGGGTGGTTGTTTTAGTTAGGGTTTTACTGCTATGAACAGACATTACGCCCAAGGTAACTCATAATGACAACATTTAGTTGGGGCTAGCTTACAGGTTCAGAGGTTCAGTCCATATGGCAGCATCTAGGTAGGCATGGTACAGGAGGAACTGAGAGTTCAACATCTTGTTCCAAAAACAAACAGAAGACTGGCATCTTCAGGCTACTAGAAGGAAGCCCTCAAAACCCATACTTACAGTGATACACTTCCTTCAACAAGGCCACACCTCCAAATAGTGCCACTCCCTGCACCAAGCATATTTAAACTACGATAGTGCTACTTCATAAATGTATCAGGGTAAATTGGGACTGTAAGTATACATATGAGTAATAAAACCTTACTGGGGAAGCCAGAACCAAACATTTATTGGACAGGGAAAATTCAGGAAAGGGTGCAACTCATCTGGGCTCCATAGTGTGGTGGGCTCCTAGCACTGTGGTGGTGATGGCCACTACTAACTCAATGTGCATGTCAAGGGCCTATGGGAGAGAACTATGCAGTGTCCTCTGATCTTCAGCTCAGCTCCATTCCTGCTGTCTACGAAATCTGTTCAGCTGTGGTCTGTTTGTCCTCCTGTTTACTCATCTGGACTCAATTCTTCAGCTTCCCTCTCAAACCTGTGACTTACAGTGGCAGAAGCTCATCTCTCCTGGTTTCCACTTTAGCTTCTCATTTTTTTGAAACTCGTTTTTTTTTTCCTTTAACTTTTTGCACTCACTCTGTAACTTACATGTACACACACTCTCATATTCACACATATGCATCCACACATGCACACGCACAATCACGTATACTTACACATGCACACGTATAATATGCGATGTGCAATTTGCAATGCTGAGAGTTAATATCTTTTTTTTCTAATGAGATTTTGGATTTATTTATTAGTAGGCACAGTTTTTGAAGATCATATATGATAATAAAATAGAAATTACTGACTTTTCTAGTTGATTTTTCTGAAAGTCACACACTTATGTTTGGGAGCAAATAAGCTCATGAGTCAGGTAAAACGCTGGAAATAAGGGGCGGGGCTGTATCTAGTGATAGAGCATGTGCTCATAAGATGTAAAGTCCTGGGTTCAATTCTCAGTATTAAGAAGAAAAAAGGACAGAGATAGAAATTAAATTACAGAATTAATAAATTTTAAAGAACAAATTATTATAATATAAAAAGTAAGTAAGGTCTGGCATTGAGATAAAAATCAGATCATGTGTTTGACTAAGACTATAGTTGGAACTGGGTGTGGTGATGTGTCTGTAATATATAATGTTAGCAAGGGTTATGAGCAAACTGGGGCAAGAGGATCATGAGTTCTGGACCAACCTGGGCTACCTATGATCCTGTCACAAAACAAAGGATAGTATCCAAAGTCAAACAAAAAAAATATGTTGTTTTTATCTTCTAACCTCATCAGGGGCTATCATAATGATAAACATTGGGGCTATTTTCTATATAAAAAATTATACAAAAGTTCATTATTTGTGGATTCATGAATATTTCAGATTGAAGAGGCATTAATGTTAGCAGATAAAAAAGTATATACCAATCTAGAGTATCATATAAATCTTATCATCTGAGTAGCAAAGTTTTTAGATTCTAGTCTTAACAATCCCTCCTCCAATTTCTGAGTCACAAATTTTACAACCTCTTCTTATCTTTCACATTATTGCTTACATCCCATGACAACTATAATAGCTGCTTTTTAACAAACTTGGCAATACCTCAAAATATTTTGGAATAAGGACATTATATTGTTGTCATACATGATCTTGAAAACAATCTTAATTGAGTTAAGAATGTAGCCTCAAAGCAGAATTCTTTTATTTTGTCCAAAACAGCACAGCATTGACATCCTCAACAATATATAAACCTATATATAAAATATAGAATATCTTTAATATTTTTCTTTTATATGGCAGCACAATAGTATATGCAAGTGAAAGTGCTGTTGGTGGGACATGAGGACACTTTTCTGAGCAGTGTCTTAGTTAGCCAGGTGTCAGCATTTAGTGACCAGGAAGAGAAACGGTCTGAAGAGAGTTCTTGAAAAGCTGGGTATATGTACCTCGTTCTGCACCCTGTCATCCATGCACAGCCTGGCTCTTCTCAATCACACCTCTTAGCCTTTGGAGTGGTACTATAAAGGTACAGGAAATGCCTGCCTGATGCTAATTTTTCACCATAAAAATTCAAAATGGCTTAAAAAAGAATAAGAAGAAGTTATTTACCTTCATCTGAAAAAAAAATACGGTAAATATTTCCAAATCTACAGGCTTTATAATATCCTGCATCTAGGAGTAAACATTTATTTAGGCATTGTCAAATGGTTTAGTAACTTCTCATTAACCCTCTTTCTCAGGAAGGTCAACAACAACCTGATTTCTTTTGTATCTGCTGCTGCCCACTTTTAACAATGGGAGGAAGAACTGCCATGTTCTAAGTCAGCTGCTTTTCCTTAAGTCTCAAAGTGTATGTTATGTTTCAATGTTACCTTATTGTATACATACAGAAGCAATATCTCAGCTATGAAAAAAATAAAGCAAAACAAAGAACCCTCCAGTTTCAGGGCTTTCAAAGGGAACCCTTCTTTAAAAATTATATTAAACATGTGAGACCAAGCACAGGCACGTTCCAAAAAAACAAAACCCAGGCCAATCACAGAATTACTCAATAGTTATAGAAGGCAGCTCTGCCTTGGGGTGGGGGGTGGGGTCATCTCTGGGAGCCTCAGCATAAGCACTGGTCTTTGGCTGCTCTTGCAGTTCCTCCTCCTTTTCTGCAAGCCCACCAAGAGACCCCAGGGGAAAAGCAGTTTCATAATTCTGGGTTGAGGAGACCTGTGAAATTACAGGCATTTGAACAGAAGAGTTGCTTTCAAAAGTATGTTCTCCGAGATCATACTGAACGAGTGTGTCTTCTTGCTCCTGGTTTAAGTATTCTGGTACTAAGAAATCACTGCTTTGGAAGTAGTTTGCTAGCTCTGATGCTTCATGGTTCAGACTCCTCAGGAGCACGATTAAATTTCCAGAGTTGGTGAACATGGCGCCACATGTTTTGCACTTGTAAATCCCAGGCGTGTGGATAATGTGCCGGGAAACCCTCATATGGTGTTTATACTCCCTGAAGGAAGTGAAAGTGGCACTACATATCTGGCACCGGAAACAGCGTTTACCTTCATGCTTTAGGCAATGGATCTTTAGCGAGTAAGCCCTGGTAAACTTTTTTCCACAGCAGTCACACTGAAATGGTTTAATTCCTGAGTGGATAAGCATGTGCTGTTTTAGATTCTGAATACGGGTGAAGTGAACCCACAGGTTGGACATTGGAAAGGTCTGTCTGGACCATTTGGACTTGGTCATTCTGTACTGCTGGTAGAAGGAGCAATGTAGAGTTGATAGGGATACTGAACATTTTTCAATCTGTCACCGTCATCTGCATGAACATTGGTGGTAGAAGTGCTCTGAAGTGTAGGCAGTCCTTCAGTGACTCCTTCATCTACTGAGCCTATAGAGGAAGACTGTGGACTAATCAGAAGGTCCTCTTGAACTGGTGCACTTCCAGGCACTGGCTCCTGATCGCTCAGTGAGCTCTGAGATGCACGAACAGGCTGGGACACTTCCTCATGGACCTCCTCATCACTTAGTCTTTCTACTTTGACCCAGACATCGTCTTCTGTACCTAGAGGCAAGGTAGTGTTTGTGCTCTCACAAGTCACATAGTCAGCCACTCTTCTACCTGCCTCGGATGGGCCAGGCAATTCTAAAGTCCAGGTATTTTCTGCCTGCTTTGCTTTCTCAGGCTGAACCCTTCGATCTATTCCAAAAGGGAAAGTCCATGGAAACGCTAAAGAAGAGTCAACTGGCTGATTTCTATTTTCTGCATAGGAAGCTGAAGAATTCAATACCTGGGGGGAACTTGTTTGTGTGGTACATTTTACAGGACTCTCAGGAGACATAACAAGGTAGCTTTTGCGTTTTCTCCTGGACTCTCGGCAGACAGGAATGGTTCTTTCCACAGCACTGCACTCTGAAGACACTGGAGAAATGCTTCCATCTCGAGAAGTAAAATTGCAGTTGGAACTATTCTCTTGTCCAGCATCTAGATCCTTTTCTGGTTGGCTATTAGGTGTATTCCACAAAGTACTTGACTTCATGAACTCCAAGCATGTACTAGCAACACTAAACATTTGCATATAGCTGGCTGCCGCTAGAACATCAGTTATATTTTCCGTGTTAATTGACAGAGTGGCTGTGTAAGCGTATTCTAAAAGAGGTATAAAGCCAGTCACTGTAACAAGACGCAGATCCAACACATTTTTGTTCTCATCCTCTGTTTGGCCCACAAGTTTGGTTCGAAAGAAATCACTGCAAGCTGCTAGTACCACCTTGTGAGCCGGGAAGATTTTGTCCTGGACACGAATAGTGATATCACAAAAATGTCCATCCTTTCGTAGCATATTTAGTTTTCCCAGCATTTTCTGGCTGTGGGAAGAGGAGCTGTTGAGTAAATGTTTTCGCATCCATCTTTTTCTCCCCCTCTTCTATTGATGCTCTTCGATGATGCAATGAATAGGCCAGAGGCCTGCAACTGCTCCTCCTCTTCCCTGCCAGGCGGCGGCGGCGGCGGCGGCAACCCGGGGGGAGGGGGCGGAGCGCGCAGCTGGCTCCTCTCCTCCCCCGGGAGGCTCAAGGGACCCTATCTCATGCCTAGGCCAGTGTGCAGCCTGGGACTGGGCGCACATGGCGGCGCCGCTCACCCGCGTGCCGGCGAGGTGCGAGAGTGAGAGGCATAAGGAGGAGGAGAGCGCCCGGCGTCCCTGGGCCTGAGGGGAGGAGCGAGGGGCCCAGCCCGCTGCGCGCGGGCTGCCGTTGAGGGCGGTTTGCCGAGAGCAGGGACCGCTAGTGCTGGCCCGGAGGGGCGGGATGGGGAAGGGGAAAGGGACTGAGGGGAGAGGAGGGAAGGCTGGGTGGGAGCCGCTGCAGCGCGTGCGGGCCGGCGCCGAGAGTTAATATCTAATTACTAGTTAAGGTTAGAACAGAAGGACCTATCTTAGCCCAGATCCCATCAACAGGAGAGTCGGGCCATCTGGTCAATAGTTGCCTTGTTATCACCATTCCTTATGACTTCATGTTGATCAATACACTCTGACATTGGGAAAGATTCAGATGTGTCCTCCTATGTTTCTGACTTAAGCACACTAAAGACACTTCAATTTTATCCAAAATTCCACGAACAAGTGTTCAAGCACATGAGTCTGTGGGGAACATTTTCTGTCCCTTATGCAATGTACAGTGCTTTGGCTTTCTTAAGGAAGGTGATGATTTTAACTCTTGATTTCTAGGATTTACTCAGCACTGAATGACTCCTGAGCTACTATCATAAAGAAAGCCATCTGGGGATGACCCCATCGGTGCTTCATCCCTGATTTTTTTCAATGTTAGTAGACTATGGTCCAGACAATGTTAGGAGATGGTAGAGCTGCCATGTGGCTCAAAAAGATCTGTTTGCATGGAACTTGTTTTCTGTTGTATGGAGCTGAAAAATCAAACCAAATGAAACCAAAACAAAAAATACTTCTGGCAGTTGTGAAGATACTAAAACTTTTTTAGTAAATAGTGGTTGGGATGAAAGTGTCGGGAAGGAACATGCTTTACAGACTGACTGGAATGAACTTCTCTGAAAGGATGATACTGAAGTGGACCCAAGTTATGATCAGGCATTCTGCTGGAGGATGGCATGGCAGAGTAGCTCAGCCCTGTGCAGGGCTACAAGTGATGGAAGAACAGGATGGTACCCATAAGGAACTAAAGGGACAAGAAAGAGCATAGGGTATAGAGGACAGAGAGGAGTGTGTGTACAGATGAGACCAAAGAAGTAGGCAGAGGTAGATCTAAAGCCAACCTGTCCCACTGCAGTCAAGAGCCCTGTACAGAAAAGGTATGGTGTACAGAAAATGATGGTGGATCCACTCAGCAGCAGAGCAAGCTTTGATTTCAAACCCAGATGTGTTTTCTGATGGGATAAACTGAAGGGGTGTTTCACCTGTGGTCGCACCAACAACATGAAGGGTGATCTCAGGAGAAGGGAGAATAAATCTCTTGTTCATTAGGACAAAGTATGCATGGATGTGAGACTACAAAATCTGGAAAACCTATGGAAAGCAATGATTAATTCAAGCAATTTACTACCTCTGTGTGGCAATAGGATGCTATTGATGTGAAAAAGATTGAACTTTAAAATTACTAGGGATACAAGGGGCATACTGCAACAAAATAAAGGTCATTTACAGTGAGCCCACACTTGACATCATTCTAAACTGAGAGATATTGAAAGCATTTCCACTAAAATAAAAAACAAGTGAAGGGTGTCCACTCTCCATGTTTATTCAGTATTGTACTTGCAGTCTTAGATAGAGTAATAAGACAACTGGAGGAGATCAGGGTGGGAGGGTACTAATAGGAAAGGCAAAAGTCAAAGTACCTTTATTTTTCAGATGATATGAAGATTTTTTTTTAAATCTAAAAGACCCTAAAGACTCCCCAGGAAACTTCTACAGATGATACTTTCTGAAGAGTAGCAGGGTATAGAACTAACACACAAAAATCAGTAGTTTTCCTATAGGTAAATGACAGAGAATGAAATCAGGGAAACATTACCTTTCATAATAACCTCAAAAACATGTTGGGGCAACTCTAAGCAAGTGAAAGACTTGTATAATAAAAAGACCTTCAAGTTATTGAAAAAAGAAATTGAAGAAGACATTGGAAGTGGAAAGGTCATGTTCATGGATTGGTAGGATTAATGTTATGAAAATGGCCATCCTTCCAAAACCAATTTAGAGATTCAATGTGATCTCCATGAGAAGTCCAACATCATTCTTCACAGAAATAAAAAAAAAAATCAACCTCATATGGAAACATACCCCAGTATACCTAAAAAAATCTCTGAATAATGTAAGTATTGCTGGAAGTATCAATATCCCTGATCTCAAATTGAATCACAGAGCTATAGTAATAAAACCATCATGGTATTTGGAATAATAAACCAGAAACATTTATTAATGAAATAGGATCGAAGACTCAGACATAATTCCACACATCTATGGGTATTGATTTTTGACAAGTCAAAAATAGACACTGGAGAAAAGGCAGCATCTCCCACCATATCTACCACCATGCAAAAAACTCAACTCCAAATGGATCAAGGACCTCAGCATAAGAACAGACACAGTGAATCTGATAGAAGAGAAAGTGGGAGATGGACTTGAACTCATTGGCACAAACGAAGACTTTCTGAACAGGACACCAATAGCACAGGCATTAAGACTAACAATTAATAAATGGGATCTCATGAAGCTGAAACATTTCTACATAGCACAATAGCAGACTGTAGAATGGGAAAAAATTCACAAGTTATATACCTGACAATGGGTTAGTATCTAGAATATACGAAGAACTTAAAAAAAAAATCAGTAAAACAAATAACCCAAATTAAAAATGGGATATAGTGCTAGAGAATTCTCAAAGATGAGACACAAATGCCTAAGAAGTATTTCAGTGTTTTATATCCTTAGTCATCAGGGAAATGCAAATTAAAACTACATTGAGATTCCATCTTACCCCAGTAAGAATGGCCAAGATCAATAAAACAAACAACAGAACATGTTGGCTAGTGAAAAGGGGGATATGCAGGGAAAAGGGGACACTTATTCACTGCTGGTGTTGGTGAAACCTGGTACAGTTACTATGGAGATTCCTCAAAAAGCTTAAAATGAACCTGAAAGGAAATAAAAAAAAATTAAAAACTTTTGCCCCTAGCAGACTAGCAGACAGAGTGGAACCAAGAGAGCAGGTCAGCTAGTTCATGGGTGCTGTGTTCCAGGAACTTGGCTGACCACAAAATAGATGGTTGAGTAAGACTGAGTTCTTGAGAAAAGTCTGTACTTCCCCCATGACCGTTCCTTGAACCCTGTCATATGCTGAACAATGGGCTGGTACTTTCCAGGGACTTCCCCCCTCATACCCTCTGGTTTGTGTTTTTTTCCTCTAAATACCCTACACTCCCCGGGCTGGGGGTCGAGCTCCTCTGCCCCTGCATGAGTTACGAGTCTCGACTTCAGCACACTGATTCCCGAAATAAACCTCTTGCAGTTTCAGTAAGATCGGTGTCTCATGAGTCATTGGGTGGTCGCAATTTCCCATGACTTGAGTGAGGGTCTCTCTTCTTGGGGGTCTTTCATTGGGGGCTCATCCGGGATTTACGACCACCCTAGTCCCCGAGAACCCACTTGGAGGTAGGATTTCATTTGTTTTGTTCTGGTCTGTCACTTTGTGCCGGTCTGTTTGTCTGGCTGTTCAGTTCCTGAAAAGTGCACTTTCGGTTTGCAGCCATCTTCATTTTGTGAGGAAACGAAAGTAAGGATCTGTAGACGTGCTGAGGGATCACTGGCTGTAGCCCTGGGAGACGTCCCAGGAGGCCAGGGGCCCCAGGGACGCCTGGGTGACTCCCATTTGGAGACTGAGGAAGATACGGAGGTCCTGGTAGAGTAGAGGACCTCGGTAAATTTCTGGCTGCCTGTTTTTCTGGAGTGGTGTTGGCACTCGTGATTGAGACAGGTCTTTATTAGTCTCCTTGTGTTTGTTTTGTCTGTGTCTTGTGCTACTTGTGATGATGGGGCAGACTGTGACAACTCTGCTGAGTTTGACTCTAGACCACTGGACTGAAGTAAGAACTAGGGCTCATAATCTGTTGGTTGAGGTTAAGAAGGGACAGTGGCAGACTTTTTGTGCTTCTGAGTAGCCAAAGTTTGAGGTAGGATGGCCACCAGAGGGCACTTTGGACCTGACTATTATTCTTGAAGTTAAAGCTGTTGTTTTCCAGGAAGGACCTGGGTCTCACCCTGACCAGCAGCCCTACATCACTGTTTGGCAAGACCTGGTCCAGAATCCCCCACTGTGGGTAAAACCATGGATTCGGAAACAGAAGCCAGTCTTCCAAGTCCTGGCTCTCTGAGAATCAGAATACAAATTGAAACCAAAACCTGCACCTGAGTGTAAGCCCTCGGCCCCTCCAATTCCTCCTAAGATTTATCCTGACATTGAGGAGCCCCCCCCGAATAGCCCAGTCCTCCTCCTTACCATCATCCCCTGGCTCCAGACCTGGCCCCAACCCCAGCCCTGGCTCTGGCTCCGGCTCCCCCGGGGTATGGAGAGGGGAAGGCCAGCCTCGGGAACCCGAAGCAGAAGAGAAATGAGTCCTGAGGGACTGGACTCGACCATAGCATTGCCGCTGCATACCTTTGCGCCCCCCCTCACGTGGACCCAGATCAGCCTCAACCCCTACAGTATTGGCCTTTTTCCTCTGCCAATCTATATAATTGGAAAACTAATCACTTGTTGGGAGCTGACTCTTAGCCAAAAACGGCTATCATCTTTACAGCCATCTCCAGCCATATACCCTGACAAGAGACTTGTTTTCAACAGCCCGCAACAGCTGAGCACACTCTGATAAACATCTTGTTTTGCTGTTTAGTGCCACCAGTAGCTAGGTGCACGTGGTCTCCATGTTGCTAGGTGCATGATGTAGTGCATTCAGTTGAGCTTGTCCATGAGGGCAAGTCACGTAGTAAAGAGTATAAATACCCAGGACCTTCCTTTCAATAAGAGAGACTTGACCAGACTATGTCTTGTATCCATCTTTTGTGCCTCTCGCCCCTCCTTCCCTACTCTCTCTCTTGCTAGACCTTGACCTGCAGACCGGAGCAGCAGAACAGGCCGTTACAAAGGAACAGGCTGTTACAATCACTTTTTTTTTTTCAGACACTCCAGCTAGCCTGATGAGTCTGGTGGAATCATTAATGTTTTCTCACCAGCCCACTTAGAATTATTGTCAGCAGCTCTTACAGGTCCTCTTCACTACCGAAGAGAAGGAGAGAATTCTGTTGGAAGCCTGTTAAAAACATTCCTGGCATAAATGGGTGACCTACGCAACTACCCAATGAGATAGATGCTGGATTTCCCCTTAACCAACCAGACTGGGACTACAATACGGCTGAAGGTAGGGAGAGGCTGACAGTCTACTGCCAGGCTCTAGTAGCGAGTCTCTGAGAGGCAGCCAGATACCCCACCAATTTGACCATGGTAAGAGAAATACTTCAGGGGCCCAATTAGCCACCATCTGTGTTCCTTGAGAGGTTAATGGAAGCTTATAGAAGCTATACTCCCTTTGACCCAACTTCTGAGGGCCAGCGGGCAGAGGTGGCTATGGCCTTTATAGGACAGTCAGCACCTGATATTAGAAAGAAATTACAATGTATAGAAGGATCACAGGATTATATCCTGCAAGACGTAGTCAAGGAGGCAGAGAAAGTGTATCATAGGAGGGATACTGAGGAAGAGAAGCAAGAAAGGGAGAAGAGAGAGAGAGAGAGAGAGAGAGAGAGAGAGAGAGAGAGGGAGAGAAAGACAGGCGAGACTGCAGGCAGGAAAAGAACCTGACTAGGATTTTGGCCACAGTGGTAGGAGAGAAGGACAGAGATAGGACAGGACTTAGACAGACAGGGAACCTGGGCAACAGAGGGCCGAAGCTGGGCGGAGGAAAAGAGATGCAGTGACACCTACTGGAAAAGGATCAGTGTGCCTACTGCAGGGAGAAAGGGCATTGGGCCAGAGGCTGTCCTAAGAAAAAGGATAGAACCCCTAAGGTTCTGGCCCTTGAAGAAGATGACTAGAGGGAACAGGGCTCGGTCCCCCTCCCTGAGCCTAGGGTAACCCTGAGTGTGGAGGGGACCCCAATGGACTTTCTGGTCAACACAGGAGCAGAGTATTCTGTACTAAAACAGCCATTAGGAAAATTAAAGAATAAAAAGACCATAGTTATAGGGGCAACTGGACAAAAACAATATCCTTGGACGACATCATGAACGGTTAATTTAGGAAAAGTTTAAGTGTCCCATTTCTTCCTGGTTATCCTTGAATGCCCTATGCCTTCGTTGGGAAGAGACTTATTGACAAGATTGAAGGCACAGATTAAGTTTACTCAGGCGGGGCCAGAGGTAACCTGGGGAACCCCCACTTCTATGATATTGGCCTTAAAACTAGAAGAAGAGTACCAGCTTTATGAGCTTCAAAAACAACAGGAAGCTCCAGACATCAGTGAATGGCTAGCAGAATTTCCAAAAGCTTGGGCTGAAACTGGAGGTATGGGGATGGCAGAAAGAGTCCCCTACCCCCACCCCCATTGTAGTGGGACTAAAAGCCAGTGCCTCTCCTATTGGGGTACGACAATACTCGATGAGCCATGAATCAAGGGAAGGAGTTAGGCCTCATATCCAAAGACTGTTACAACAAGGCATTTTAGTTCCCTGCCAGTCACCATGAAACACCCCCCTGCTGCCAGTAATCATTGGCACCAATGATTATTGGCCAATACAAGACTTGAGAGACGTTAATAAAAGAGTTCAGGACATCCATCCAACTGTGCCAAACCCCTACAATCTTCTTAGTTCACTTCCATCGGACAGAAATTGGTATACTGTTTTGGATTTAAAAGATGCTTTCTTCTGTTTAAAGTTACACCCTTGCAGCCAGCCCATTTTTGCTTTTGAATGGAGGGACCCTGATACTGGGTTAGCTGGACAATTGACCTGGACCAGATTGCCTCAGGGGTTTAAGAATTCCTCCACCCTCTTTGATGAAGCTCTCCATCGGGATCTAGCCTCCTTCAGAGCTGAAACCCGCAGATAACTTTGTTACAGTATGTAGATGACTTACTTTTGGCAGCATCAACTAAGCCTGAGTGCCTACAAGGGACCAAGAGACTGCTGGCAGAACTGGATGAGTTGGGGTATCGAGTCCCTCTCCCTGACCCAGCTAACCCAGTATCAGGGTCCCTCCATTCAAAAGCAAAAATGGGCTGGCTGCAAGGGTGTAACTTTAAACAGAAGAAAGCATCTTTTAAATCCAAAACAGTATACCAATTTCTGTTTTTCTGCTAAAAAGGCTCAGTTGTGCAAAACTGAGGTCAATTATCTGGAATATACCCTGAAAGATGGAAAACGGTGGCTGAAGGAAGCCAGGAAAAAGACTGTCACCCAGATCCCTGTCCCAACCACCCCACGCCAGGTGAGAGAATTTCTGGGCACTGCTGGCTTTTGTAGGCTATGGATTACAGGGCTTGCTACATTAGCAGCCCCTCCATATCCCCTCACAAAGGAGGGAGGGGAGTTTATTTGGACCCCTGAACACCAGAAAGCCTTTGAGTACATCAAAAGGGCCCTAATGGCACCAGCATTAGCCCTACCGGACTTGACCAAGCCCTTTACTCTATACGTAGATGAGAGGGCAGGGCTCGCTTGAGAGATCCTGACCCAAATCTTGGAGCCATGGAAGAGACCAGTGGCATACTTATCCAATAAACTAGACCCAGTGGACAGTGGATGGCCTACCTGCCTGAAAGCCATTGCTGCTGTGGCCTTACTTGTCAAAGATGCTGACAAATTGACTCTGGGACAGCAGATAACTGTTGTGGCACCCCACTCTCTTGAGAGCATTATCTGACAGCCCCCTGACCGATGGATGACTAATCCATCTAATGACACACTATCAGAGTCTGTTGTTGCCTGAAAGGGTGATCTTTGCTCCCCTGGCCATCCTAAACCCTGCCACCTTGCTGCCTGAGACTGATGACTCATCTCCCGTTCATCGCTATATTGACATCCTGGCAGAAGAAACAGGTACTCGAAGGGACCTGAAGGACCAGCCCTGGCCAGGAAGTCTGAACTGGTATACGGATGGCAGCAGCTTTGTGGTTGAAGGTGAGCGGATGGCAAGAGCTGCAGTGGTAGATGGAAAACAAATAATCTGGGCCAGCAGCCTGACAGAAGGAACTTCTGCCCAAAATGCAGAACTTATCGCTCTGACACAAGCCCTGCGAATGGCAGAAGGGAAGCCCATCAACATCTACACTGATAGCAGGTACACTTTTGCCACAGCTCATATACATGGTGCAATTTATAAACAAAGGGGGCTGTTGACATCTGCAGGCAAAGACATTAAAACAAAAAAGAAATACTGAGCCTCCTCAAGGCTATCCATTTGCCCAAGAAAGTGGCCATTGTCCATTGTCATGGGCACCAGAAAGCTCAGGATGCTGTTGCTAAAGGAAATCAGATGGTAGATTTAACTGCCAAAAAGGCTGCCCAGGTAACAATGATTCTGATAACCAAAGGTTCCAAAGATTATTTTGACACCTGAGATACCAGCTTCAGGTACACTGCAGATGACTATCAAATAATGGACAAACTAGGATTTCAAGCGACGACTCCCTATGGAGTAGTTCAAGCAAAGATGGTAAATTAATCCTCCCACAGGAAGAAAGATGGAAGTATGTGACAAACCTACATCGCCTGACTCATCTGGGAGCCAAACACCTAAAGACTTACGTAAAAGCCCCAGAATATTATGTTTTGGGACTGTCTGACTTAGCTGAGGCAGTGGTTAAGAACTGTATACCCTGTATTATGACTAATGCTGGATGTTCAAGTTGTCTCCAGGAAGAAGACTTTGAGGAGACCGACCTGGAGCCTACTGGGAGGTGGATTTCACATAAGTTAAACCGGCTAAGTATGGCCACAAATATTTGTTAGTCTTCATAGATACTTTTTCAGGATGGGTAGAGGCCTTTCCCATGAAGACTGAGACAGCAAATGTGGTGGCTAAGAAGATTCTGGAAGAGATTTTTCCAAGGTTCGGGATACCTAAGGTAATTGGGTCAGACAATGGACAAGCCTTCATTACTCAGGTAAGTCAGGGACTGGCCACACAGCTGAGGATTAATTGGAAGTTACATTGTGCTTAGAGACCCAGAGTTCAGAACAGGTAGAGAGGATGGATAGAACCATTAAAGAGACCTCAACTAAATTAGCTTTGGAGACTAGCAGAAATGATTGGACAGCCCTCCTTCCTTTTGCCTTGTTCTGTATATGGAACACCCCGGGGTGATTTAAGCTTACACCCTATGAAATTCTGTGTGTGGGGCTGCTGCCACTTACTGAGGTGGGCGGAGTGTACAATCCTGATGTTGTTCTTTCTAAATCCTTGTTCACCCGCATGAAAGCACTTGAGGTGGTCTGGCATGAGGTCTGAAAACAGCTGAAAAGGGCCTATGAGACCAGAGACTCAAGTTTCAAGTGGGAGATGCAGTCTTAATCCAGCGTCACCGAGCTGGTAACCTTGAGCCGCGTTGGAAAGGACCATACCTGGTGCTTGTGACCACCCCCACAGTGGTAAAAGTAGAAGGTAATTCTGCTTGGATTCACACCTCCCACATAAAGAGAGCTCCTGAACCCTCCAAAGATGAGTGGGAACTGGAAAAGACTCCTGATCCTCTTAAGCTGTGCCTGCATTGCAGGCACCCTTCAGGTGATGGGTATCAATCCCCATACCCCCCAGAAACTAACTTGGCAGGTCTCTTCACAGACTGGGGATGTTGTCTGGTGTATCCAGGGGATACATCCCCCATACACCTGGTGGTCAGTTTTGACTCCAGACATATGTCAATTGACTGCAGGACTTAGTGGATGGGATATCCCAGAGTCATGGCATGATGACCTCAGATACAACACGGACCCCCAGGACCACCTCAAGCGGACCCAGGGTGCTCTAACAAATGGGCCCGATGTTCCCTTTGAACAACAGACTTTTATGCCTGCCCTAGAGGTACGACCAGAAGTGAAAAAGTAAGATGTGGAGGGATAGAAGATTACTTTTGTAAAGCCTGGGTGTATGAGACTATGGGTTAAACATTTTGGCTCCCCTCCTCAAGCTAGGACTTGACAACTGTGACTCGCTATAACTGGACCTCTACAGGGTGGATTGATTGTGTCGCCCCAACATCCAATCCAGGGCAGTCTGTCTGTGAGACACCCATGTGTAATCCACTTAATATCACCTTTACTAAGACTGGAAAAAAGAAAAGAGAGGAATGGATTAGGAGACTCCAGCTTTACATCAGTGGATATGATCCAGGCTTAGTGTTTACTATCAGGCTTAAAATAGAAAGCCCTCCTGCTCAACCCATGGGCCCCAAGAAAGTGTTACCTGAACAAGGACCCCCCTGCCCCAGCAGGACTTCCAAAGCCACAAGATGAGAAATCTCCACCTACTGTAACCTCCTCGAGGTCATCTTTAACCTCACCTCTGCCTTTCCCAAGCACTGGACAGAGATTGCTAAATTTGATCCAAGGAGAATTTACTGTGTTAAATGGGTCTAATCCTAATATGATGGAATCTTGTTGGCTTTGCCTCACCTCTGGGCCCCCTTATAATGAAGGCATTGCAATATATGGAACCTTTAATAATACTACCAGTCATAATGCTTGTGTCTGAAACAATAGGAACAAGCTGACACTTACTGAGGTCTCGGGGAAAGACACCTGCTTAGGAAACCCACCAGCTGCTTATAAACATCTATGTAATGAGACTCCTAAGAGCCCAAGAACCTCTGGTAGCAGATATTTAGTGCCTGAGATAGATATATGGTGGGCTTGTAGTTCGGGATTAACTCCTTGTATGTCAACTTCTGTCTTTGATTATACTAAAGATTATTGTGTGCTTGTACAGCTAGTACCCCGGGTCTACTATCACCCAGCCAATACTTTTGAAGATGAGTTTGATGTGCGTCTGAGATGTTTTCAGAGAGAACCTATCTCTTTGACCCTGGCTGTAATCCTAGGATTAGGAGTGGCAGCTAGTGTAGGGACAGGAACTGCCACCCTAATACAGACTCCTCAGTAATTCCATGAATTAAGATCAGCCATGGATGAAGATCTAAGGGCCCTAGAACAATCCATCTCTAAGCTTGAGGAGTCCTTAACTTCCCTATCAGAGGTAGTCTTACAAAATAGGAGGGGATTAGATTTGCTGTTTTTGAAAGGTGGGGGGCTATGTGCTGCCCTCAGAGAAGAATGTTGATTTTATGTCGACCATTAAGGGATGATTAGAGACTCCATAAATAAACTTAGAGAGACTAGACAAAAGACAGAGAGACAGAGAAGCACAACAGGGGTGGTTCGAGAGCTGGTTTAGTAGATCCCCATGGATGACTACTCTGATATCTTCTCTTATGGGGCCCCTTCTAATTTTACTTTTGCTCCTAACTATAGGCCCCTGTGTGTTAAATAGGTTAGTTACCTTTGTTAGAGAGAGAGTAAGTGCTGTTCAGATTTTGATGTTATGCCTAAAATATCATACTTTACAGGGTCAAGAGAATCCAGATTATGATGATACTGAAATTTAGTTCTATGATTAGAACTATGTACAAGAAGAAGTGGGGAAATGAAAGGAAATAAAAAGAATAAAAAACTTTTGCCCCTAGCAGACTAGCCAACAGAGTGGAACCAAGAGAGCAGGTCAGCTAGTTCATGGGCACTGTGTTCCAGAAACTTGGCTGACCACAAAATAGATGGTTGAGTAAGACTGAGTTCTTGAGAAAAGTCTGTACTTCCCCTATGACCGTTCCTTGAACCCTGTCATATGCTGAACAAAGGGCTGGTACTTTCCAGCGACTTCCCCCTTCACAACCCCTGGTTTGTGGTTTTCTCCTTTAAATACCCTACACTCCCCAGGCTGGGGGTTGAGCTCCTCTGCCCCTGCATGGGTTATGAGTCTTGGCCTCAGCACGCTGATTCCCGAAATAAACCTCTTGCAGTTGCAGCAAGATCGGTGTCTTGTGAGTCATTGGGTGGCCACGATTTCCTGTGACTTGAGTGAGGGTCTCCCCTCTTGGGGGTCTTTCAAACCTACCACAAGATCCAGCTCTATCACTCTTGGGCATATATCCTAAGGGCTCTACATTTTACTACAGACATACTTATTCATACATGTTCATTGCTGCTCTATTCATAATAGTGAGAAAATTTAAACCATGAAGATGTCTACCAAATGATAACTGGATGATGAAAATGTGGTATATTTATATAAAGGAATTGTTCATATGTTGGGAAAAAAGAAAATTTCAAATAAATGGATGGGGGGTTTCTTAGTGAAGAAACCTATACTCCAAATAGGACTTTCTCTTGTATGTAGTTTTTAAACTTTGGACTTGTGTTTTTCAAGCAGAATATTCCCAGAAGATAGGTAGCTAGTAAGGGACTTGGGGGAGTAGAAGATCTTCCAAGAAAGGGGGAATAGAATATAATCTAATAAAGAAATAAAGGAGAAACTAAAATAAGAGGATTAAATAAGAGGGGGATGGGAGAGCAGAGTAAAGGAGGGAATATGGGCAGGAGTGATTAATACTAAGGACACTTTAAAAATCATATGCAAACCTACTACTGAAGGAGCTTCCTAAAATAGATATACAATTTAAATGGGGGAGACAGTGCTCCAAATAGATATATTATGCCACCCACTATTACCTCCAGTGCCAGGAATGAGGAATGGGTTACATGTAGTTGAGTAATTGACCAAAGGGGTCCTATGAGACCCATTCCTCAAACATCACAGGCTATTTCCAAGGTTATTGGTTGCTATCCACAACCTGACCTTACATCCCTAGTGTTGAAGACACTATTTACTTATGTCATTGAACATGGAGAAATGAAACTGGTGCCAAACCAGAAGTTTCACCCCAGTTGGGAGGGTGAAAGTCCTTATGCTCCTCACAGATCTCCAGGGAAACCAGTAATATTAAGCATGCAGGATTGACCCCCTAAAGAAAGGACATATAGTCTGTTTTTCCATCTAGAAGGATGGGAATTTGAGGTGATTAACAGCCCAGTGAACTGCATTATCTGTTGGTCCAGGTCATGACAAGCTCCCACAACCTGGACTGGAAGTGGCTAGCAGTCTAAATGACCCTTACATATCGACATATTCAGGGGTTCCTCCAAGCTCCTAGAACCAGAACCAGAGATGGCTAGTAGTCCAAATGACCTCTATGTTGTCTGTATAGCTGAGACTACACCAAATTCTTCCCCAGGCTTTAAGCTAACACAGGTAGCCCATCTCTAGAACCTACCTTCTTGGAAAAAAAATCACATGCACTTTGAGTTGAGTTTTGATGCAATTATGCCTCCTTGAAAAATGGGAATTGTATTATACCAGTATAATTTTTCAAAATTATACTGTGTTTAAATATGCTGACAATAAAATACCTGGTATCAGCCTCCCGAAGTTTGATCCAGCCTGGCTAACTAACTCAGGCTAAACTGAGTTTTCATTCTCACTTCTTTGTGGATTGTTTCCCAGCCAACCGTGATGCTTTCAGAGGACTTCCTACCCCACTCACTAGTATTCATGGTGCTGGAGAAGGTACTTTACACACTGCTGGAGGAGAAAAGTAATCATCAATGTCACCCACAACAGTGACCCACAACACTGACCCACAACAGTGACTAACAACACTGACCTACAACAGAGACCTACAAAAGTGACCTACAACAGTGACCCACAACAATGACCCACAACAGTGACCAACAAAAGTGACCAACAATGACCCACAACAGTGACCAACAACAGTGACCCACAACAGTGACCTACAACAATGACCTACAACAGTGACCCACAACAGTGACTAACAACAGTGACCTACAACAGTGACCTACAAAAATAACCTACAACAGTAACCTACAAAAGTGACCTACAACAGTGACCCACAACAGTGACCAACAACAGTGACCTACAACAATGACCTACAACAATAACCTAAAACAGTGACCTACAACAATGCCCTACTGTTAGGGCCCAAAAATCGCTGAAGGAAGACCCCAGACTCAAAAGAAGATAACTATACAAACATAATTCTACCTCTAATAACAAAAATAACAGGAAACCACAATCATTTTTCCTTAATATCTCTTAACATCAATGGTCTCAATTCCCCAATAAAAAGACACAGACTATCAGACTGGATACACAAACAAGACCCAGAATTTTGCTGCATACAAGAAACGCACCTCAGTGACAAAGACAGACACTACCTCAGAATAAAAGGCTGGAAAACAATTTTCCAAGCCAATGAGCCCAAGAAACAAGCTGGAGTAGCCATTCTAATATCAATAAAATCGACTTTCATCCAAAATTAATCAAAAAAGATAAGGAAGGACACTTCATACTCATCAAAGGAAAAATCTACCAAGGTGAACTCTCAATTCTGAACATCTATGCTCCAAATGCAAGGGCACCTACATACATAAAAGAAACTTTACTAAAGCTCAAAACACACATTACACCTTAGACAATAATAGTGGGAGATTTCAACACCCCACTCTCAGCAATGGACAGATCATGGGAACAGAAACTAAACTGAGACACTTTGACATTAACAGAAGTTATGAACCAAATGGACTTAACAGACATCTATAGAACATTTCATCCTAAAACAAAAGAATATACCTTTTTCTCAGCACCTCATGGTACCTTCTCCAAAATAGACCATATAATTGGTCACAAAACAAGCCTCTATAGATATAAAAAGATTGAAATAATCCCTTGCATCTTATCAGATTACCACGGACTAAGACCGGTCTTTAATAATGACAAAACCTATGGAAAACCCACGTGCACATGGAAACTGAACAACTCTCTACTCAATTATGACTTGGTCAAGGAAGAAATAAAGAAAGAAATAAAAGACTTTTTAGAATTCAATGAAAATGAGGACACATCATACCAAAACTTGTGGGATTCCATGAAGGCAGTGCTAAGAGGAAAACTCATAGCTCTAAGTGCCTACAAAAAGAAACTGGAAAGAGCACACACTAACAACTTGACTACACAACTAAAAGCTCTAGAACAAAAAGAAGCAAATACACCCAGGAGGAGTAGAAGGCAGGAAATAATCAAACTCAGGGCTGAAATCAACCAAATAGAAACAGAAAGAACAATACAAAATATCAATAAAACCAGGAGCTGGTTCTTTGAGAAAATCAACAAGATAGATAAACCATTAGCCAGATTAACCAGAGGGCACAGAGACAGTATCCAAATTAATAAAATCAGAACTGAAAAGGGAGACATAACAACAGAAACTGAAGAAATTAAAAAAATCATCAGATCCTACTACAAAGGCCTATACTCAACAAAACTGGAAAACCTGGATGAAATGGACAATTTCCTAGACAGATACCAGGTACCAAAGTTAAACCAGGAGCAGATAAACCATCTAAATAGTCCCATAACCCCTCAGGAAATAGCAGCAGTCATTAAAAGTCTCCCCACTAAAAAAAGCCCAGGACCAGATGGTTTTAGTGCTGAATTCTATCAGACCTTCAAGGAAGACCTAATACCAATTCTCTTCAAACTATTCCACAAAATAGAAACAGAAGGAACACTACCCAATTCGTTCTATGAAGCTACAATTACACTCATACCCAAACCCCACAAGGACCCGACAAAGAAAGAGAACTTCAGACCAATCTCCCTTATGAACATTGATGCAAAAATACTCAATAAAATTCTAGCAAACCGAATCCAAGAACATATCAAAACAATCATCCATCATGATCAAGTAGGTTTTATCCCAGGAATGCAGGGATGGTTCAATATTCGGAAATCCATCAATGTAATCCACTATATAAACAAACTCAAAGAAAAAAACCACATGGTCATCAAATGTGGTATATTTACACAATGGAGTATTACTCAGCTATTAAAAACAATGAATTCGAGAGGTTCCTAGGTAAATGAATGGAACTAGAAATTATCATCCTGAGTGAGGTAAGCCAACCACAGAAGAACACACATGGTATTCACTCACTGATTATTGGATATTAGCCCAGAACCTTGAAATGCCCAAGATGCAACTCACAGGCTACATGAAGCTCATAAAGAAGGAAGACCAAGTGAGGTGATTCGGTCCTTCTTAGAAGGAGCAACAAAATACTCAAGGGAGCAAATATGGAGACAAAGTGAGGGACAGAAACTGAAGGAGGGGCCGTCTGAAGACCATTCCACCTGAGTATCCATCCCATGTGCAGTCACCAAAGGTAGATGCTGATGTGGAAGTCAGGAAGTGCATGCTGAGAAGAGCCTGATATGGATATCTCCTCAGAGGTCTTCAAGAGTCTGACATATTCAGAGGCAGATGCTCACAACTAGCCATTGAACTGATAATGGGGTTCTCAATGGAGGAGTTAGAGTGAAGACTGAAGGAGCTGAAAGGATTTGCAGCCCCATGAGGAGAGCAACAATACCAACCAACCACAGCTCCCAGGGTCTAAACCACCATCCTGGGAGCACTTATGGAGGGATCCAGGGCTTCAGCTGAATACATAAGAGTGGAGGGCCCTGCTGGGCATAGGTGGAAGAGGAGAATCTTGACCGCATGAAGGCTGGATGCCCCAGGGGGTGGGAATTTTGAGGGTGGGGAGGTGGGAGTGGGGGGGCAGATAGAGGTTACATCCACAGAGAAGGAGGAGGGGTGAGGGGATAGGGGGTTCCTGGGTGGGTGGGGGATGGGGTAAGGGGACAACATATGAAATGTAAATAAAACATCCAATAAAAAAATTAAAGAAAAATAGTATGGAATAACAAAGAGCATTTGTTTGGCTGAATTTAGCAGGCATCTCCCCATTTAGGAATGGAGACTTCTGGTGGACTGCAAAGCCCAGCTTTTATTGTCAGTTAGGGGAATTCCATGGAGGGATATGTGCCCTTTTACCTTGATTGATTAGGTCTATCTCCAGGGTCTGACTGATTCTATAATTGGTTAGGGCTCTGGAGACTTCCTAGGGGGTTGCTTACTTAGTCTAGCTACCTATTCTTACTTTAGACCTGATGACAAGGTGTTCTTGGGTTGGCTGCCAGTGGCTGTAGTTGGCTGATCATGGGTTCCTGGATCTGGTTTCTCTTCTGGAAAACAAAAACTTAGACCTAGTTCCCCAAACTGCCAGTCTGTAGCCTGTCATGGAGTCAGCCTGGTTCTGGCTCAGTCCTCTCCCTGCAACTGTGATCTGCCTGCAAGATATATTCATGCAATAGTTGCACAAATGTTTTGATAATAACCAAACAGTTTTTCATTTGACTTAAGATCTACTCCATGAGATGGAATCCAGACCTAACATTGCTGAAGTGGCCAAGGATCTGAGACCAGATAGGTTGTGGATCCAAGGGGATAACCTAATGTTATTCTGCTAAAGAAAATAGCAATGAAGTGACTCCTAATGACCTATTGCTATATCCATAGATCAGAGCACTGTTCAATCTTCACTAAAGAGGCTTCTTCTTGCTCCAGATGCTAATTAAAACAGGAGGCCATAACTAGATGATGTGCAGAGTGAGAGTCTCGGGAGCACTTGGTCTCAAATGAGATGTCTTTACCATACCCCTTCCTAAGGATGAGGGACTGATGTGAAAGACGGGCTGGAAAGACTAAGATTTAGAGGTGATGGGTAAGTCCACGGAGACAGTGTCTCCCAGACACACAGGGCTGCTACAGATATGAATGCAGGTGGCTATGGTAGCATGGACAAGACCAGCACCAATTCTAGACACAATCCCAGCACAGGAAGCCTAAATAGGCACACAGTCCCAGCCCCTAACCGAGAAGCTATCTGAAGTGGATATCTACATGGAAAGAGAAAGTCAGTTTTCTCCAGTGAAGTGTCACTAGGGATAGCAAGAACAGTCCAGGGTGGGCCCTGTGCACAGAAAGTAGCTAGGGATAGCAAGCACACTCCAGGCAGGCCCTGTGAACATAAAATGGGCTCTGTTTTTAAATATCTACCTTTAAAAATTTTTTTTGTTTATTTGCAAGGGGGAAGAGAGAATGTCAAGTTGGGAGGGTTTGGAATCCTGCAGGATCTGTGAGGAGTGGAGGGAGGTGAAAGAATATTATCAAAATACTATATGAATATTATATGAGATATTTAAAAAATGAAAATAAAAGAGAAAAGGGAATAGGAAAATAAACCCTAAATTTTTACATAAAATTTGAATTATGATTAAAATAAGAACAACATTTCCCAAGTTGAGAGGGTCTTGCCCATTGGTTATAGCCCGCATTCTTTCCCTCCCCCTTTTGGCTCAGCAGACACTGTTATTGGACATCAGTAGCTCCAGCAGGAACCATTCTGATACCATTGTCTGAAGGTCTTTTTTGTTGCCATTTTGACAGAGGTGGCCAGAACAAATGGTTTTGCAATACACGGATGAGACCTCAAGATGAATAACTTTCCTAAGTCTCAGATGAATCTTGGGAGCCTATAAGACTTTCCCATGGCTGACAGTTCATTTGTGTCTGAGTTTAGAAGCTGAATTCACTATATAACCAAAGAAGTTTTATAAGACTATAATAAAATTTCTAAAAATTTCAGAAATGTAGTATATAAAATCTTGAATACATTTATTTATTACGTTATACATTTTAACACCTTTAACACCTAAAAAATATATAAAACTTCATTACAAAAAACCCTTAAAATTAACAACTAGTTTCTCTTTTTCACCACATGATGGCAGTGTAAGCCCAGTAATATACTCACAGTGCCTTAATGAAAAAAAGGATTTCATTGATTTATGTAAAAGACAAATTCATAGCTCTCTCAATGTGGGCAACAGTAAGCTATACCTGCATAAGTGCATGTGTGAGACAGACAGACTTTTTTCTTAGAACAGCTCTCTCCCTGGAACTTGGAAGTTAAAGACAGAAGTTTAGAAACAGTAAAGAAAAACATATTAATCTGGAATGTACTAAATTTCAATTTATGTCATGTAGAAAATAAATTATCCTTCTCATTAATGTAGCTATCTAGCCAAGAAGTTACTTCTGATTAGCAGAAGGAGTCCATGCAGTTAACTCCAGTGTCTGTCATCATACCTTTGCTGCTTACTGGTTTTGAGACAGGAAACACAGTTGAGATTCAGAAAATGGTAAGAAAAAAAAATTAGTCTGTGGTGGCTATCTTACTTCCTTCTTACTAACAAAGGAGATAATTTATGAGAAATCAAGGCTGCCACTTCTCTTTAAAGTGGACTCACTGTAGCTACTGTGGAGACACTGCTGTCAAATATGCAATCATGTATGAAAGACTTGCTTTAAATCAGGGTTACCCTTGCTGTGTGTGACACACACACCTTTTATCCCAGAGCGTAGAATACAGAGGCAAGCATATATCTGTTTAAGGTCAGCCAGGGCTACATGGTATAAAATGAGGTTTTGCATGAAGAGCTGAGCTCTTGGGAGTTATCTCGGTTAGCAGATGCTTTACTCATTTATATAGAAAATCCTACAAATACTACCAAAAAATTAGAAAAATTAATAAATCCATTTAACTCACAAGATACAAAATTAGCAATATATAAACAATAGCCTTCTATATGCTGGTAGTTAGATATTAGGTGTCTGAGAAAGATGTTGAGAAAGTAACACATTTGCAATAGGTCCAAAAAAAATTAGAAATATATTTAATTGAGGCATTAAAGATCTCTACAATGAAAACAAGACATTTATGAAGAAAGGAAACATCTTGTGTTTATGGATTGGAGGAATTAATATCATTAAAATATCCATAATACCAAAAAGCTCTCCATATTTAACAAAATCTCTATCAAAATTTTGTTGAATAGAAAAAATATCAATGAACTAATTTTGAACTATAAATGACCATGAGTGGCCAAAACCACTCTTGTGAAAAACCAAAAGAGAGTTCGTACTACTTGACCTTAAAATATACTATGGATCTATAATGGCCAACAGCATGTGGCATTTTGATAAAAATAGTCACAGATTGATGAAAAGCAATCCATATACTTAAAGACACATGGATTTCAGTAAAGGAGCCAATAAAACACATGGCTAAGAAAACTCTAATAAGTGATGCTGGGGAAATTCTGAATCTGTATTTAGAAGGATGAGACTAGACTCTACTCCTGATCATCCAACAAACTTATCTCAAAATAGATTAAGTTTTAGATAGACGCAAAATACAAAACAATAAAGCTACTAGAAGAAAGTGTAGTGAGTTTGGTCAGGTGAGGATTTTCTTTGTGTTTGAAACAAGTCTTCTTTATCTGGCCAAGGCTGGCCTCAGACTCAGGATCCTTCTGTCTCAGCCCCTTGAGTTCTGGAATTATAGGAATGAATCAACAAGACTGGCTTCCAGAAATGCTATTTTCCAGAGAAGAGTATAAGAGATAGGCAACAATAAGAGAACAAACAGATGTTTTTACATTAAACTATAAGTTTCTGTAGAACAAAGGAAGAAATCACTGGTGAAGAGACAATCTGAAGAACAAGACACTATTCCTAATCTGTGCTGGAAGATCACACTGCCATGTTTGAAGAACACGGAGAACTTAAGAGAAAAATAGAAATAATAAACTTAAAGCATGAGTAAAAGAATAGAGCAAATTATTTTCAAGAAAGACCTATAAATGGCTAAGGGTATAATTCTACATCACTAATTACCAAAGTGATGGAAATTAAGATCACAATGAGATACCATTTTATTCCAGTTACACAGCCAATAAGGAAAACCAAAAAGCCCACTGCCACCACCATCAAAACCCAACCTGCCTCTTGCAAAAGGAGAAAATAAGAACTATCCCAATAAAAGACAAAATGTAAATGTTGGGAGGGTGGGATTCTTCTTCAGCAGTCTGTTGTTAGAGGTGTAAATTAGTACAGCTATTCTGGAAAATGCTGTGGAACTTAAAAGTAGAGGAGCCAAGAGATTCAGAAATGGGTACATTTCCACTCCTGGCAGTGTACCCAAAAGAATAAAAGCAGCATGCGAAAGAGACACGTATGTCTGCATCCCAGCAGTGTTCACATTAGCAAAGACAGGAAACATGGAAGTGTCCATCAACAGAGGAATGGATACAGAAAAATTGTCTGTCTGTCTTGTCTGTGTCTCTGTTTAAGCCACACCTCCATGCACTTGAATACTTGAATTCTCTCTCTCTCTCTCTCTCTCTCTCTCTCTCTCTCTCTCTCTCTCTTACACAAACACACACACACACACACACACACACAATCTTCTCTCCCAAGTATTTTAAACCTTGCAGTGCAAACCTGCTGACTGTCTTCCCTTCTTGTACCAGAACCCCAGAAGTATTTCTCCTTTTTGGTTATGACTTTGTATTGCTAACCAGCTTTTAATGTCCCCCTTCTCCCAACCACTTCACAGCTCTCTAAGGACTCTGTATTCTTAGATTATACATCCAAGATCATGGGCTGTTTGTCTTATCATGCCACCAGTGAGAGTTGGCCCTAATGGGGCTATGATAGCAGGAGAACTGTCCCTGCCGTTCAGTTGCTGCAGCAGTCCAGAGAGAGACCCTGTACCTTACCTGGACACCACAGTAGAATTGATTCTGATGGCCAGCTGCAGGTGAGTTGTTTCAAGGGTGTCAGCACAGGAAAGCTGGCCCCACAACTTGTCTGCTGTGTGACAGTGTGAACAAGGGAGAGATGCCTTCCCCAACCCTTGCCCCTTGCCACCTATGGCAGTCCAGAGAGCTGGCCCTGGGATCATGAGAGTGAGATTGCTGGCTATGTCCCTCGACAGCTGCAACAATCAGGAGACAAAAGGATATACTGTGGGACACACTGTGACACACTACAGCTTCCATGACAAGATTTTTTTTCTCTGTTGGTGGTGAGGTTGCGAAGGTGGAGGGTAGTTATGAGGTGAGGAGGGATGAGTGGGATTGGGTATATGATGTGGAATTCACAATGAACCAATAAAAAGTTTTTAAAAAGTAAGACACAAGGCATGGGTTTCATAATGGCATCTTCATACACATGTGCCATTATCCATGTTATGAACTGTTCCCTTCCCCCATTGACCTTTCCCACCCCCATCCCTGTATTTTCAGTCTCCACTTCCTTCCCCACGTAGTCTGTCCTCTACTTGCACAACACAGGCTTTGCATTCCTCACTGCCTCCTTAAGGTCTTTTCTTGACCTTTCTTAATCTTCTTTCTACTTTCATGTCACACACTCATACACATGTACACACATACACATGAACACACACATATATGCACACATGCCCACACACGCACTCAAATACACACATGCATGCACACACACATGTACAAACACACCCATGCACACACATAGACTTAAATCCAGCTATAAAGTGACAAAGCCAAGGAAAATGATATCACTAGTCTTCTTTCAAGCAAGGATGTTCTTTGATACTCTGGGACATTCTGGACTCCTCGATCCTCAGGCCTGGAGAATGGCACTGAGTACACACAGGGTGGCTGACGCATCTAGCCAGTTTTGAGAACATGATGAAAGATCAGAGACAGGCACCAGAATGAGGCAGGGTCCTGCTACAGGATAGAAGACCACGAAAGGCAGTTGCTGCATGGTGTGCCATTGTGTCAGTTTCCAGAGCCACCACTGTTGATCTGGAGGGTCCAAGATCAAAGCACCAGCTTTCTCTGGGAGTACAGGGTAACCTGCTCCAGAGCCTTCTCCTGTTGCTTACAATTCCTTGGTGTGTGGTAGCAAGAGTTCAGCCTTCACATGATATCCTCCTGTGCATGTGTGTGCTGCCAATTATGATGTGTCTGTGTCCATTCCTGGGGTGAGTTCAGTCATGCGCCTTCTCTATGTGTAGAGTGGAGAGTTGTCTCACTTCCGTCCTCTCCCAAGCCCCCTCAGTGATGGGATTCTCTCTAATTCCCATCTGATCCCTCCCCTACATGAGATCTGAGTTTCACAGAGTGTGTCCCCTTCCCAAGCTTCTGCTCTCCCCCTTCCTTTTACAGTTTATTTTTAAATTATAGACTGAGAAGCCTCTGTCCCTGATGCTTCTCCGGTCACACACAGTCAGCCTCTGCACCTGTGGGCTCCATGTGTGAGGATGTGCCTCCAGACCAACTGGACAGGTAAGGCTTTTAGATTGCCAGTCTCCAGACAATAAACCATTGCAAGCACTTCCACAACGCTCATTCTCCTGGTTAGGTTTTATTTTATTTTGTTTTATATTTTATTTTATTTTTGCCAATTTGTCACAAGCAAATTTATTGATGAGGGAGGGCCCAGTTTGTTGTGGGTGGTACCATTCCTGTGCAGGTGGTTCTGGATGGCATATGAAAGCAGGCTAAGGAGTCTGAAGATAATGGGTGATTACGAGCATTAGATGTTCTTCCAGAGGGCTTGGGTTTGATTCCCAGCACACACATGGCAGCTCACAGCCATCTGTAACCACAGTCCTGGGGCCCCTGATGTCTTCTTCCACCATCCATGGACACTCTGCACACATGTGGTACATAGACATATCTGCGGGCAAAAAAAATCCATACACACAGAATAAAATAGCAAGCAAGCCAGTATAGGCTAAGCAAGCCACTGGGGCAAGCCAGTAAACTGTGTTTCTTCATGGTTCTGCTTTCATTCCTGCTTCCAGGTTCCTGCCTTGAGTTCCTGTCCTCACTGCCCTTCATGATGGAGTACAGCTATAAGTTGAAACATATCCTTTTCTCCTTCAGTTACTTTTGGTCATGGTGTATTATCATAGGGTGCTTGAACTGAATTAGCTATCACAAACAACACAGAGGACATAGATGAAGACAGAGAACTGAGAGAGAGAGAGAGAGAGAGAGAGAGAGAGAGAGAGAGAGAGAGAGAGAGAGAATGAGAATGAGAATACAGGGAAGCAACATCCTGGAAGTAGCCAAGCCACCTCCAAAACTTACTGACCCCTGACTTACCAAAATGAAGGGAGGAGGGGAAATCTCCTGAAATGAGGAATTTTATTATAGTTGAGGGAACAATGGGCACAAACTCTCTCAGTAGAAGAGCAAGTATGTCCTTCTATTGGTGTACTTGTGAAGGTCATCTACCTAATAATGGCTGAAGAGAGACCATGCTTAAAAAAATAATGATGGAGGAAGACATCTTGACGTTGACCTCCGAGTTCCACACAGGTGCACATGTTCATGCATGCACACACAAATGATAGCCACTTCACCCGATTTTAAGCTTCCACCAGCTTAAAAATATTTTATTTGGAATGAGTTAATAAGTCACATCTTTGTTTACTTGTAATTAAAATAAATTTAAAGACCCTGACCTGGCTAAATGCAAACTTGCTCTTGATTAAAATTAACCCGAAGTCAAGGCGTTCTGCATTGAGTGATTGGCATTCAGGGCAGAATACTCTGAGAAACCCAACTTTCCTGCTATTCAATGAATTCTTTGCAAAGAAGATAAAGCTGGAAGGACAAGCCAGGTCAGTGACAAGATGAACTTTCCATCTTGAGTCAGTGAGAAATTCTCTAAGTGAGCTGAAGCCAAGCTCACCACTGTGACCTAGACATGCTTTCAAGCCAGTTTCATAGGCACGCACCTATTTGGTATTAAAAAACCAAAAATATAGTGTATTACCAACAAGTCAACATGGATGGGGGAAATCCTACAAGGCCTCACTTCTGGATATAAAAGTACAGTGGCTTCCAAGAAAGAGAGAATTAGTCTTCTCCAGAGATGAGCTCCCTGAGAGGCTATCCCATCCCAAATGGTCAGCCCTAAATACATGTCTATGTGAGCAATATGTATATATCAGCAGGTTGTGTTTATATATGTGTGTATGTATATGCATATGTACATAACAACAATAATTAAGGGGTCATGAGTTTTTTTTAATTTTTTTTTATTTCTAACACTCTTCTCCATCTCACATGGACAGTGAGTCACCAAGTCTTGAATATGCTTCCTTCTAAGTCTTTATTAAGCTGTCTGCACCACTACTAACAACTGATCTCTCTTCATTTTGCCTTCTTTTAAATGTGTTAAAGGAGAGAGTGGAACTCTCAAAATATAGTACAATTATATACTCTTTTTTTTATTGGATGTTTTATTTACATTTCATATGTTGTCCTCTTACCCCATCCCCCACCCACCCAGGAACCCCCTATCCCCTCATCCCTCCTCCTGCTTCTCTGCGGATGTACCCCTACCTACCCCCCCCACTCCCACCTCCCCACTCTCAAATTCCCACCCCCTGGGGCGTCCAGCCTTCATGAGGCCAAGGATCTCTTCTCCCACCTATGCCGAGCAGGGCCCTCCACTCTTATGTATACAGCTGAAGCCATGGATCCTTCCCTAACTGCTCCCAGGCTGGTCGTTTAGAGGGGTCATGAGTTTTAAAGGGAGTGGGAGGCATGGGGACAGTTGGAGAAGGGATGAGGAGGAAATGATATAAATGCAATTCTCATGTTTAAAGTTCTCAAAAAAAATAACAAAAATAAAAACTTAAAAAAGAAAATGGTGTGACAGACACAGAGGTATCTGCATCAACTTTTGACCTTAGTGTCCATTAATAACAACAAGATGTTGTGAGCTCTTGAGATTAGACTGTGGAACTGAGAACAGAAACAAACTACCCTGGTGTTTTGCAGTTTCCATCCTAGGTTGCCCAAGGAGATAAAACTGTGCAGACTGAAACAAACAGTTCACTCAGGCAGTGGGCGACAGGAATTCCTTCTTGCAATCTAGATCCACTTGAAGAACAAGAAGAGCTTTGACCTCCTGTGAGATGGATCGATTAATCACTTCAGGCGTTTTGGTTCAAGTTTGCTAATGAGTACCATTACTGTCCTCAGAATACTGACCTTCCAGAAGTGGCTTCAGGACTTTCCAGTTTCACCTTCCCTGGGAAGGCAGACTGACATTCCGTTGGATGCTTTGTCACCAAAGCTCCTGGAAACTATCCCAGTGATAAGCTTTTTCCTTCACCAAGTGACCCATTTTTAAGCTTGCAATGTAGTGAATTTTAAATTAAGAACATAACTGAAAATACAAGATGAACTTGTTAGCTCGGTATTTGTTTGCTTTGCGTCTCTTCTCCTTTAGGTTGAAGAGCAGCATATATCCAAGTCCTTGTGAAGCTAAAATAGCAGAAAGTGTTTTAGAATAAAACCATCCTTACACAATTCCCTCCCTCATCCTTTCCCCAGGTCATGTGATCGTGCAATGAACTTGGTTCAAGCCGACAGGTAATCTACCAGGCTGTGCTCCAGACAGTTAAGTGTCCTTAACATAAACTGTGCAAGCAGGAGGGAGCATGCTAGATAAAAGCATCTTTTGCTCACTTGGTGTGAGCCCTACCCATTGTCTGCTGAGGACCCCTGGGAGGTGGGAGACTTGGCTTGCCCTGGGCCGTCCACGAACAGCTTTTCTCCTCTTTGGCACAGAGTGGGTATTTACTGGACACACATTCCAGAGCTTTGAAGGACGGGTGGGCTGGACTTTACTTGCACTGAGCCAAAGAGATCAAGACTTGGGCAGGTCTTTTCTGCCCAGTAGTGTAAGCGATTTAGAGTAACCACACAGCTGACTCCACGATCTTTAAGGGAAGGGGCCATCCTTGAGTTCACAGACAGAGTAACAAAGGTTTGCTTATGGTGCAGTGGCCTTTGCCAGCAAAGAGGTTTTGTATGCCCAGCTACTGTGGGCTCCCATCCTCCTTGTCTGCTTACTGTGGCTGTCCTCCACTCTGACAGGGTCTGAAGCCTTTTATCTTCCAATTTGAACATCACTTTGAAGTCTCTGCAAGGACTATGTTACAAGTTTAGTGATAGACAAACTCACATAGTTGAACAAGGAGTGAGAGAGGATGGGGAAAGATGCAGATAGACCTGCTAATGGGAAAGTGGAAAAAAATAATCTAATCATCCCCGAGTTAGAGAAAAACATCCTTTGTTCCCCATCTCACTGAAAAAAATCTCAGGTATGCAGGGTCGTGGCCTCAAGCTTCATCTGGCTCTGCAGCTGGGTTATGATTTGCAATAAAGCAAACCTTTCAAAGGCATTCAACTTCAGCAGGTTGTTTTGCTGCGCAGAGCAGGCTAGCTGGCAGTGCATGGGCTCTGGCAGTGCTCCTCTGGGGGAGGACATTGCTCCTAGTCAGCAGTGACATTTTATTTTACTTCAATTGTCTTCATCCAGAGACCAGAAGGATGACCAAAATGGTGCTTCTGTGAATTTTCTTTCTTTAGATTTAAGGTAATCTCAAAGAACTTTAGATCTTCCATAATGTTAGTGAAAAGACCATAGAGATTGAATCCACAGCTCACATTAGGCAGATGCTAGACTTTTTGCCCACATTGCCTACCCTTCTGATTTCATTTAGAGATAGGGTCTTCCCAAGTTGCCAAGACTGGTTTTGGTCTTGTGACTTTCCTAGTTTAGAGACCTGAATATCTAGGGTTACACATATACTAGCTATTTAATAACTCCTCTCCATGGAAAGTCACAGCCCGACTTGATGGAATTGATATGTCTCACTGTTACTGAGGGTCATGCATCTTACTTGTGGTCATTGCATGCGTATTAAAGGCAGCATAAAATGATGTACACTTTTAGCTATCCTCACATAACAGCTTAAGTTTTATTTTTTCTGATGCTGATGGATAAACCCAGAGGCGTGCACATGCTGGGCACACCTTGGATTCTGAGCTGCATCACCAGCCTAAAAGTACTTTAATAGGGAGTCATATTTAGCAGTTTTCCCCTAGGTACCTCCAATTGTCCATACCTGATGAGATACAGGAACCGAGTTTTCTTAACTAAATATACCCTCAGATTTCTTTCTGTTTTGATCACCCCCTCTGATTTATCTTGTGTGGGCTACTGAAAACCACACAAATGCAAATATTTCCATATACACACATTTATTTTACTTCCATGCCCATTTCCCTTTATTCAGGTCTGATTACTTGCAGACCCATCTCAGGGGTAAGCACCAATCCTTGACACTATTAATGATACTCTGTTATGCTTGCAGACAGGAGTCTAGCATGCCTGTCCTCTGAGAGGCTCCACCCAGCAGCTGACTCAGACAGATAACAAACACCAACAACCAAACAATGAATGGAAATTCAGAAGTCTTATGGAAGAATAGGAGGAAGGATTGTGGGCCCCAAAGGGGATAGAAACTCCACAGGAAGACCAACAGAATCAACTAACCTGGCCCTTGGAGCTCTCAGAGTCTGAACCACCAACCAAAGAGCATACATGATCTGGACCTAGGCCTACCTGTATGTTGCAAATGTACACCTTGACCTTCGTGTGGGTCCTGAACAACTGGAGCAGAGGCTATCCCCAAAACTGCTGCCTGTACAGGAGATATGTTCTTTTAACTGGGCTGTCTTGTCTGGCCTCAGTGGGAGAAGAGGTGCTTAGACTTGAAGTGCTGGGGTGAGGGAATACTCGGGGGGGGGGGGGGGGCCAACCAGCGCAGAGGAGAAAGGAAGGGAAGATGGGGGATGGGTTGTGGGAGGGAGTGATCTGGAGGGGGCCAGCAAGCATGATGTAAAGTGAATAAGCAAATAAATAATAATAATAATAATAATAATAATAATAATAATAAAATTTAAAGAAATGTCATAGAGGAGAAAAAATTGCTCAGCAGTTAAAGGCACTGGGTACTCTTGGAGAGGACTTAGGTTTGGTTCCTAACATCCACAAGGAGGCTCATGATTATCTATAACTCTAGTTTCAGGGGATCCAGTGCCCTCTTCTGACTTCTGCAGGCACCAGGCAAGCATATGGTACATATAGATACATGTAGGCAAAATATTTTTACATACAACATAAATAATTAAAATTTTTCTTGCATATCTATAAAAAATTGATTATCTCCTAAGGATCCAGCTTTTCATTAACCATTTTTGAGCACCATGGTTGTAAAGGAAAGGTACATAGTTAACCTTAAGAATTCATATTGTAGTTGGCTCTGAAAATCATAATGCTATACTTTATTAAGATTGTTATGTTTAAATATGAAGTCATTATTGCATTCATGGTAGCATCACAAGGGAATGGAATGGGGAACATTGGTTTAAGGTTATCAACTGTATGTAACAAGCGTCAGCACAATGCTTGTTACTTATTTAGCGTGTGTCTAAAAAGTGGGTCACTTCAAGGTTTTTCAGATGGCTCAGTGCATTATTCAAATTATTTTAAGTATTTGCTTTGAAATCTGCAACTTCTTTGTTTCTAATGATAAAATTATACTAAATGTAAGTAAGGAAAGGGGCAGTGTGATTTCGTCTTCCTGATTCACCTGACGACGTGATTTCCTCCATGTGGTAGTTCCCCTGTTTTCTTTTGTTGAATTATTAAAACAGTAGCAGCAGCAGAATCAGCAACAACAATAACAATAGCAACAACAACAACAACAACAAAGAAAAAAAATCTAGTACTGTCATACAACCAGTCAAAATTCCTAGAACATTTCTTACTCTTAAGTTAAAAACAAACTCCCTCTGCATCCTTCAATAACCAATTTAATTCAAGTTTCCTAAAACTGAAGCCAGAAATGGACAGACTGCCTGGGCTGTTCTCCAGGTATAGATCTGTAGTAGTAGTTGGCTCACTGCTCTACCTCTTGGAGGGTCTCACACACACACTCACCTAGGAGCTCTTTGGATTTGAGAATAAAACACACACACACACACACACACACACACACACACTTCAGTTAATTTTTGACATGTCTTGACTAGCTCAAAGGCTGGGCAGTTCTAATCCTCCCCACAGCTAGCACACATTTCCCTCCTGTAATCCTAGCTTAATGCCCTCTAATTCTATATTTTATCTTTGTTGTCCTGGCTTCTTCTGGGCAGCTGCCTAGTTTTTACTGCTCAAGATGCTTTTGGGCAGCCCTTCTGGGGGTTGCATTTCTTCTCACCTACATTTTGGATGATTTTCTTTCTGCAGCTCTAAATCTGATCCATCTTCTTCTGAATCATGATAATTCTCCCTCTCCTTTCTTTCTCCCAATTCCTAATCCATGCCAATCTAAAGGTCCTGACTCAGTCTACCTGCCCAGTCATTGGCTGTTGGCTCTTTATTGATAGATCAAAAACCAATTGGGGACAAGGACCTTCAGCATTTGGACACGCAGAATCCTGATTTTTGGGGCCGCCGGATTACTTCAAAGCATTAGAACCAACTTCCAACATAGATCTGTGACATCTTTTGGGTTAAGGATCCCCTATCCCTCAGTATTCTGACCAGGCTGGATGTTAGGACTTTAAAGGAAAACTTGGAAAGGGGGTAACAAAGTTCTATTGCCAAGAGCAGATTTATTCATTCCTTTAGCACACAGGCGAGTGTTTGTATTTTGACATAAGGAATCTTTGATGATACATGACTGTTGTGTTTGTTTTAGTTTCTCACTTACATCTAGTAATTTCAACGTAAGAAAGGCTTTTACACTTGGTTTCTATTCAGTAGCAGCATCAGGGTCTTGCATGTTCTGGCAGCTTGTCCAGTGAGGAGCACCTAGATTCTTTTCACATCTTGCTCTTGTGAAACCTGCTGGAATGAACAGGAGAGTGCAAAGGACTCTTCAAAACAGGGACTTGTGTTTGCTTCGGTTAGCTACCTGGTGGTGGGATTGTTGAGTCCTATGGTGATTCTACCCGATTATTAAGAACAGTCTACCCTGTTTCCCATAATAACTGAATTCATTTCCATTTCCATCAGCACTGTGCAAAATTATCTTTTCTTCATATCCTCCACAACATCTGTCACCTCTCATCCCTTTTCCACTCCCCGTCTCTCTATCCTCTATCTCTCTGTCTGTATCTGTGTCTGTCTCTCTCTGTCTCTCTCCGTCTCTCTCTGTCTCTCTGTCTCTCTGTCTCTCTTTCTTTCTCTCTCCCTCCATCCCTCCCCCCCCTCTCTTCCCAAATGAGTGAGGCCATTTTGGATGGGTATACCTACCAATGTTTGAACAGACCAGAGGATAACCTTGGCTGTCATTCTTTGTTGTTTTTGAGACAAAGTTCCTTATTGGCCTGGGACTAGGCAAGCAGGCTAGCTGCCTGGCTATGGAATCTCACAGGTCTGCTTGCCTCCATCTCCCCCATGCTATGATTATAAACACACATCACCATGCTCTGGTTTTGTTTTTTAGTGTTTGCTTGTTTGTTTGTTTTCTTTTTAAGATCTTAATGTGAATTCTGGAGGACCAAATGTAAGTTCTCATGCTCACGAATCAAGCGCTACACCTGCTGAGCCACCATTCCAGTCCCCCTTTTCTTTTTCTGACACTAACTGCAGTAGCAGGCAGGAAGGATGAATTCCAGTTGTTTTAAGTTGCATTTTCATAGGGTTAACATTCATAATTATTTTCTGTAAACCTGGTGGCCAGTTGTTAGTCTTTGGGGAAGATCTGCTCTAGGCTTTCATTTTGCTTTGTACAGGGTTATTTGTTTTTAGCTACTGAGTTCTCTTGACTTTTTGATGTTTGCATATTAACTGCTGAGCAAATGCATAGCTTGAAAATATATCCTGCTCTGTAGATAGGTTTGTTTTATTTTGTTCTTAATTCTCTTGATTCGTTTTTTTCATCCTTGTTGTGCAGACAGTTTTTTTAGCTTGGTAAAATCCCACTGTCTTTTTATTGTTGTTGTTTAACTTTCATTTCATTCTTTTCTAGAAAACAGGTTTGTTTCACTCAATATATTTTTGATTTTTTAAAAAAACTCTCTAACTTAATGAGACAAACCAACCTCCAAACATGCTGTTGAGCTTGTTTTGTGTTGGCCACCTACTTCTGAGCATGGTATCTAATCTTAAAAGTGGTTTGTTTCCCAGTGAGATTTCCTTGAAGAAAACTGATTTTTTTTCATTGCAAATGGCAATCAATTCCACATAGCTTCTGGGTTTGGGATGGAGCATATGTCCACTTCTTTCAGCTCTAGGACCCTGTCTGGTGCTGTCTCGTGCAGGCTTTGTGCAGGCTGCCTCAGTTTCTGTGAGTTCATAGAAGGCCTTGCTTCCATGCCTGGTGGCTCTCACACTCTTTCTATTGACTCTTCCACAGAGTTCCCTGAGCCCTGAGGGGAGGGATTTGACAGAGACATCCCTGTGCATTGCCTTGCTGCATGTTGCCTGACTACTCTTTGTTGCCTTTGTTGGGTCATGTCCAATAAGACATTTGTCACATTAATGTCTTGGATGGGTCCCCTGTGCTTTTTTTCTAGCAGTTTAATTGTGTTGAGTCTTACATTTAGATCTTTAATTGGAGTTGCTTTTCACTGTGGTGTGAGATAGGGTTCTATGGCATTCTTCTACAGGTGCACATTTAAGGAGCTGTCTCTTTACCAGCGGGCTTTCTTAGTGCTGGTGTCCAGAGGAAGTACTTTAATCATCCTGTGTAATTTTCCTCATTAGAAAACTACACTTCCAAGACTTTAATTGCTATCTAACGGTGTTGAGCTAATAATACCTTACTATTTTGACCTGATCCCTCAAGCTCAAGCCCACATACTTGGTCAAAGAAATAAAATTCAGGTGATGGTTCTTAAGTACTTGTAAGTAAGAGCTCATTGTAGTCCCCCCTCTTTCTGTGTGTATGTTGGTATACGTATATGTGTACATGGTGGGGAGGAATTTTAAAGAAAACAAAACAAGGGAGATGCATGGATGAGATGGAGGAAGGAAACAGAAAGGAAGAGGTGATGTAATTATAATTTCAAAATATAAAAATATATTAGTTTTAAGAAGCCCTGTTCATGTTACATCTAAGTTATTAATGATACAGAGTTGGGTCAGGTGATCTATTCTCACATCTACCTTGACTAGGATATAAACTTTGTATGTGATAATGAAATTACTTCTAGATATGATTCAAAATTACTTCCCTCTCACAAAATATCAACCTAAAAAGAGAAGAGTAATCATCGGAGACTGGGAAGAGTATGTGTTTTGGGGAAGTGAAGAATGGGAAGCTTCATATGACTAGTGTGCCCCATATGTATGAATGAAATACTATATAGAATTCATTAATATGTACTATGAATGGATATTGCAAATAGATGAACTAAATGAAAAATTTGATGATATTTTTATCTAAAATATATTCTCCCTTCATTGTGAAATCTCCTTTTCTCTAATTTGACCTCTGCAAAAATATATGTTGATTATATAATTACATGCACATGTCTATATTTAATTCTTTTTTAACTTTTTATTGATTCTTTGTAAATTTCACACCCTGTACCCTAATCCTATTCATCTCCTATCCTTTCATATCCACTCTTGGTCCTTGTAAACTTTCCTGCCCAAAAGTAAAATAAAATAGGATAGAATACAAAAAAAATCTTGTCATGGAAGCTGTGATGTATCATCACAGTGTGACACACAGTGTATCCCTTTGTCCACACATCTTTACTTGCAAATGCTCATTGCAATGAGTCGTGGTCTGTTTTCAGGCCTCTGGCTTCTGTTACACTATCTATACTGGATCCTTAGGGGGACTTCTCTTGGATATTCTGTTGTTGCCATGTGTCATGGAGATCCTGCAGCTTTGGGTTTGCAGGAGTGTTCCTTTCATGTGTTCTAGCAGATGATAGATGGGGCAGATATTGGAGTGGGTCAACTCAAAGCCCTGGCTCTGGGTCTGGGAGGTAGTTGAGTTGGTCAGTCCACCAGCTTTCCTGCACCCTTGCCACCAGGGTGAGCTTTCTAACACTGCTCTGGCTAGCTCTCCTAATGCTACAGCCAGCAAGGGGCAGGGCCAGCTCTCTTGCTCTCATGCCCTTTAGACATGTTCCCCTGTACCTTTGCCAACAGGGTCATCTCTATGGTTCTGCCCAGGTGAGGTTCAGGGTTCATTCTACTAAGTCTGCAGCCAGTAAAGGGCAGGGCCAACTCTCCTGGTCTCATAACCTGGGGCCAGCACACTTGCCTGCTCACTCACACTCCTGCCACGAAGGCCAGCTCTACTGTGCTGCCCAAGTGTGGTGCAGGGCCTGCTCTCCCAAGTGCTGTCACCAGAGAGGAAAAACTATATTTAGTTCTTACATAAAGTATTTTTCACTTTATAACAAAACAGGTGCTCATTTGTTGAACTTTTACAACAGGTAGTTACAGGTCCTTGTTCAATCCCCCAGAAGAACTTCTCTAAGTTAAGGATGCAACAGGAAAGTGTTTCTTCTTTCCATATGACCTTTCAACTTCCTTTTAATCCTCTATTTCTTCTCTATCCACACATGCAGGGAAGCAAAGGGTCCATTATCCATCACTGGAAATCTGTGTTTAGGAAGGATGTTCCCACCCCTGGAGAGAAGACAGTCTTGCCTATGGTTGGATGCTTTCTTTCACTGTGTTAGCTAATGCATCACACTCTGACTTTTACCTTGGCTCTCAGCTAAATGGAAAGATATGTGGCTAAGAAGAAACTCCCACACCAGTGTGGTGAATGTAAACATCAGAAAGTCAAAGCCAGCATGATAAAGATTGTAGATAAAGACTGTATGTTGAACTTAACTGGTGGTCATGATGGGACTTTGACAATGTGGACCAGTTTGCTGAATCAACTGCCATTCCACACCACTATTCTTGGTTTCATAGCATCTGTGTTCTGGAAGATTAGAGAACTTTCTAAAATGCTTTGGATGCTTTCTCCTCCTTTACAAAGCACAGCTTTCTGAACGGACAAGGCCCTCTTGTTGCCATTACTGTTGGTCGCATCAGTTGTTGACCCTTAGTCTTGATCAGGCATCTCTTGACTTTCCCATTACAACAGCCACTTGTTCCTCTCTCTCTATCTGTTTCATTGTGTATTGTCCAGTATCCTTTATGTTCCTTTCAGAGTTTGGGGTGGGGGTGAGCAGAGGTGATGCCCGCACACCCGGTGAAGACCTTGGGAGAATTAACATAGATTAAATGAATATATTAAAGGAAACCGGATTTCAGCAGCCTTGAATGGGAGATTGTTTCCTCTTTGTAATCAACACTTGAGTTGTAACTGATAGGAGACATTTTTAAGGAATGTCCTTTTAAAAAGCTTTAACGGCAGAATTATGTGTTTCCTTTACATACAGGACCCTCTTTGAGGCCTAGAACTGCTCTGAGGCAGAAGGGCCCAGCAAGGAGGTGCAAAGAATGTAGTTGAGTCTTTGGGCAGAAAAACTCAGTATTGGAAAAATAGCCATAAGTAGGGATTGGGAAAGATGTGCACTTCTAAAAGATCTAGTTCCTGCCCTGGCCATTTATCGTAACTCCTTTCTACCTGTGACGAGGCTACTGTGAGCATCTAACAGGGACTAAGGATTGCTATGGTCATGATAGAGGCCAGAAAGACATTGTCTATGCATTGAATTGTCTAACTGAGTCTGAGTTTCTGTTCAGAGGATAAAGACATGAGATTTGGTGAGGACATTGAAAATGTTTAATAAAAATATAAAATACATTAGAAATCAACAGCATGAATAAGGTGAATAGAAAAGAATAAGAGTGTGGGCAGTCATATCAGATATAAAATGCTATTTAAATGTTATCATTTAAATGTTGTTAGTTTTAACATAAGGAATAATTTAAACTGTAGAGTGTCTTTTCCCCTATCAGAGGGAGTGGGAGAAACAGAAGCAGGAGGAGGGAGTAAGGGAGAGAAGACATGGGAATGAATCTCTCATAAAAGAAATGGGAGAATGGCTTCTTTGATTGACAGTGTTAGAAGAATCACTAATTGGACTATGTGGAGAAGCTCATCTTTGTTCTCAGCAGTCATCATTTGCCAAAATGAGAACACCCAGAAAAACACTAGTGCTCAATACATTGGAAGGAATTGAGGTCACAGAGGAGAATATGAGTATGTTCCAACTTGTTTTGGTTCAAAGATCAAGTGAAGAATAAGAAAATTTGCTATATAAATGCTATATTGGTTATGAATTATTATGATGTTTAAAAGTTTGTTATAAATAGTAAAAACTAAATTAAGTCATTAATGCAAATGACTCAAGATTAGCTCATAAATTTCATATGATTGGCAAATCAATGCAAAATCTGATGATGTGCATGTGAATTGTGGTATCCAGAATCCAAAAGTTATGACCTAGGGCATGGTGGAAGTATAGCTAATTTGAGGTCAGGGAGATATTCTGAGGAAACAGTTCTATGAATATATTAGTGGTATGATTCAAAGTTTTAAAATGTTTTTCAGTTTCAGTCAAACAATTTGTACTTCAGAGTCATTGTTGAAGACCTGATCCAGAATCCAAATATAGGAATGGTGACATGATGGTAGATAGTGTGGACGTTGCGGGGCATACAAGTGTCTTCAGAGGGATGTATAGATAACTTGAGGTACGTTTACATTAGTGATACATTAGGTGGAGTTAGGAAGCATCTGAAGAATTACAAAGCTGTTCATGCTATAATATGTAAAACACACATGTAAACCCTGTACATTGTACAATGTACTTCTTTATATAAATAACAGATACATAAGAGACATATTTATAGATGTACAGATATTAGAAATCACATCAAATAAGGTTTTATATTGCCTTTATCATGTATAACAATCCATTGTATTAGTTCTATAACCCAGTAATTTAGTGGATATACAGCTGTGCACAGTAGCTCATGCCTGTAGTTCTAGCACTCAGGTTGCTGAAGCAGAAGGTTTGTGAGTTCCAGAGCAAGTCAGGCTCCAAAGAAGGTTCCTACCTCTTAACACAGCAGTGGCTGAGGCTGCAGCAGAGGCAGAATAGGAGGAGGAGCAGCAGCAGCCGCCACAAAACAACCAACCAAACAAACCGAATCAAGAGCAGGCTGTAAATTGCCTACAAGCTACTGACGATGTGAACGGAGACCTCTTAGCACCTTAAATGCAATAGCTCTTATTTCAAGATAGTTGTAGATTGTTTCTAATTCTTCAGTAACTTTTATGATCTCTAAGTTTGTTCCTAAGTTGAATTTAGTTTAGTTAATTTGACTTAATTTTATGTCAAACCCAAATTAAGGGAGAGTAAGGAAACTAACTTTTTTCTTTTTCTAATTTGTAGTGAGCAAAATCAGACTTTATCCAGAGTAGGGATTTGGATTCACTATAAACCAAACAAGAAAAATAACAACAAACCAAAAGCAAAAACAAGGAAACAATGCATGTGGATGGGCATATGTGGGGTGTGTGGGATAGGGTGAGGGTATGTGGGGGTTGGGGTGTGTGTGAGGGGGATGGGGCATCTGAAGAGATCAACTCAGTAAGGTTCATAGATGTTCAGGCCACAGATGGTGTGATGTCATCTGATGCTGTTGAGTCCCTGTGTTCCCAGGGCCATTTGCACTCAGAAGTACTCAGATTATGTCTGCTACAGAGATAAGGAAATTGGGCAGCATGGGAAGAAAGGTAAAGGACGGCGCAGACATCAGCCACTTTGTGAGGCATGCGGTCTGTCTTTGACTAGACTGACGAGCATTAGAACGCTTGGAGGGAATCACGGGGCTGCAGGCAAACTGAGATGCAGGCAGCATGCTCCCTGCTAGCAGAGGCCTGTGCTTTTTTCGAAGAGAATTAGAAAGTAAATCCATTGGGCGGTCTTCTGCACCCTTGAACTGTGTGCTTACGGGAGTGCTTGAGAAACATCTGAGTTTGTATCTGCCCTTTGTTCTGAGAGAATGTGATCTCAGCATCCATGATGAGTACCAAACCCAGGCAGAGGTGAAGGAATGTGTAAGAGGCTCACAGTATGACCCACAAATAATTAAGATGAAACTGTACAGATTCTATATTCTGTATGGATGAAGCCTCTTCAGCATTGTATTATTTCCATAAGAAGGGTGTTTGAGGATGGCATGCTAGCATCAGAAGGGAAGTCCTCCCTTTTATGGCATCATATGAGACTTGGGCACATTACAGTGCCAGCCACTTCTGAGACTAATGGTATGGTCAGTGTCTAGCACTACCCTAGAATATAGGAATATAGGGAGCCAAAGCATATTTTTTTTAGGAGACAGATTGCAAACTGGAAAATCTGGAAGAAGATTTTCTGGAAAATCTCCAAGAAGATTCTAATTGATTTCTAGGCACTGGCTTTTATGACAAGGTTAAAATAAACCGAGGCTGGCCTTTCAGTAGCAATAGGCCCTGTAGGCTGTAACTATTTTCAAGGCTAATGATGAACCAGTCATAGGAGCTTTGAACTGGCCTAAAGGTAACTACCTCAGAAGGCATCCTTATTGAAGTGGGCTCTGCCGTGTATTCCTTCCCTGGGTCAATATTGACAAACCTGAAAAGTGACCAGACAGTGATGAACTGATAGAAGCTATTCCTTTCTATTTTAGACACATTCTGGGTTCTAGGCTACCCAGATTAACTCTACAAAAGCTACTGCATAAAATGAAGGTTACATATTTACTCCTTGGTTGGTGAAAAAGGAGGAAATGCTGTAGTTTTTTAACCTGAGGCTTAAATCACTATGACAAAAAGACAAAGTTTTCTTCCTTCAATGAAAACTACAGGATACAAAGACTCCAGTAACCTGGCTCTGCTTTTCCCCAGTATGCCCACTTTCATCTCCCATACTGAGTATTTTTCCAGATGCTGTCTCTGTCCCCTTCCCACCTGCTTCCTCCCAGCAGCTTCTCAGACCGCCATCTTTCCTGCTCTGACATTTCCTTTCCGTCTTACTCTAATCCATTGTACTTGGCTTCCCCTTCGAGCCTGTCTTTAAATTCTCTTATCAAAAAGACTAAAAGCCTGAAAAGCAGGTTCTGTGTCCCTACAATGACAGATTCAACTTTAAAGTTCAACTATTTTAACAATTATAATTCTGCTTGATTTGTGATGGGGCTACATTCAGGCTGAACAACTGGAGCCCATGCTTAATCCACTGAATGCATAAAGCCTACAGAGCAGCAAGCTTTCAGCCACAAAGTGCATTGCACTATGGGAGTTTCTTCTGGTACTCTGTGGTCAGTGACAGACTGACTGGAAATTGTAGGCTCTAACTCTGTTTAGCATCTGAAAGATGGTCCATCTTATAGGCATGTCCAGTCTTTGATATTGTGACAGACATTGTCACCTATAAAATTCATGCTCAAGAATAGCACAATCTAGTCTAAATAATTGTTTTGTTTTTAAAAAACTCTGGAAATGTTTTAAGTGACTTTATACTGTCATGTTGGGCCTCATTCATTGCCATACCAGAGAGCATATCCCTGGGAGGAGGGTTTCCCCCATGGGACTCACCTGACTCAATGCAGAAAACATGCGTGTCTAAAATCTAAAGAATAAGTCATGTGATTGTTTCCCACCAGCACCAGCTTAAACAGGGGTGAGCCCAACTATCGTAAAGTGGGTCATCATAGCAAGTCAAGGACAGCATGCATTAGCACCTGCTTTCTGAAATGTAATACAAATTTTCTTTAAGTAATATTACAACAATTATTTACAAATACAGAGAAGAAAACTTCCCACAAAGCCCATATTTTGTTATTTACATATTTTGTTATTTACAGCGTTAACATATCATAGTCTGGCTTACAGTTTCTAATGTGTTTTATTCTCACCTGTTTCTCTTTTCTCAATGTGAACCCACACCCACACCCGTACCCATACCCCAGGCCCAACCCCTGAACAGACATACACACACATACTTTCCAGAGATTTGTATTCTCAACATTTTCATCCCTCTTTAGGGACATATTATTTCAAAAATACTCTCTTGATAACCCTAAAAAGATTCACAAAGCATCATTCTTGAATCCTCTAAATGGGCACGCAGTGCTGCTTAGCATTTTAGACAAGATTCTTTAAAGCACAGCTTAGGGAAACAGTAGCTGAGTACAGTGCTCTGTAAACACACTCTTAGACAGTACAAATGCATGCAAACACAAACATAATATTATGCAAAAACAAACACAGTCTAAGAAAGAAAGGTTTTGTTAACCAAACCCATGTGTAACTTTCAGAGATAAGGCAGCAATCCTAGCAGTAAGACTGTGCAGTGTGTGGTACCTGCCGGGAGGACCAGTGGGTTCAAAGTTCATCAGGATGGAGGAGCAAAGACAGAAAGCATCACAACCAAGATAGATAACTTCAAATCTACTTCAAAATGAATCCATCTAGTCAGAGGCAGTGACTGTCTGAGAGGAGTGTTACCAGACAGCTCCCTCATATCTACATGGTGTTTTCAACTATGAAATATTTACCATTGTCGAACAAAGAGGAATTCAGCGGGGCATTCCCAGTTCTAGAATACCCAAACATACTGGAGAGAGCATTTATGAAATCATTTCAAGGAATGATATTTTAATATGCTTTAAGAAGAAAGTAAATATTTGTGTGGAACGGAGTTAGATTTGCAGCTGGAAAAAATCTCAGGGACCTCAGCAATGAAGCATTTTTTTTTTTTTGAAACAGGAGACTCAGATCCACTGTGGAGATCCAACAGTCAACGATATAATGATACAGGAAATAAAGTTATGTATGGAGGTGGTAACATCTAGAAACTGACGAGCTACTTCAGGCTGGGGGGAGGTGAAGTGGATAATGAGCTGTTGTTAAGTGCCTGGCGCTACCACAAGTTTGAGAATCAAATATTACTTTGGCTTGACAGAAAAGCTTAAAGCCGCGGAATAGCCAGAACTGCTTTCACAAAGGAAACCCACTGAGGAATAAGACACAGACAAAGCAGCATTTGAAGTCATGCTAGTCTCAGTGTCTTAAGCACACAGTTTCACACCCACTGAAGAACAACACTGCTTATCCTACTGATAACTGAAGTGAATCCCAGGCCACTCCCCCTTTTTATCCTTTGATGAGATGAATGCTGATGGGGAGAAGCCACTGATGGGAATGTCAGAAGTGAGTAAGTGTTCTAACAGTTATTCTTGACCCAACACTGTCCGCATAGGCTGCCAGAGTCAGAAACATCCTTGGGATGTGATCCAGGTGATGCAAACTATCAAGGTGAGTTGATCACAGCATCTAGAAACCCCAGGACCAGTGGCTTTTCTAGGAGGTCACATTTTGCTGTCACAGAGTAGTGAGTAACTGGTAACTCTAAGTGTATGTGGGGACAAGAGATTAAACTCATAAACTTTAGTTCATTTTCTAGGGGGTATAATTGAAAAACAAAATCTCTGAAGTGAAAACCAAACCAAACCAAACCAAACCAAACCAAACCAAACCAAACCAAACCAAACCAAACCAAACCAACAACAACAACACAACCTCCCCACCCCCTCAGAAAGTAAAACTGAAAAAAAAAAGTGGATAAAAGCTTTACATAGTTAGGACCAGAGACCAGACTCCGGGATTGCCACATCTGAGGTCTCTTTCCTCATCTGTTACCAGAAAGTGGTAAGAGCAGCCTGATACCTTTGTGAAGAAGATGTAACATGATGAGGCAGGAAAAGCCATTAACAGGTGCCCTGTGGAGGGTTGGTGCTGCTGCCCTACACAGTAATTACACATTTTCTGTGTGCATGCCTTCTTCAGTTCTGGGGTTGCCTGCCCTCAGAAGGTTGGGGGCTACAATCTTCAGGCAGAGTGATGCTTGCTTTTGTCTGCTCTGCCTCAGTTTCAAGTAAACCAGGGTGCTGGCCTTTAAACAGAACTTCCAAGTATGAGTTTCACTACAATCGGATCTTCATAATACTAATCCATTTTGAAAGTTGGAGGAGAGCTCAGAGTATGTCTCAATGTAAACTTTAAATGTTTTCTCCATATTTTAGACACATTTCCCAATTGTTTAAAAAATATAACAAAATTTAACATCTTACTTACATTTTGCTACAATGATGGGTGGTGTGAAACACAGTGGAGATTTTGCTCAGCTATCACCAGCATCTGTAACTCTTTTCATCCTGTGAAAGAAGACTGTACACAGTGAACAATAGCTTTAAATCAGCCTCCCAATGGCTCCTTTAGTTCACCATCCTCTCGTCTCTGTGATGTAGACTGTTGTGTAGATCTTGCATGAGTTGTTTCCTAGCTGTCCTTCAGGGACTAGTTTCCTTTATATAGCATATATCTCTAGGACTCCTTCACAAAGCATATGCCATGTATGGTCGGTACATCTTGGACACTCACCACTTCCCAAGGAGATCTACCCCCTTCTTCACCATCCAACACTACTTCACCATCACAGTTCCAGGGAGCCGCCCTTCGTGAAGTGCTGCTGAGAAAGTCTTTCAGCTATATGTCCTTTAATGCCTTGGGGGTGTGACCATGTGCCACCCGATGAATGGATGGTGTGTTTCAGCTGGTGAGCTACAAAGTTCTGGGTTGGGGAAAAAGACCGTAGGCACACTCAGAGCTCTCTAGTTCTCCCACAGTGCTCAGTTTATCATCCAAAAACCTATGCATCAAATTTCTGACCTAAATCTATTATGTTATGGTAACACAGAGTATGTCAAGGTAGTGTTAGTCACTGTCCTAGATGCAGCTGGACTGGAGGCAATATCCTGCTATGGCTGACTGTATTGCCTTCTAGATGCACGGTCTACATTACCAGATTCACACCATCTAGGAACCCCAGGCACCATGTGATGTATCTAGTGACTGCTTCCCTGGTGTCCGAGTCTGCTGTGGGTGTAGTGGGTGGGTTCATGGGGAGCACCGCAGTTCAGCATGCCTAACCATAGCCATCACCGGAGAGTAAGGAGAGACAAAGAACACCGTAACCACTCACACCTGTGCTACCACATAGACACCCAGTGCTCCATCATTTTGTCATGAGTGTCTTGGGTGTGTGTCACTGTGAGTTACTTTCAAGGCCCCTCTTTTTGTATCTTAAAATGATCAGCCCTGGGTTTTGCTACTCACAAAAAATTGTATTAAAGGAATTTTTAAAAAGTATTCATTTCTTTAAAATATATCGCTGAACTCCAGTCTCAAAAAATGGACAGAAAGTGACTGTCTGATTGTTTTCTAAAGATCTTAGATTTATAGGGGAAGGTGACGGAGGGAACCCAGAGACTGTGAGAAATACAAGGACTGCAGACAGTAATCGTGCACTGTGAGTAGGACTCACAAAGCATGAGGAGACCTTGGCTATTCTTATCATAAAAATACCTCAAGGGGGTCACTATGTATGTGACACCACGTGATAATGGTTATACATCATTGTTGCATACCTTAAGTATATGCAATAAAGCTTACTAAAAAGAAGTATGTTGAATTGAAGAGAAATCCCTCACAAAAGGAAGCGTCAATACAAGACCTGTGCACTGCACTTTTAACAACAAACTGAAGGAACAGGAGGAGAGAAGAAGTGAGGAGGGGGAAATCACTGATTCAACTCCTAAAGGTCTCTTAGAGTCGTACGTGGTGCTGGAGTGTCTTATATAGCCTCATATTTTGAAATGCAGTTATTTGCTTGGAGATCCAAGATTCCCGGACAAATTTTAACACATAAAATGTTATTGCCTAAGATAAAGCAAATCATAGACTTCTGAATCAGTATTGTAAGCTGCAAAACAATACTACAAAGTTTTCTGTAAGCATTTGGATCTAAAATTAAAGGTTAAAACATAAAATAAATTTCAAGGTTAGTCGTCTGCAGTATGTGTTTTCAGCAGGAAAAAGCACGATATTCGTAGAGTCTCTTAAGTCTGGAACAAGATCAAGACTGTACACTCATTTCTTGTGGAATGCTGAGCCCTTCTACCACTTGAAACGAACATTCTCCATGAAGCATTCAACTGATGTGAAGCATTTTTAATACTTGGTAAAAATAGTTTTCTCTGATGAGCTGTAAATTCTCACACCGCCATGCGGTGGGGCTGTGGACAAAGGTTGGTTCGTGGCTTTTGCTTTTTGGATCCTTGCTATGTGTGAAATGTCAGCTTTTGCACTTCTTACTAGCCTGTTAAGTCTGATAAATTTCCTGTGGAACTCACTACTTAATTTTATATTTTTATTGAAAATTCCTGCACTGCATCATAGTAACTCAGTTCTTAAAGAGTTGCAGAGACACATGACAATAACAACCAAGAAATTACCTCACAAAAAGGCAGCTATGGGACATCGTATCTATATTGCAACCTTAGTGCTTATGCAGTATCTTTTTTTTTTAAACAAAGTACAACATTAGTAAGACATCATACATGTTGTATTGGTGCAAGCTCTTATTTCTAGAACTCAGGAAGCAGAGGTAGGTGGATCTGTGGGAGTTTGAGGCCAGCCTGGATGGATGACACAGCGAATTCCAAGTCATCAAGGGCAGCATAGTGGGACCCTGTATGAAAATAAATAAAGAAAAGATATTGTACATGAAACAGTTTCAGTCTAATATTTAGATGGCAGCTTCTCTGAGAATATGCAGACCTGTTTATTTCACTCATTAACTTTTCCTCAAAGCCAACGAAGTAACTTTAAAACCAGCATGTTTCTAATTTAGAATCGAGAACCATTTGGGACAGGGCTTGTGAAGACTGTCAATATTGTTAATGATAACTTATGTAACATTACACCCGGTGATAAGAAAATAAAACCAATCCACAATGGGTGGGACTGGAACACACACAGTGAGAAATGAGATCTTAATAAAATGAATTTAATTCATGTGTACACCTTCCAATCTACTTATAGATGACACAAGTCTATAAAAATCTATTAAACTCTTACTCCAGAAGCAAGTCAAAGAGATATGAATTCCCAAGAGTTTGCATTATACAGGAAGACTTGGCACTAAATCAGCAACTATCTTAAATTTTCTGATTTAAAATAAAGTATCAAAACACCCCATAGGCCAATTTATTTTAAGTCAAAAGCCATACAAAAATGTTTAGACATATTTAAGAGACAGTAGGCCAGGGTGAATTTTTTTTGATCAGTACACTTATAAATATAAACCAAGGCATATTTTCCTTTGATAAAAACTTATGGTTAGATCCAACTAAATGTTTATCACATAATTATAAACTCATTTCACTGTAGGCTAGGAAATTGAGCTTGACATATTATGTGTCTCCAAAAGCAATTAGCTTTCAATGGACTTTCCAGGTATGCCATGTATTAGGGAGAAATGAGATAAAAGCTAAAGAGAAGAGGACTTTAGCTGAAGTTTGCTGAGGTGATACTTCCAGGTGTAGCACAGTATACACAAGGAGATCATAGTATTTCCAGAGGGCGAGCCTTTGTCCCCTGCTAAAGCACAGACTTACCTAGGTCTGCAGATCCTTGTAGTATATATGTCAGTTCATTTTTGTTTATGCAAGTAGAGAAGGAAATTGAGTCCTACATAAACTAACAGTATTCTCATAATCCCAGTCTGACTCAATTTCTATTCCTGAAACCACATGTACATAGGTATAGCTAGCCCTTGAGGGGTGAAGATTGGTGACTGTCACTAATAGCAGTAGAAAAATATATGGTACAAACAGGATAATTTTAAATAAAGCCTGAGCAATGTGAGGAACACAACCTCTGACTTTAGTTGAAAGTCAATTTACAGGACACATAGGTCATTCTATCACACAAATGTTTGCAACTATTGAGTGCAAAGGACATATCGGTTTCTTCCACAGACACTGAGACTTTGAGGGGTAAGTTCAAAGTCAAGTGTTGAAGAGAGATAGGTAGAATAAAGTTATAATTAAGCACTAAAAGTACTTTAATTACTTATGGTATATGGGAAAAGAAATGAATGTAGCTAAATCTGAATAAGAGTGGCTGTTTAGTACTTGGTACTTGAATTATATTTTGGATGCATGAATGAAGTGAAAGAAGTCTGCATGGAAGGGAGGACATTTGTGCTGCGTCTAAAAGAATCATTCAATGGGTACATATGATAGCAGGTGAGAGGAAGAGAACTCTAGTCAAAAAATAAATTACTATTTCAATAGTTTTATGATATCGGGGCCAATGGAGCCAAATTATTCTGATATCAGACAGAGGTTTAGGGCAAAGTAGAGACAGGCTCATATCTCTAGAAGGATTAGCAAACGCCAGCCCAGGGCTACAATAGGGCCCACTACTTCTTTGACAAAAGTTTGATTGGAATATAGCCCTCCATATTGCATCTTCAAGGCCGTGTCTACACCACAACAGCAGCTCTGAGAATTTGCAGCAGACACTGCCTTGTACAGCCTGGGTTGTTTGTTGTCCAGATCTTTCCAGAATAGGTTGGCCGACCTCTATTCTAAGATTCTGGCATAGTTTTTCTGATTTTTTTTTTTTTATCCAACAGTGGAAAACAATAAGAGAAAAGTAAGATTACCAATAAAGTAAGTCAAGACAAACAAATACTTTGAATCTCAATTCTAGAAACAATTCTTTTCCTATCTGGGGATAAAAAAAAGGTGAAAAGACTTAAATCAAACATAAAATCATAAAGAAGACAAGATGGAGAAAACTTGGACCCTTCTGAAGTGGTTAATGTCTAAATAGAGAAAGGTCCAAAGGAACAGGAACCAAGAAGGCTATTATTAGCGTTGAAATTAACAGCTCAGGAGACAGTCTTAGACCCTGGCAGCAGGGTCACATGTCCTGCTAATGTTTTTTTTGTTTTGTTTTGTTTTTTGTTTTTTTGGTTTTTTTTTTGTTTAACCTCATCATGGCTGGCAATCACATCTGGTACACAACAATGCTGTTTACTACATCTGTGTGTTTTCTGCCCTGTTGCTTTACACATTTTAAAAATAACAAAGAAAAAGTTTTTTTTTTTTAAGTTTGCATGTGGGTAGAGTTGAAGCTTGGGGAATGAACTAAGAATTACAGAATTAACAGTCTACACAACAAGCACAGGTAAAACAAACAAAACCCAGAAAAGAAGCAGGTTGCTGCAAGTAGGAGAGATATGAGTTGCACTGAGATTCTCAGGTGACCATGCAGAGTGACCCCAGGAGAAAACGAAAGCTGAGGAATTTAGCATTTTATACCCAGCCGACCGCAATTCAAAAGCGAGGATAAGAAAGTCATGTTCAGTCATGAAGGTTCTTAAAAAGCTTACTTGCCAAGTACCATTTTTCAAAGAATTCTGGAAAAATGCCTTCCCCATTATGAAAGTAGTGAGAGAGAAAAGGGAGGAAAGAGAAGAGAAAGAGAGAATATAAATTTCATATTTAGACTTGGGTACCATCCCCAAGAGATCTTATATTCGCAAAAATTCCAAACTTCAAAAAAAATCTGAAAACCAAAACATTTTTGGTATTATGCATTTCAGACTTGGGATCATCCCAGGATTATTAGGTGCCCATCAGGGATGAGGCTCCAGTCTTTGGTTGTGACTAGTTATGGCTGGTATTGGAAAGGAGCTTCCTGTATACAGTATTTTAAAAGTGACTCTGTGGCACCAAGGCTTTGTGGGAAATTTGTCAGCTGAGAGAGGCAGTAGAGACAACCGCAGACATCTCTCCTGAGTCCTGAGGTGGAGTTCTCGGAGAGAAGTGAGATATCTGCATATGAGCCAAGTGTACCTTGGCCACCTGTCACCACACTTCTTGTCTGTCTCATAGAACATTGGTCATGATAAAATGAGCCAGGCACAGCGATCAAATGCCACACACTCTCACTCATAAGTAGCAGGTTAAAAAGTTGGTTTTATAGAAATATCAGAGGCTGAGAAGGGTGAGTGAACAGAAAGAGATGGAAGTTAGTTATCAGCACCAACCACAGCTAGATAGGAACATAGTGTAGTAGGTAGCTATGGTGAGCCATAAATACCATGTACTCTAAAATATCATGAGAAGAGATTTTGAATGTTCTTAACCTAGACAATAAATATTTGAAGTGATAGACATATTTATTCATTGTAAAAATGCTCTAAAATCTCATATTGTACCTCTAAATATATGCAATTATTGTGTGTCAGCTAAAACGAATAATAATAAATGATAATAATAATGACAGTACCACAGGAAGCAAAGCTCTGGTGTTAGCACTTTGAGATCTGGGCTGACAACTGGGGTCTGTATTGCCTCCACACAGGATCACAGCTGCTCGAACCACACAGACGTTTAGAACCAATTTGCCAACATGCAGCCCAGGTCTTCCTCAGGGTTTGTGCTGTGGTGTTTTGCAAGGGTTCCTGTGATAGGTAATCTTCATGGTAGTCTTGATTGAATTCAGAATTAGGAGACATCTCTACATGCAGGTCTGTGAAGGTCTCTTCAGAGAGGGTTAACTGGGGAGGGAAGACACCTTGGCTATGAGATGACTCCACACACCTGGCCCTGAATCAAAGGGAGAAAAAGAGAAGGCCTGATGTAGGATGGCCTTCCTTCTTACTGCTTCCTGACTCACCCAGATGTAGATAAACAGTCTCACACTGCTGCAGGGAAGGCATGGTGGTGGCAAAAGTTCTTGGCTGTGAGGTAGGGGTCTGAGGCAGCCACTTGATTATCTGCATTAGAGCAGCTAAGACATCTGTGTACGTGTGTTTATAAACTAAAATAAACTTTACAGGTGCTAACTCTTTTCTTCAAAGTGAAATTTTGTTAGGAGTACTTCAGAATGAACTGTCAACATTCTGAGGTTTTTATAACTCATCGCCTAAGAGACCATGCAGAAAGGAGTGAAGACAACATGTGAATCCTTGAACACATCACAGTCTTATGACCTAGACAGATTACAAGTTAGTGAAAAGGAGAGCTGATTAGTATTAACTCTGTATCATCTAAGCTTGGGAATGTTGGTCTTGTTTTGGGGTGATTGGCGTACAGGATACTGGCGTGTAAGCAGAGAGTGGGCCCTGGGCAGAAGCCGTCAATGTGGACTGACGATTACTGAGCATGGTGGCACATGCCTTTAGTCTCAGGACTTGGGAGGCAGAGGCTGGTAGAACTCTTAAGATTGGGGCCATGCTGGTCTACAGAACCAGTTCCAGGCCAGCCAGGGCTACAGAGTTTGAAGAAGAAGGAGAAAGAGAGGATGGGAGCGAATGAAGAGGAGCAGGAAAGGAAGAAAGAACCAGGGAGATGAAGAAGTACGTATTAAAACAGTTCTGTGGAGTGCAGCATTTCTCATTAAGGGGGAAGGGGGAAATCTTAGCCTTCAGAAAACATCCGGCAGTATGTGGGGCAGGTTTAGTTGCCAGCATTGAGGCTGACATATTGGCGCATGGGAGGTTGTGACTGATATATATCAAGTAGATGTTACAGGTACTGTTAAAAACTATCCAGGAAAACATCTCTGATACCAAAGTTGAGAGATCGTGACCTAGTCATGGCAACTGCTCTTGAAGAGCAAACAACATCATCTGCCATGTAGATTCTCAAAGCCATACTGGTTTTATTTTAGCAATTCACTGAGGTATAGCTCTGGCAAAGGCAGTTTGCTTAAGACTAGAATTATACTGCTTTGATATGTTTTTCTTTATGTCTGTTTGTTTATGGGGACCTCTTTTACAACAAGATCAAATTTAAATAAAAACCAACAAGCATACAGCTCAGGTGACTTACATGACTCACTAATTAATTGGGTATATGTCCATTATCAGCAGATGCAAACATGTCCAAGGGTTCTGACTTTAACTTTTGAATCTTGTAATCATGCCCCATTGGGCCTTGGAGACCCTACCGTATAACCACATTGCAAGCATCTGAAGTTAATCAGTGTGTCTGTGTCCAATGTGGATATTTTTAAGTATTCTGTAGCTGTCAGCTCTCTGTATGAAGGGAATGTGCCGAAGAAGTGAAGATCTTGTGTATATAACATCAAATGTGCTGCTAAACAGAAGCCTTATCAGAATTCATAGCTACAGCATCACAAAAAGCAACAGTTGAGCCCGGGGAGATAGCTCAGTCAGTAACGTGCTTGCTGGACAAACATGAAGACCTACCTGAGTTCGAACCCAAGCATCCACAGAAAATCCAAGATTTGTAACATGAGCCTGCTGAGCCAGAGCTGGAGATGCAGAGCCAGGGCACCCTGGAGTCTGGTGCCTTCAGGTTCAGTGAGAGGCGTTCTTAAACAGTACAGTGGAGAGTGTAGAGAGGGATGGAGAAGACACTGATGATAAGCTCTGGTCTTCAACACTAACACCTCCCCTTCCCCCATATGTGCTGTATGTGCTTGTGTGTGTGTGTGTGTGTGTGTGTGTGTAAGTGCTCATGTGAGTGTGCAGGAGGGAGAGTATGCATGTATGTGCATGTGCACATATGTATGTGTGTGTGCATGCAAGCAAATGCACCTGTGGATGTGCGAGTATGAGAGTACATTTGTGTGACAGTGTGTGCATGTGCGTGTGCAAGAGTGTGCATGCATGTGTGTGTTTCAGCGCACATAGACATGCATACACACTCACGTTACTACAAATAAGAAAAGGAAATATTAGTGATTCAGTCTTGTTCGGTGACCTTTTCCTTTTATCATTTCAACCCTCCAGTGTTCAGAAATAAAATTTCCTTTTACTTATTGCTTTTCACTCTGATAAGCTTAAAATGTTACGCAAACCTAGGGTCTTGAAAGGCTGAAGCCTGCATAGTGTCCCCGTTGGCTTGGGCTGCAGTCAGCTCTTTATAGTAGCATGACTATCCCTCGAAACCACAAACTTTACATTTCAAAAACCTCCGTGGAAGCATGTCAAAAGCTATACTAGGAAGAGATAATATCTAGGGAGGTACGAGAGCTGTTCAACACAGTTCCATAACGTGTCTGAAGATGGACGTGTCACCTTGTTCGGTAATACGTGTAGTTTTTGAGATTTGTGTATTTCTGTTTTATGTGTGTGAGTGGTTTGCCTGCATGTATATACGTGTACCATGTGTGTGCCTGGAGCCTGCAGGTGTTGGATCCCTGGAAATGGAGGTTATGAGCTCACGTGTGAGTGCTGAGAACCATATCTGGGTCCTCTGCAGAATCAACAAGAGCTCTTAGCCTCTGGGTCATCTCTCCAGCCACCAGCATGTGCAATCCGTGTTTACAATGTCAGCTAAAATCAACTTAAATTAAAAAAGAATAGGCAAATCAATAGATTAACTGGTTACAATGCTCACTCGGAGGCTCCACTGAAGCTTTTGTAAGTCACAACTCCAACCTTTTCCTGTTCCTGCTTTTCGCTGTACTGGAACTGAGAGCGAGGGCACCGAGACGGACACAGAGCTCTCCTCACAGGAGAATACAAAGAAAGTGTGGGTGTGGGTGTGGGCCGGGGTGGGACGTCAAAACAAAGAAGGGAATCATTTGCCACAGCCTCTGGTCAGGCCACAGAACTAGGAACCTAGCCCCCTCGTGTGTGCATATGTGTGTGCGTGTGCGTAGTCTTCGTTCCAAAAGAACCATTCAAGCTTCCTCATATGAGAAAACAAAATTCGAGACTGAGGCAGACGCTAGTTTGCTCCTCTAGAGTCATCCTTTGACTGTCGCCTCTAGGTCACTCCACGTGCTGTGGAAGTCTTGGCAGGCATGTTAAAAGGGGGGAGATTTTTGCTACATTAAGTAAGAGTAAAGATATTCTCTGTTCACTCACTGTCTAGACATGGGAAACATCTGGGAAAGGCACCAGAATTTTCACATAAATTCCATTCCACGTGTCTCTGAGGCCCGCTCAGGAAGTGGCTCAACTGCTGGTCTTTGATAAAAGTCTGTGGGCTCCCAATGCTCCCTCTATGCGCTCTCCCAGCCTGTGTTCTCCCTCCCACCCAATAAACGAGAGAGACGCACCAGCTGATCTTGAACTCAGCATCGGCATAAAAATGTCCCTCTAGCTGTGAGCAGAGTGGCTCAGCTAAGTGGCTGCAGCGGTGTGTGTGTGTGTGTGTGTGTGTGTGTGTGAGAGAGAGAGAGAGAGAGAGAGAGAGAGAGAGAGAGAGAGAGAGAAAGACGGAGACAGAGACAGAGACAGAGATAGACAGACAGACAGAGAGAGAATCCCGAGCTGAGTTTTGATTAATGCTCCCTCAAGTGGGAAAGCCTGTTCTCTGTTCCTGAATGTTGCTTTGGTTTTTCTTCTCTGGAAAAAGATGGCTGGAGCCCTGGGCTTCCAGGCTCCTTCTCTCAGCTGATACAAGTTACAGCCATTTGTTCTTGGTGATATGAGCTTGCCTCCCTTGTCCTCAGGGAGTCCCCAGATCGCTCAAACTCTCAGAGCAATCACTCTGTTAATTAGTCTTCCTGACAGCGTGGTGTGCTGCGTGCATTATAAGATTGCCTTTAAAAATACCAATCTACACTTAGCCAGATATCCCGCATGAGGACAGTTCCTGTGCTGCATCTGACTTTTCATGCTCTCCATGTGTAAACGGGATGGCTTCTGACCCCAGCGTTCTTCTTTGGCGTGGCTTGTTATCTCTTCCTTATGAAATGTCACAGTGATATTGCAGTGACCCTATGGCAAGGAAGGGATGGTTGACCATCTGCAGGTGTCACATACACCATGTGTTAGTATCTAAAGATTTTTTGTTTGTAAAGTTGACAAGGCAGGATTATACTTAAAAGACACATTAATACTTTTCCAGGTTACTTATGCATGACTGAAGACTTCAACTTGGGAATAGTCTCTGAGATTGTCATATGAGGAGACTCCTTGCTTGAACTTAGAAGAGATTTTTCTGGGAGGCCTGTGCCAATGCAGGTCATGCTATGCAAAACACCCCAGCCTTTCTGCCCCTGCTGCCACTGTGGCAGCCAGGAGGGGTTTCTCCAGGAGAGAATGAAGATGAATAGAGCAGCAGGATATCCTGGGGAGGAGTTGCAACCCCAAGAGTGGAGTAACTGCTGAGGTAGCTCTCCCCAAAAGGGATTTACAATATCTCACTGAAAATATTTGAAGGATAATCTATGTAATTTATATTCACCCTCGCTAACAATAAAGGGAGACAATTACTTCCACATTAACCAAGATGAAGAGGAGGAGGATTAAGACACTCTGATCTGGAATAATTTGCATGGATTCATAATAAAATTTAGGAAGAACAACAACAAAATACCCCCAACAGCACAATCCCATTTTTAATACAATCCTTTTTTTCAGTTGAGGAAGATGATAATTCTGATTCCTCCTCCTTGGGAACTCTCGGTAGTTGGTTAGCTAAACATGGATCTAGTAGCAATCAGGTCAAGGGCAGATAAATATTGTTAAACTGTGTTACATAGAGATGGGGAAAGACTGATCAATGGGCACCAAGTTACAGTTTAAGAGAGAGAAGCAACAGCAAGCCATTGAGCAGCAGGGTCGTTGTCATGTGCTGTGCATTTCTAAAGGCTAGAGAAAAGGAGTTTTGAATGATTCTTTTTTTTACCATAAATACATGTTTTAAGAATTAAATGTATTTACCCTGATTAACCATTATACAAGGTTTTCATGAGAGAAATGATATAAATACACATAAATATATGTAAATTTTGTTTTTACATACCAGTTACAAATATGTTTTAAAAATTAAAAATTAAAAAAAAACACCAACAACATTGAGACCTTAAGCACAGAATGTAGTTTAGAATATGGCTACTAGTGCTTAGAAAAGATGTGGAAGATTGTAGGTATTCAAACACTGCATGCAAGTAGTCAGTTTTCTGTAGGTGGGGCAAGTTGCAAGTAAGAAAAGTTTGTCAGCTCTAGCAGGAAAACGGGGGAGCACACATTGAACTGCTACAAACCCATTAGTTTGAGAATTTACCATTCTGTGGACTTTCAGGAATAAATCAGCATCCTAGCTTGTTGAGAGGGGTATCTGTCTGTCTGCTAACATTGTTTAAAATGAGGTAAACATAGTTAAAATAGGAAGAACTTGATTAATAATGAAAATCCATCTATGGAGTTAAAGCATGATGCGTGCTAATCTCTTGTCAGCATGATCAATGATTATGTTATTGGCATCTCACGTGTCCTTATTTGCTCTGCAGGACAGTTAATACCTCTAAAACCTCATGGGGATATTTAGTGAGGAATATGTCACCCATGGGTACAGGTTGAGGCTTTAGTAGCCATGGGGTTGGTGTTGAGAGGAGGTTTTATCATAAAGATAAAGAAATCTGTTTTTAGGAAAGCCACTCTTTCTGCCTGATGCAACTTCTAGGTGGTCCAGGACCTAGCATGCAGGCCGCTTGCTGTCTGTGGCTTCGCATAAAGCCCAAGAGCTGGCAGTGCATATGAACATACTATAACTGTCAAGAAGGTAGGAACTTTATAGATAGAACTTCAAAGAAATTAGAACCATTTGCTCTGCTATGTAGATAGTGGGTCTTTTGTGGCTTCTGATATTGTGATTTGTTTGATACTTTCATCTTATTTTGTATTTATCAACGATGAGAATGAGCCAGGAGCTGCACAAACGGTAAGCCAATGGATACTTTGCCCCTAGGTCCATTCCCTGCTTCAATGGTGACTTTGCAATGAGATTCTGTGGTGGTGGAGAGAGGTCTAGAAAGGAGGAAGGTTAATTTTTCTCTTTTTATCAATGAATAGTCCTGTGCATTCAAAGTAAGAATTTAGGAAAGAGAATGCAAGTTCTTGTATTACATAGCGCCAGGGTAAAAGGAGGCAAACGTAAGTAGATGGACTCGAAGAAGCCACAGTTAAAATGTCACTGTTCCATCTCAGAATACAACCTGTGCCTATTTCTTTGTGGATTACTTCCTTGTAGAGTTGAAGATGAACTTGGGAAGAATGATCAGAGAGAAGCGGTTACGTCACTTCTAAACATTAACATACAAAAAGGAAGCTGCAAGCACATTTGACAGCGAAAAGCTTTTTCTTTTAAAAAAAATTAGATCACACTAACTGCTTACTTAGAAGGAAAAATATTTTCAAAAATAAAATTTAAAGGTCTGGAGAGGTGCCTCAGTGGCTAAGATCACTGGCTGCTTTTCTAGAGGACCTAACACTCATGTGGTGGCTCTTAGCTGTCTGAAACTCCAGTTCTAGGGGATCCGATGCCTTCTTCTGGCATCCATTAGAATCAGGCATGCATGTGGTATTCAGATATACATGCAGGCAAAATATCCACAAAAAGTATTACTTAATACTATTTGGCATGGCATTTCATAGAATTTTCTTGCTGGCTGCAGGATATGTTAATATTTCCCCTGAAGAAGCCCAGTTTTGATTTTATTTTTAGCATCTTTCAGTTAATACATCAAATTAGAACTTTTAAAGCTCTTCTATTTAGAGGGTACCCTTTGTGATTCAGATCTTCCAGTGAACACCTCGCTTTCCATGCACACGATGGAAGCAGTCGCGTAATGAAGTGAAACCTATTTTTATTTTAATCCAGGTTTCTGGATTCTACCACACCTAAGTCTTTTTCTGGAAAATGTCAATGATTAGTGATGTGTAATGATTTAATGGGGTCTCCTGTTCTCAACTTTCTCCCTTAACACTCTGTAAGGATTGGAAAAGGCCCTCACTTAGATGAGGAGAGGTTGAAATGTCACTGGTACACACAATAAACATGCTTACAGTGCTGAAAGATGGAGTTGGATGTGGTCTCTGGTGATATGTAGTGATTTCTGAGTTGAAGTCTCCTTAGACTCCTCATAGGACATCCCTGAAACTTAGCAGATTTGCAAGGCATCTTTCTCTCCAATATTATATAATCAGGAAGAACTTCTGAGGAGGAGACTCTCCAGCCCACTGATTCATGGACCTGCCTGAACCTCGTGCAGAGCGGATACTGCTTCTGTGAATGTCAGCCATCATTCAGGAGGGGCTGGGCTTTTTAGTGACGTAGGTGCCTTTGGTGGTTGCTACTTCAGGAAGTAGTCCTGACCTATACTCCTGTGCACAACCTCAACATACTCACTAGGTTGCCAAGTTGCACTTCATTAGATTGTTATTTTGGTCTGTTGCTGGTTCGTTATCTGGGATGGATAGAAGTTTCTGTCACATCTCTCTGGGGGAAAAGTCAAACACAACATATAGAGAACACCAACATTGGCAAACAGAAAGCCGGGCATGGTCATGTAACCATGTAAACCCAATACTCAGGAAGCAGATGTAAAAGTGAAGAAATGCAAGGGTAACCTGGGCTATATGTGAATTTGAGGGCATCCTCAGCTTCATGAGATTCCCATCTAAAAGAAAAAAGGGGACATATTTGAAGATGACCAGGTTGATATAGGGACATAAATAATAAGGTCAATACTTGTTTATACAATAGAGCCTTCCATTAACTGAAACTTGCGGTTATAAATGAATATAAAAACACGGCTTATTTTGTTTTATTTTGCTTTGATGAACATCTTCCTGATGTATATCGATTTGTATTTATTGCATACTTAAGTCCAGCAAAAAGAATTTTAATTTTCGTAGTGATCATTGATGGTACAGCACCTGACTTCTCCAATTCCAATGGCCAGGTTACAGGGAAAGGATGTAGCAGGTGCACGATGATAGACGGTGATGCTGAGCTCAAGGATGTGGCACAGGTGAAAGATGGGTTCCAGTGCAAGATCAGGGCCATGGTAGGACTAGGGATCAAGAGGAGGAAGTTTAGATCGAGATGACCCTATAGGAACATAGGAACATAGAATTCAACATTCTGAATGGACTACTATTTCTCTTAAATTCTATGCATCTCTTTTAATGGAGAAACGGCAGTTGACCTTATTTCTGATTGTTGGTTTTCCCCTTTCCTATTGTCAGTCGATTTCTCAATGGTTGTTGTTGTCTTTTGGTTACTAAAGCTCAAATTGGGAGTCATGGTCATGCTAAGCAAACACTCTATATACCAGCCCCATGTTAACCCAAATTCTGTAGAAATCTATAGCACACTAATAAAACAATCCTAGTCATCAAATAATGTCGGTTGTTGGTACATTTCATTATTTTCAGCACGCATTCACCACAGCTCCAAGGTATAGATTCAAGTTATCTCCATCTTTTCTTTTTTTTTAACTAAGAAGGAAAATGGGTCCAGAGATAAGGTCACCTTTGGATTGTGACACAGCAGTTGCATTGTAGCACTGGATTTCTGAGAGCACAGTTGGGAACTTGAATTCAGTCAGTACAACCTGTTAGTGAAGAGAGCTCCTTTCTATCTAGTGCATGGGACCATTCGTGTGTGGTCTCCTGTAAGAAGTCTCTACTGTCAAGCAGAACAAAATTGTCCCTTTCCTTGCCATCTTATCCTCTGCTAATCTGATGCTTTCCTTCTCTCCTGAGATGGGCAGTGAAGAGACTTCTGTTGGTTTCATGTGTTGGGCATGACACCTTTAGGCAATCAAGGCCATTTTCTTCTTAAGATATCTATGGGAAATGTGGAAATCTATCATAAAAATATTGAGAATTCCATAGAACAGCAAAGCTGTTCAAGTTCAAAGACAGTTGGGTCAGGACGTTCTTTAGTCAGAGAGATGTTTTTTATTCTCCTTAATGTCTCTTGTACACATCACTCCTGCCAGCCTGACCATTCATCACTCTCTCCTCACCCCGAAAACTGCTTTGTTTTGCTTCAGGGACCATCTCTCAGCCAATGGACAAATGGGGAGGGGGTGAGTACAATTTGTACATCATATTCAAAATGAACTTTAGCCCCCCAAATTCTGCTCAGCTTCATAAAGTCATACTGAGTTGCTTCTTTTTATAATACAATTTCTATTCTTTCTTCCTCCCTTCTCAAGAAAGGAGGGAATTAAACACCCCTTTCAGCCAGTTACAGAAGGCTGGAGATGGTCCATCTCAGTGTGATGGCTCTGCCTTTCACTTGAGCTGGAGTGTGCTTGTGGTAAGTTACCCTTCATATTTACATGCTTGCAACGGTCAACTAGTTATCCTTACGTTGTGTTTCAGAGTCAAGCATGAGGCAAATGCTTTCTGCTAGGCTGTTAAACTATTTCAGGAACACAACATATAACCATTTATTTTAAATCATGTCTGATTTAGTCAAAAGAGTAAAAAAATAGACCATGATCAAAGTCAAGTAGGTAAAATTAGTTGAAAGTAGTACAAAAATTGAAACACACATTGGAATTTTTTTTTTTTTTGCAGTTGGCAGATGTGTAATATCTCATTAGGGTCTCTCAACAACCCACCGAGGAGGGCACACCATTCCATAAGCATTTGGGTTTTCTAAGATGAGGTGATGTACAAGAATTCACAGGCTTGTATGGGTGAGGATTGGCCTTGAGCCCAGTGCTGATGGTTCAAAATGCACACTGTTTTCTATTGACCGTGGCACCACCACCTTTGAAAGAATTGTAGGCTCTTTTAGAAAAACTTGAAAGAGCTAATGCAGCTGGAGATGTGAGAGGACATCAGCTCAGGTTTATTGCAGGTGACAGAAAAATAACTCTAAAATGTATTAGGCAAAAACAAAAAGAGACTATCTTGGAGAGAAATCTGTCTGTCGTTGGATGTACACTGTGACTTTGAGAGAACACTGATCATTCTGGACACCATTAAGAAACAGGCAGAGTGGTTTAGGGGGAAATATATTTGGGTTTCTCAGAAATCAAACCCACCAGTACAGGTTAGGTGGATGCGCTCTGCTCCCTGTATGCACTACGTTCTGACAGCTGTCTCAGTAAAGATCACATCGTCCAGTGTGAAGCCCAGTCCTGGGAGATAGCGTGTGAGCTTGAACATTTTAGGCACAGCAGGAGCTGTGCAATCTCAGTTTGGCTTACCACAACCTTGGTACAGCCTGGCTGCAGTGACCAAATCAAAGAACACAGGACAGGACTCAAATAACCTGTCTAACACTTTCCCCTAGAGTGTCCTAGAAAAGACCATTTCTGTATCCACCCCTTTAGCCCATAGTCTCCAGCAGCAACTGTTAGTCTCCTCGTTAGAGTTTTGACCCGAACATATACATAGGAAGGAGCAGTCAGGAGAAGAAATACATTCTGGTGTAGTGTTCAAAGGGGTGACTAAAGCTAAGTGTGAGAACCCAAAGTATTTTAAAATACCTAAAAAAGAGGATCTTGAGTTTTCCCACTGTCAACAAAGAGTTAGCATTGGAGTGAGGAATATGCAAATTACCCTGATTTATAAGTTCAAATGAAAATTGTTTTGTTTATCATAAGTCTGTGCAGTTATTATGTTAATTAAAAATCAGACTGAAAGTAAAATTAAATCCAAAAGGATGATTTCTGATTTCTGGATTTGATGGCTTGCAGTGGGAAACTCTGTACTCTGGAAGTTTTGCTCATTCACGAAGTCTAGGAGCCTCACACAGCAGAGCCCTCAGAGTCAGGGAGACCAAATGCTTGAGGAATCCTTTGTCCTCTGGAATCCCAGCATCCCAAGGTCAGTTTGCTACTTTGTAGCTGATGAAGCCAATACTCTTTGTGCTAAGCTGGATTCAGTTGAGTTTCCGTTACTTTTATATTAGCACTTACTAGAACAATAGCTTTGTCAGGTAGATGCACTTCCAGATAGAGCTGGATCCCAGGTGCCACTTGTAATTGAATGGGTAACTGGAAGGCACCGACGTTTTCTCAGTGGAAAATTATGTTAGAGTTAGAAATGAAGACTGGTGGAGCTTGAATAAAAAGGAAATGAGATACTTGAAACTGCTATTTTGTCCTTGCTTATGTTAAAGATGTTTGGAATTGTAGCTATGAGGTAGTTTTTTTTTTTTTTGAGGTAGTATTTTTGTGTTTGAAACAACCTGGATATCTGTTGATCTGAAAGAGAACAACTTGAGAGTGGTTGCTGTATGGAAGAAAGAGAAATTATGCTTCATAGTAGAGGATGTCAAGCTGATTTCTCTACCTGTCTCATCATTTTATCAAGTTCCAGAAAAGACTTCTTCATGTTGTGAAAGTGAGATATGTTAAGTTCTGGAGACTCACACAGACCTGGGTATCAGTTCATCTCCTTTGATCTTGCTAAGTCTCTGAGATCCACCTCCTACTGAGGTCTCCTTTCTGAAACCAGGTGCTTTATGGGGATAAGGATATTGGATGTCATCTTTCCTGCTTCAGCTTCTGAAACTTGTGAAACTGTGTCTGATGGGATTCCATTATTGACAGTTCTTACTAAGAAGTGAAGCATACTGATGTTTGAAACCTTGTGTGTTTAATCTTTCAAGTCTCTTTAGGAATTCTCTCTCTCATTTTCCCCTCTCTCGTCTTTGTCTCATGCCTTCCTCTCCCTCTTTCTTGCTCTTTCCCTTCCTTGAACTGTATGGTGCTGAGTCAGAAGCGTGTATCAGGAGCTGGGTTTCCTTGGTATGTGTTAATAGCCACTCCAAATAAGAGGCCAATCCATCTGACAGTAGCTTCAAACAAAATGAGCTTCTGGAACATTAAAGAAGGGGCAAGGATCACTGGGCAGTGTAGCATTGTCTTAGTGGCTCTATCATAGCTTATTCCTCTTGAGGGAGTTGACAAGGCTGGGCACTCAGAGTGCAGCCCCGGGGTCACCACAGGTTCACAAGCAGAGGTGAGGCAGAGCTCTCTCACACCAATGGCTGGCTTTTGATAACTAGTGCCATGCGAGGTCTGTTCTTCCTCAAGGCTCAGCCATACACTTTAGAATCCCCACAACAAATGAAAGCCCAAGCCTAGAGAACCATTAACCTTCCTGTCACTGAAAACTCTGGGTGGATAGAAGGAGAGAAAAGGGCCAGGGCCTCAGTTCAGGGCAGACAGAGGTGACTCTGCTTTGCTCTTGCAGTGACAGAAACTGAGGTTTAGTCAAGGAACCACTTCAGTTAGGTGCGGGGAGGTGGTCTATTTTCTCTCTTCCCTTTTAAACCCTTGAGTCTCTTGTTTTTTTCCAAGATTGGATTGGGCCATAGTTGGCAAGGACCCAGTAGTCTATCACTTAAAGACTCTGCTTTGCAGAGATAGACCCACTTCTGGTTTAGACAAAGTGTGTCTGGACTGCCATTCATGGTAAATATATGGAAATGAGGAAGCACAAACATTCCTTTGAACAGCAGAGTGACAAAGAGCTACTCTACAAAAGCATTTGCCTGGCAGCTGTTTGTGACTCGAAGAATCCTGGACCCAATAATGCTGCCACCCAGCAGCAGCCTTTCTGCAGAAGTTCCATCTTCAGTCTGTAAACCTGACGGGATGTTACAGCTTTAGAAAACTTTCGCAGACATGAGGACAAGCTGGTACCCTCGGAATGACTGTGTATGGAGACCTGCTTCTGGATTCATTCCCTGGAAGCAGGTGGTTAAGTAGAGTTGGGGCTGCACACCGATCTGTGGACTTCCAGCGGGAGGCCCCAAAGCAGCTCTTTACACAGCCCAGTAGCCTGCGGTAAATCTTCCCCAGGAGCCAGCCACACACAGATATGAGCCCGCCCTTGTCTCAGACCGTATCCCAGATCCATAAGGGACGAGAATCCCTTTCAGGTTGGTATTGAACTAAGTCAAAAGTTGCCTTTTTAAAAGAAATCTTGAAAGCTGCTTTGCATAAGTCTAAGCACATGGGAGATTTAGCATAAGTCTGGTTCCCACTGGAAGCTACAAGAAACTCTGTAAACAATGAACTGTCCTTCAGGCTAAGGACACGAGCCCTAAGAGTCCCTAATTTGTCCATGTGATTGATAACTCTCTCAACAGATCTGACAAGACTTAGTTACACATGCCTCCCCTACTGAGACACAGACACACACAGAAACACAGAGAAATACAGAGACATGCACACAGATGCACACATAGACACATAGACACACACACAGAACACACACTTACACAAACACGCACATGCACGTGTGTAAAGACAGAAGCACTGCCAGAACACACACAAAACATTCTTTTTTGAAAAAGAAGAAAACTGCAGACAGTTTACTTCACTGGTTGTCATGGGGATGAAGGGATATGGTTCCTACCAGGAGTTCTGTCTCCTCCTTGCTCCTCACAGTGATGTTGCAGATGTTTTGAACACACAAGGGAAATGATTTTGAAATGAATCATAGGCAAGAGTCTCAGAAATTCATTCTCCTTTTTGATTCCTGTAATTGTTCAGTAGGTGGGATGCTGAGTCCTACACAGGATCTGGCTGGTTTCTGAGTTGCTGTAAGCCATGTTCTTTTCCCACCAGATGGTCTCCTGTACCTTAATGTGGCTCCTCATCCTGTTGCCAAATACTGAAAAAAAAAAAAAAAAAAAGAACCATTATTTTGAATGAGCCATTTCCACTGAGCTTGGGTTCCCTGGAGACTATTTTGCACAACTCTCAAGTTTAGACATTAATTATTTCATATTAACAGCTCACGGTGTTTTGCAGTTGGATTTGGTTTTGTCAACTCATTTTTACCTAACTGCCCCCAAAATTCCATAGAAATAAGCAGAGGGAAACACGATGGTTTATAAAATCTAATGTAGCAGATGCTTTGTCCTAAATTCAGCTGTATCCTGTAATTGGTGGGGTTACACAAGAGCTTCAGGCTAATCTCAGCCTGCCTACCAAAGATATCTTATCTCAGTCGTAGTAATTCAGTCAGCAGAGAAAGCATCTGAGTACACGTCTAGAGTAGATTTCGATGTACAGGACAGTTTTGAGGGAGGAGAGCTCCCGCATGCATCCGGCGCTCACTTCCTCCTGTTAATGTTTCTCATCACTGTGGTCTCTCTAAGCTGCTGAACACTACTCACACGTTAACGTCAACTGAAGGCCACAGCTTTCCTGGTTTCTTTGTTTGTAGCAAATGCTCTCTCTGTACAGAGTGGGGCCCCCAGTTACATCCATTAGTGGTCATGCTCTCCACGCAGCATGGCAGTTGCCAGATTCAGATGCAGAAAGGCTGTTTTCTCTTTGTTGCTTAGGGTGATGATTGCAGAGAGTCTTGGGAGACAGAGATGGAAAGAGGTGAGCAATTAGCTTTCCATCATCAACTCCATCAGATGGATTTGCTCACACCCTTCAGGAAAAACTGAAAATCTCCATCAGGAAACAGTTATGAACGTGAGAGTACACTATGTGAAGAATTTCCAGGGTCCAGGAGAGTGTCACCTCCCACCTCCCACTCTATCTGCCTCTCTGTTATGGCCACAAAGGCAGTGACCTTTAGTGACCTTTAGCCACTTACACATTGATGTATTTCTTAGGCAGGGCCCTCCGTGTCATTTTTCTGCACTATAAGATAAAAGGAAACAATCTGTGGCTATTCTCTATTTAAACAGAGTGGTCTTAGATGTAAGATAAACAAGTGTGCACAGTGAACTTAAGTGCCTGGAGCAATTCTGAACCATCCAAATTAATATTTCTTTTCCCTTTTAAGTAGACACTGTCAGAAAGATGATAGTCGCAGAAAGGCTTATTCAATTTGTCTTTGCATTGGAACCATTAATTTGAAATGATCTAAAAAACTTTTATATTTAATGTTATTTTTCAATTAATAAAATGCACTAATGTAAAGTATGTCAAGTATTCAGGACATGCAATTTTCTAACCTGGAGGTGCAATTAAACACCAACAGCTAGGCAATTTCTTATTTTTACTTAAAATACTGCTTACAGTCTTAAGACTGCAAGTCTTAAGTGAACTGGGCTATCTTTTTTTTTCTATAGATGGTTCAGATTTATAAGTAGTCTTGCATAAACAAAATAATGTACGAATATCTAAACAGTTCCTTAATTTCATTCAGGACTTATTCTCTATACCCGTCTATCTTATTTTCAGGGCACACGGTAGGATGGCCTCTGGGGTTTATTGAGCCTTGCTGTATATGAGGGATGAATTCCTGATCCTCCATTGATACTGAAACCGTGGTTGCTCCAGCTCCTTTTATAAAACCATGCAGTATTTGCACATAACCTCAGCCTATCTTCTTGTATATTTACTCTCCTATAGAGGGTGGCTTGCAAGGCTCATCCAGGAAGCTCAGAATGCTGTGAGTTCCCCCTCAAGGTTACATAAGCAGCAGTAGTTGCTGAAGAGAAGTCTCTTTCTCAGGGAGCTGACTGAAAGTTGAGTAGAGAGCTTCAGAAATACTGCTTTCATGAGTGGTTGCTCACGCCGACTTGGGCTTTTTGATAGTACTTTGAGATATCCAGGCTCCTATATGTAACCCCAGGAAACCTGCCAGCTTACTATGCTAGGTTTATGTAACATCATTTCTTTGGGTGAAAGAATATCTTCAGCTTGTGATCTATGCTTTGTCTAGAGGAATCAGACATTTGTCTCCCAAGAAGGTCACACTACGTTACTCATACAGTGATATTGCGGTGTAAGTAGTCATTGTATTATCCTGGGAACAATGACAAGAAGGAAATATGCATATATTTGTTCAGATACAGCTCTCTTATTTTAAGATATTTTTGATATGGAGTTAGAACTACAAATGTCAATTTGTACAGATTTCAGAGAACCAACAGGATGGGGTATGTGGGTCATCCTCATTCATTTATTCGTTGATGATTCTGTGGTGGCTGGTCCCTGTAGGGGTGTTGTGCTTCGTTTTGGTGATGTGAGTGGTTGATTTTTTTTGAGTGTGCTGTGCACATTGTATGAAAAATGGCTGGAACCCTATGTCATTCGGAGTTATAAATGCGTGGGTGAGATAAAACGACTTTATGTTTAACTTAGCTAATCAATTTAATTTATTGTGATTATTTACAATTTAGAAGATTCCTGTCATGTAAGTGAAAACATGCAGCAGAGAGAGGCAGAAACTTGAGGGTGTGGTTAAATCTTTTCTAATGAGCTCCTTTTCATTTCCTTAGGCTTTTGCAGATTTCATATCTTATTACTAAATCTATCGCTATACTTGTATATTTGAAAGAAAAAGAAATCACTCTGGTATGTAGTCCAGCACTCAGGAGACTGAGGCTGAGGCAGGAGGACTCCAGTTGCAGCCCAAGCTGGGCTGCATATTGAGATCGCCAAACAAAATACTTACAAATAAATAGATGCCCTTGTGAAGTCTAGTGTGCTGGACTGGAATGAATGTGTTGGAAAATGCTGATCATGGAGAAGCCATGTTCAGTTAAGCTGTGTATAAACTCTCACTTTGTGTTTATTTATTTTCCTATAAGACAAATCCAGACAAACCTGTTTTAAAATTGTTGACAGCAGCAGACAATACACACAGATGGTTCTTGGATATATTTATAATGGCTTAAAAGTCTTTAAACAAAACAATTAATTTTTTTCCTGAAATTTACATTAAATTTTAATCATAACCTACTGCATCATTCTTACACATATTTGTAAAATTTGAGGATTAATGTAGTCTAACTCTAAACATGGTTTAAATCTAGAAAATGTCTGTCTCAAGATCCACTGGGTCATCTTCCTCCTTCTCTGTCCCATGCACATGTATATGTGTATATACACACACGATCTATACATTAATACTGACCTGCATAAGTGTTTTATTAAGATCTGTGTGGATGTCAAGTAAGAACCAAATGACACTGTGTCATGGGATGTCTGACTTTCATTATGTCCTTGGTGTAACCTTCTCCATAAGTTAAGGTCCTAGAGCTTACACTCTTGATTAGGTAGCCCTGGATGTTCTTAAAACAGAAAGGCTCCTCAAATATCACAATGGTAGCCCCCATCTCTTTTCTAAATCAATAGAGGTCTTGATACAGGAGCTGGACACAGCCAGACTGCCCTGGCCCCAGGCCCTGACAGTAGTCACTGGAACCGGTCCAGTCCATCCTACACAGGTGCTGCCTCTTCCCGTCTTGCCTCAGCTCCTTTTCTCTTTCCACCTCACTAGCTCCTTGCAAATCCTTTGGCTTTTCCCTTTGGAATTCAAAGCTCAAACTGTCAAATCGAATCCTGACATCTGCCTTCTGAATGTACAAAAGGAAGGAAATACTCTGACAGTCTGGTTTCCTACTGTGATTCCAAGTCTTGCAAAATCTGCAGATTTATGTACAACAGAAAATTTATACCACAATGTTTACAGTGTGCCAGGTCTAGTCCATTGTGCCTGGGTGAAATACTCTGTCAAACCTTCAGAAAAGGTGTTTATATGTAATGAGCACATTGCATTTCCATTGTTTATTAGAAGTCCTTTAGGCACACTTGACAAGGAAAGGTGGAACATGTCTGGGTTGAAGCCCTTGAGTGACAGGGAATAGGAAGACAATAAAACTGGCTACACCCAAGTGTCTGCAAAGAAAAATGAGAAGACGCTTCTGGGCCATTGTTCTGGAAACTGTTTTTAGTGTGGTTCTTGAGATTCTTCACAGGGCTCATGAGTTGAGAGAGAGTATTTGCACTTGTCTGGAGGACGTGAGGGCCATAGTCTTCTGTTCGAAACTTCTGTTCCATGTGGTCATTTTTTCTGATCCTCTTCTAATAACCTACATGATCTAAAAGTCATATTTCATGGAGAATGCTTTTAATGCCCATCAAATTTAACATCTTACAATAAAGACAGGACAGAGAAAACTAGATGTTTCTGTCACTTGGTCCTTTTGCAATGATCCTCACACACTGCAGAACTCACTCAAGACGAAGACTAGAGGGCAGCCTGGGCTTGTATACAGAATTGTAATCTAACCACATAGTCTGCAATGGCTCACATGTTGAAATCTATAGACTTTTAATCTTCATTATGTACAACACCACGCAGGCTTCAAGCTGCAGCCCAGACCATGGCCATCCTCCATGCAGGCTTCAGGAATGCATGTGCTTGCTCTTCAGATAAAATACAAAGCTTAGTGCTTTCAAGGGATCAATGTCTCACAGGCCTGTGAGGAAACAGTGGTTCCAGGCTCTATGTTTCATCCTTTGGGTGAAGAATTTACTCACACTCTGAAGTATTTAATATCACCTTTAGTTCTATGCTGTAATCCCCCATGCTTGGTTTATTGAGTCAAAGGCCTCTCAGACTGTATTTTCCCCCCATTGGATATGCTCTGCCCTCTAGTTCTTGGTACTCTGTGCCCACAGACAAAGGAGAAGTCTAAAACCTCTTAGGAGTATTACGTCTTAGGATTCTGTGGGATAAGATGAAAGCCAGTGCAAACATACCTGTGTCTCCCTTCATGTCAGCAATTTACACAGAACCATGGACAAGCACGTGCCAACACACACTCCCACACAACAAAGGCTGCTTCTAGGATGCATGTCCATGACCCCACAACAGGCCTGGTGACTTCTTTCTAGAATCAGGCATTCTAGTAAACATTTTGGTTGGGATGGCCTTAAAGTCTCAGTCCAAACTAGTCAGTTCTGTGAAGGAGCCAGAACATAGCCATGGAGAGCATGAAAAGAATGTGCTTACTCTGTCCTAAAGACTTCAAAGGCCCACCCATGTGCAATACACTAAGTTTTGGTCTGTAATATTCCTGAGGGGCAAATTGATATGAAATAAAAATAGCTTTTCTGTTTTGTTACTATCATTGTTATCTTTTTGTTATACTTTGACTGTGAAATGCTCCCCACCAGCTCAGGTTGCTCGCACACTTGGTCCCCTACTGGTGGTCCCCTACTTGTTTTGGAAAGTTCTAGAACTTCTAAGAGGTGAGACCGAACTGGAAGAATGGGTCATTGGGGTTCATATCCTGTTCCTTCTTCCTGCCCTCTCTCTGCTTCCTGCTCCACTGGGGTGAGCAAGCAGCTGCCACATGATCTTCCCACACATGATCTTCCCACACAGAGCTGTGGGCCCCTTTGCTTCCCCAGCATGGCACTCTTCCCACAGAGTTATGTGCCCCTTGCTTCCCTAGCAGGACAAAGTGTATTTCCTCAAGCTGTGGGCCAGATAATGCCTTCTTCTCTCAAATTATCAGGTAATTTGATCCCAGTAGCATGAAAAGTAATCGCCAGCCAGTTAGACTTCATTCTATGTATTTACTCACCTAAACATAGCACAATCCTGGTTGATTGTTACTGCTCTTGTTTTACTGAGCTGAGAGCAATTGCAGTAATGTCTGCCCTGAATGATTGATTATCTTGTTACTATGTGAATGATTATGAAGGTAATGATTTCAAGTGAAAGGGGGTAAAAATATTGTGAACACAAGACACCTATCAGACCTGACATAAAGAAGACAGACTAAAAAATAGAAAAGAGGCAATGGTGGATCCTGATTGGATGGTGAGTCAGGGATAGGATCATTCCTTCATCCCTGAGTTTGAGAGACTTGTGAGTGAGAGACTTGGCAGCTTTGAAAGAGACCTGAAGCAGAAGGTGGAGAACAGGGGTGGGTGAGTGGGTGGGTGGATGGAGTGCAGAGTAAAGAGTGCTCCACTATTCACGACCACCCAGAGTAGGAGCGATGTCTCTGCAGCGTCTCTGTGCCACGACTCCGTGGCATCGGTAATGCCTTGTTTCTACATTCTTGTTTCCACGGTTATCCTGTTATTGTCCTACTCCCTCAAGTAGACTGTGACTCCCTTGAAGACAAGGCAAGCAAAAAATTGAGTCTTAGTGAGATCCTGATAAAGGGCCAGAAGAAATGTGATGGCAAGTACCACATGGCCAAGCGCTGGAGGATCCTGCTGCCACACATCCCTAAATGAACGAGAAGTGAGCGACTGATCGAGGTGTATGAATCCGAGTTATGGCTACAGGGAAACGATTTGTATGCACGGATGAGTTATATGACCCTTGAGCAGGGATGCCTGAGAACACTGCTGTCACCTCCCTTGAGAAAGGAGATACTGCTACAGCAGCTAGACTAGCTCTCCTCCTGGGATCATTTTGGAACAAGCTTTGGACTTTGTGAAACAGAGCTCGGGGGTGGGGTTTCAGGGGCAGATAGAGACACAATGATCTCTAGAAATCAAAGGAAACAGTGTACATGGTGGTGGTGGGGGTATGTGGGAAGAAGGAGGGAGGGGAGATGGCCTTGCTATACCAGTTGTGCCCACAAATCCAAATTCCAAATATCTTAATTCCAAAGAGGATTAGAGAATTGAAACCCAATCTTATGGTATTTGTGCAGATATATCTCAAAAGGACAGAGAATCTTTTCTGAAAATGTGAAAGAGTGATTGAAAAGAGGGAAGGACATATTATGCAGGGGCTGGGGCCATGATCTTGGAACACAATCCCCAGTGCACAATCTCAAATGCACTCTCCCTCCCCAATCAACTAAGAAAGACTGAAATCTCAAAAATATATTTGGTCAAAAATCATTTAAAATTTTTAAATGACATTGTGTACATTTTAAGTGGAAGATTTAATAATGAAATATAGAAACAGGACAAAAAAGAACACGAAAGAGTTAAAAAATAAAAATAACTGCAATGAATACTTTTGCAAGCATAAACTCCCAAGCATACGAACAAAAGTTGCACATAGGGAATTTTTGAGCACACAAACTAGGCTCAGAAAGAATCAGGCCCCAACATGCAATGTGTAAACAGAGGTGGATTAAACAAAGCCATACCAGAGACCAGCATGAGCAGAAAAAATGTTCAAAGTTTTACTCTAGGGGCTGGAGAGACAGTAGTTAGGAGCACTTGTTGCTCTTACAGAGGACCAGGGTTCCATTCCCAGGACTGGAATTTGGTTCACAATCATTCATAATTCCAATTCCAGGGAAACTAATGCCCTCTTCTGACCCCTGAGGCACCAAGTGTGGGAGTGTCCACATACATGCATGAAGGCAAAACACTCACACATCAAATAAATTGAATAAATCTAAAATGAAATTTTAAGAAGTCTTAGTTTACTTAAATATTGATCATCAAAATGCATCCTGTATGCAAATGAGAAGGAAAAGGAAGACGGGAGAGAAACTGAACATGGTGAAGTCCTTACGGTTTGGGAAAAGGTTGCAGACGCTGAGAGTCTTAGATTATGTTACAAAATAAATGAACTCAGCTTTCATCTGAGAAGATTTAGCTAATACATTCTCCAAACACAATTAGCAATAAAGCTGTAGCAGTCCATCAATTCATAAAATTAGCCAGAACGGTGAAGTAAATGCACACGTAAAATCTGTGTCACACTGCACCTCAAACTTGGAAACACAGACGAAATATCCAGAGATCAACAAAACCAACACAGCCATATTTGGCTCAAGCAAAAAAAAAAAAAAAAAAAAAAAAAAAGTCAAAAAATAATCCACCAAAAAGAAACCTCAAGTCACTAACTTTTAAAAGAAATGAATTTATATCCCAGTTGTACCTGATTCTATTGTTCAATGACAAACATAGAAACTTTTAAAGGTGGTCCCTCCCCTCAACACGACATCAAAAAATTCAGAGAGCACAGCAAAAGAAAAAGGACAGTATGCACATCATTTTATGAAGCAAACTGAGCAACTTCAGATGAAGAGAATACAAGAGGAAGGAAACACACTCATCAACACATCTCTTAGAAAGTTCACCACAAAGACAGTGGAGAGCACAGTAGTTTCTGCAGCAGAACAGAGGCCACAAAGGCTAGAAGTGCAGTGTCCCTGTAAACACAGAGAGCATGCTGGGATCTCACGTTTTGCTATGCTGTGCACAGTGAGTGCCAAGAAAGTCACCATAGTTGTAGCTGGCAGAGAGGAGCCTTTGAAATGAGAAAGAAGGTACATAACATTTGTCATTTAGAATATAGACAAATCTTATAACACCAACAAGTAATAATTGATAGGCACAACATCACAATCACCATTTGTTGTTTAGAAATATATTTAACAAAAATTGTTCAAGCCTGTTTAGGGGAAAAAACTATAACATTTATCAGACAGAAAACCAGAATAAATTTAAAATGTAAAAACAGACTAGTGGTGTTTGCAAAAATGTTCAAATTCAGCAAAATTAAAATCAAATTATTAATTGGCATTTTAAAAGAAAACTTGACCAGCTAAGCATAAGTTTATATGGAAAAGTTGGAAATATTCTAAGACTAAAGGGAAAAATGGTGGAAACAGAGAGAAAGGGGATAAGGAAGGCACCTTACCAGATTTAAAGTAAAGTTTGCCCAAATCAGAGGGAGGAATTCAATGAATATCTTCCAGGGATAGAGACTTGGTAGGGACAGGACCAGAAGCCATGTCAGCCTGCAAGTGTGATTCAGAAAATAGATTCGGTGATTGACTTTTAAGGCTAGTTAGCAGTACCAGCTTATTTCAGACTCTACAAAATGAACTCAAATGGTTCAAGTTCTAATGTGAATGGCACAGTTTGAAATGTTCAGGTATAAATATAGGCAGTCTCTGACTTGAAATTACAGAAGACTACATTTTTGTCAATATGATTTATTTTATTAAAATAAAATATTAAAAACACTAAATAGGAAAAGAAGAATAAGTATATAAGAGTAAGTTCTGTAAATTGTATCTGACCCATGACATTTAAATGACTCAACAGCAGATTTTTGGAGGAAGATTTTGCTACATAGAAATGATTATACTTAGGGTCAAGTTTTTCCCACTAAAATCCTGGGACAAGAAGTAGTCTTAATTTTGAATTTAGTTTTGATTTCACAATATTTGCATAGGCATGATCAAGGTTGGGACTTGTACAACTCCATTTTCCTGGGCTCTATCAAAATACATGAGCCTGGGTAGTCTGTAAAGACAAGAGGTTTCGTGTTCACGAAACCTCTTTTTGGGAGTTCAAGAGCATGTTGCCTGCTTTTGTTCTGTTCCTGTGCCATTATAGCACTGGATGAAGTAGATAAAGCTCCTCAGAAAGAAGAGATAGCTGGACAAGACAGGAAGCCAGAGTGGAACCATCTCATCTCATGAAGGAAGCCGTGGTGCCCCATAGCAATGAACTTGATTGTTTTCGGAGGCAGTGCTCTGGTGATCCAGTCACTCTGCCACCACCTCACCAAAGACCACTCTTCCAATAAATGGGGCATTCATGGCACACCTAAACCATAGCAGGTCAGCAGTGTCTAGACTAAAGATGGACATCATTGAGGTTCCTTTTCCACCACAGGCTCATGGCTGGAATGTAAGTTTTGACCATCATTTAGTGAGCCTAAATCTTGATTGTAACTCAACATGTGAGGTGAGATGTGGAATTTTTCACTTGTGGCATTGTTGTTGGTGTCAAAAGACTTTAAGATTTAAGTTTCAGAACTTAAGATTAGGGAAACTGCCATTTACAACATTACATACATGTAATTGAAAAAGATTGTACAGGTACAATGTAACTTCACAAGCAGGGAATAATAAGAAAGGAATATAAGAAATTCTAATGTCATAAGTACGTGGGTCATCTTAAATAATAGCCACAGGAGTGGACACCGGAGCTTGATGTGAGGCCACTGGTAGCCACCAGATTGCCTGTGAGAGCACCACACCTGGCACAGAAGGGGCGCAGTCTCCTCATCATTGTTGCTGGCTGGGAATTAGTCCAGGTCCCATGAAAGCAATTTCACTCTGTAATGATGCTGAAGATGCTCAGGAGCCTTCCAGTGTGATTCCACGTGAGGAAGCTGTTACAGGGAGAGGGAGAGCTGGGGAGATGCCCTAGCCTGACCTGTACCTGTGCATGCTGGGAACTCCAGAGTGTCCAAGATAGAGTGTGTGTCTTTGTTTATATGTTGTGATGCTGAAGAGTAGACAGAATGGGCGAATTAGAGTTTCTATTTTCACCTGACAGTGAAAAACCTGACCTACTTGAAAAATGTGTAAATGTTCTGTGGTTTGCTTTTCTCTGTCTGACCTCATGTGTGGTTTCACATTTTCCTGACTATCTATCTATCTATCTATCTATCTATCTATCTATCTATCTATCTAT
>NW_021620459.1:1901799-1941750 GCF_004785775.1 Grammomys surdaster | reverse complement strand
TATCTATCTATCTATCTATCTATCTATCTATCTATCTATCTATCTATGAGACAAGGTCTCTGTGTCAGTGATTCTCAACTTCCTAAGGCTGTGACCCTGCAGTTTCTCATGCTTTGGTGACCTCCAACCATAAAATTATTTTTGTTGCTACTTCACAACCATACTTAGATATTGCTACAAATCATATTGTAGACAATTTTGTTTCCTGATGATCTTAGTTGATTCCTATAAAAGAGTTGAGAACCCCTGCTCTATGTAGAGCAGGCTGGCCTTGAAGTCACAGACATCTGCTTGCCACTGTCTCTGAGTGCAAGGATTAAAGACATGGGTCACAACGTCATGCTTTAGGGCTACTATTTTATTCCTTGTAATCTAACTGTAAAGGAAGCAGGTTAGACACAGTAGAACACTCCTGCAGAAATCTTGGTCAAGGATGAAGACAGCCAACGTGAAGGCCAGGTGAAATGGGGGATGAGAGCTGAACTGGCCAGCCTTTGAATTACAGAGTGTATACAAGCTTGTCTGGATAATTGTCAGGACTCAGGGCAAAGCTGACAATGTGAGGGGCCTTCTCACTTAGAAAACTTTAAATTTCAGACTGTCAATGGCAAAACATTAAACCAACACAAGGCCTCATCAGCAGGGCCTTATGTCACTGTAGGTCTGAAGTGCCCAAGGATACAGAACACGGATAATATTTCCTTTCTATTTTGGAATTCAGGTGATGTGTGGTATAAATATTCTCCTGTATTCAAAGAGGAAGGGAAGAATTCCTCAAATAGGAAATGCAGGAACATCAACAGGTCCCTGGGGATGGACAGAGGAAGGGAGCATGCAAGGTGACATTGTGACCTCCATCGGCACTGCTATCCTCAGAATCGAAGAGCTGAGAAAGCCAGGGTGCTGTTTCTGTAATGAAGAACAGGTTATATGTCTGCAGAGATGGCCCTTCAATCCAGCAGTGTAGCAAAGACAAGGATACACGTGCTGACTGAGCTCTCAGAGCAGGAGAGAGAGAGAGAGAGAGAGAGAGAGAGAGAGAGAGAGAGAGAGAGCCTCAGGTTCTGGGATGGATAGAGAGCTAAGGACCAGAAGAGCAGCATCCTGAGAAGCAGAGGGGAGTCAGTTGCTGTGTTGCTGTGGTGGGGAGGAGTTATGCTTTGAATGAGTTCATCTTTTCTATGCTTAAAAAGCATTAACTAATAATGACAGGAGGGGCCTAGTCTGCTGATTGACCTTGGCCAGGGAGCTGTTGGAGTACCATTTGGAGATCTCTACTCTCTGGGTGAACAGCAAGGCAGGAGGGAGGGCCAGAGGCATCTGGAGTTGTGAGATCTTCCCTTAAGGACAGGATGAGAGGACATAAGGATTGGGGTTCCAAACATAACCAAAGTCTCCAAGCCTGGTGTTTTATGTGATATCTTGCTCCAGGTTTTAAGTGACCAGTCTCTGTTGTGTGACACTATTCCTCATCCTAGACAGGGAAACAAGGACAGGACAAAGTAACCACACTATTAAAGTTCAACTCGATGATGAACCAATGAGTTTATTAGGGTGACCTATGGACTATGGGTGAGGGGTTCCTTACAGGATCATGAGAGACTCTAAAGCAGCCTCATCACTGGCAGCCCACCCCAGCGTGAGTGACAGCTCAAGACCCCTGGAGCTCACAGTGGAACATGAAGACAGCTCGGAGAGGGCCCTCCTCCTTTGCCCTCTTATTGTTACTGCTTATATAATTTGGGAAGGAGGGACCTTATGACAGGGCCTTCTAGAACCTTTACCAGTTCCCTTTAGAACTCCCAGACTTTAACTTTCTTTCTGTCTCAACTCAGAAGAAACCGCCACACAGTAATCTCCAGGGCTAAGTGTGTTTTGAGAAGAATTGCGGCCAAAACTAATCCAAAATATGGGTATTCTACATGAAAAGGGAAGGGGCATACCCCAAACTAGTTCAGACTGGATCAGCAGCCCTTTTATTCTTTATAGCTTGGATATGTCTGGAATACACTTGAATAGAAACTTATCTAAATTTGATTGTTACCAGAATAGTGTAGGATTATAGTATAAGCTGAAAAACTTAACACTATTTTCCAGATAGGAATACACAGAGCCACAATGCAGAGGGAGGTCGGGGGGGGGGTTTCCGAGGTTGCAGAGCAGGTCATTTGGAGATATATGTGTGGACATGCCTTTGCAGGGGAAGGAACGAGGCCGCCAAGTACATTATTAGAAGAGGGGCTATGTGCATAACCCAAAGCAAATAGGTCTTTTATGGTAGAGGGTTTAAAGGGCCTCTCACAGATTGTAATGAGGCTGCATAGAGGAGCAGAATCTTTCTATTTCCTGGTCAAAGGTCAATAGATTTTTTTTGGGGGGGGGGGGGGTAGGGTGTTCTTTTTATTTATTTGCTTTTGCATTTTGTTTCCAGAGCAATGTTTTGTTAAGCATACAAATAAACAAGTATTATTCTGACATTTTCATGCATGCATAGTGTACTTCCTGTTTGTCCTCTGTGGTCCGTTTCCATCTCTCAGGCTTTTTTCCCTTTCGTTGTTGCTCTAATCCGGCTCTCGTGGGAATCCTAACTCTCTGTGAAATGCAGGCGACTTCCTGGAGCTGGAAGTACGGATCATCTACTCAGCTCTGTGACCGATGTAGAAGGTGCCCTTTATCCATCCCTCAACTTACTGTAGTTTATGTACCTTGGAACATTAGTAGGACCACAGCTTTGGAGAAAAACAGGACAGAAAAGACCTCCAGTAGGAGACGTAACAGCGAATTCCTGAGGAAGGCACCAAGAGGTGAGGAGACACAGAGGCCTCATCCCTGTCCCACCTTAGGGCTCTCAAGCATTTCTAGGTGACACAAGGTGGAGAGCTCAGCAGAGCATCGAGGACCAGGGTTTTCACAAGACCCCCAGCTCCTCTATCCCCATTTTTCAATGGCCTGGCAACTGACTGTGAGTCCCACTCTGCAGCGTGTGTGTTCTAATGGTGTTTTATTTTCACGGCGCTGTGGACAAGGACTGTGCTTTTTCTGTTCCCTTATCCCGTGTCTTCTGGAAGCGCTCAGCTAAAGCGTCCGCCGTTTCTCAGGTCTGGATTCTTCTCTAAAGCTAAGCAATGTTTGGCAGCTTTATGAAATTCAAAAGTTGACTGTGTACATCCGGGACTTCACAAAGTTTTCTAAACTCAGTCCCAAGATTCTCTCTGAAGGGAAGAAACAGACCTTTTTGGGGGTGGAGTGGGGTGACGGTGACCTTCTCGTGTACAGGTGTACTGGTGTACACGGCTCTCTAAACCTCTCCCGTCAATCTCTAACCAAGCCCTGCCTGCTTGGCTTGCTGATTGCTTCATTCAATTCTTGGGTCTGTTGGTAACAAATAAAACTTACTGTCACAGGCCAACAGTTATTGTTAGGTTCGGCCAGAGCAAAGAGACCATTCTGTGTTTTATTTTTCTCAATGTTGCTTTTTTACCAGAGCCAGTAGGCTTGACTTCAAATATCTACTTTGTGCTTGTTTTTTTAGGTTGAAGCAGTATGACTCTTTTGAGGAAAAAAAAAAAAAAAGAAAACAACCACACTCACACAAAGAAGATAGATCCAGCCGACTTAATATAAGTTTAGGTGAGGTAAAAAGGAGAGATTAGATGCATTGAAAAGTACTTGACAAGAAATCAAAAGTTGTTTTTTTTTTTAAAGAGAAACTGGAATTGATGCTGCAAATCCTCCTCTGCTTCTGAAATATGACCCCCTTCGTTAATCACATGCATGTCTGCGTTTTGTTGATGGAACCCCCTCATTCTCTTTAAGTTAGCTCTTTGGTGTCTTTTGTAAGAGTCAGTAATTACAAAGCACAGAAAATGCCCCTCCCCTTTTTTTTTTTTTTTTTTTTTTTTTGGTGGGGAGAGACTAGGAAGTCCAGGTGTGGCAAGCAGATTTGACTTAAAGAGCCCAGTGTCTTGCACCAGATTCAGAAGGAGCCCTCTGGAGAGGAAGGGCAGCTCAGGCCATGATGGGATTCCCCTAATTAGTAATTTAAACTGAGCAGCTCAGTTCACTACAGTGAATTAGTAAAACAATAGGGCCATTAAGTTTAAAGCTTAAAACCTCCTCGGGTGCACTCCCAGGGAAGAATGCACTGTACCCCTTTCTTGGGTGTTTTCATAAGAACAAGTTATGACTAATCTTGCCCAGGAAATCCACCTCTGTCAGAAACCCAGATTCTTCCTGCTGAGTGGTGTATCAGATTGCTGACAACTACCGTTGCTCAAGATAGAAAATATTTTCATTATAAAATCTGCAAGAGACATTCAGATGTATAAACTTGTTCATATACCATGGAAGAAAGTTATCTTTATCAGTAGCCTTGATTGTGCCTTGACATCACTACAGATACGGACTGTGCTTAGACCCCAGCTACAAGCTGCAGCTGCTCTGAACAGTTTTAAACAAAATGTTCCCTCTTAAATTTGTGTGTGTGTGTGTGTGTGTGTGTGTGTGTGTGCATAGCCTTGGCTGTCCTGGAACTGACTCTGTAGACCAGGCTGGCCTTGAACTCATCATCCACCTGCCTCTGGATTCTCCCAAGTGCTGGGATGTAATCACCACTGCCTGGGTAAATGTAATTTTCAGCAAAGCTGTCCATGTTGTTCTCTAAAGAGAATGCTGTAAAAATCACAGTAATTTGTAAAATTATGAACCCTAAATTATGAGCAAGTGTGTTGGAGAAAAACTGGGAAATTTTAACAAATATTCTGGTTAAGAGTGTATTTCTAGTTCCTTAGCAGTAAATAATTTCAAGGAAAATATTTTTGAAATAGTTCAGGTAGCTAGGTTTACTTATTTGTGTCCAGATCTCATGACTACCTAAGACAATCGTATCTAGGATCAGTCCATTGATTTATCTAACCCTTTCATCAAGTAGTGATCATTCATCCATGGGGGATGGGGGCTTTGTTGACTCCTGGGAGCTAGCGCTCTCTCTCTCTCTCTCTCTCTCTCTCTCTCTCTCTCTCTCTCTCTCTCTCTCTCTCTCTCTCTCTCTGAAACATCAAATAAGATACTATCCATAAAAAGAAATGGAAGAGATTTAGCCCAGTTTAACATACCTAGGAAGTAGGTCTCAGAATACACAGTAAATGTTGTTTAGTGCTTAAGGTTGATACTTTTTTTGGTATCTGTATACAATGCTAGCTTGGTGTACATCCAAAGATATTTATGTGAACAGAATGTAGTGAGTGCAACCAGAGCCATGCATGCAGCATTCAACTTTCTGCCAAGGGCCCAGTGTACATGCTGCACACATGGACCAGTGCACATGCTGCACACACAGACCAGTGTACATGCTGCACACAAGGACAAGTGTATACTCTGCACAAGGACCAGTGTGCATGTTGCACACACGAACCAGTTCACATGCTGCACACACGGACCAGTGTACATTCTGCACGCAAAAACCAGTGCACACGCTGCACACATGGACAAGTGCACATGTTTCATACAAGGACCAGTGCACATGCTGCACACAAGGACCAGTGCACATGCTGCACACAAGGACCAGTGCACATGCTGCACACAAGGACCAGTGCACATGCTGCACACAAGAGCCAGTGCATATGCTGCACACAAGGACCAGTGTACATGCTGCACACAAGGACTGGTGTACACACTGCACACAAGGACCAGTGCACATGATGCACACTGCTAATGCTATTCATCTTTACCATCAACTCATAGAACAATGTTCATCCATGTTTTTCTGTAAAACATGACAATTTAGCATACATTTTTGCTTATCAATAGGAGAGTCAATAATCAGACATGCCATGCTCATAAAGAATTGTAAGTAACAATGACTGGAAGAAAAACTCATTAAAGAGCACTTTTGTTGAGGAATTCAATTTAGCCATTTTCCTTTTAACTTTGTTTCTGATTTTGGGTATTTGCTGAAGCCATGCCAGAAGCTTATCTATAACTGTATAGTTTATAGTCCACCTTTGTGTTTTCTCTCAGTGTTTCCCTTTCTTCTCTGCAGTACCACTCTCATCTCACTCCAGTGGTGCCCACAATAAAAGCTCACCCAGATGTCTACAGATTTATATACAACATTGTTTATTTCTGACATTGATGACTCTCTTGATACATCTGGGACTTAGCCTGTCACCCTTCCTTTTGGTTCAGATTTCCCCCTTGACATTTACCCATCTTAAACTTTTCTTAAGATGAGAACCTAAATCACCAAATACTTTTTAGTGCATTTTATACAGAAGGGATCAGAAAGAGACACATACCAAGGAGGGATTTGACTACCCTCAGAGCTACCGGCTCCTTCACAGATCTTGGTAACAAAGTTAACCTACAGGTCTTGTCCTCCCTTAAGTCCAGTCAGCCCTGTCCTGCAGTGGTCACGCTGGGGCACAATTTTTGGTAGCTATTGCTCTGGTTTATGTCTGAATCAGTGGTGTTCTCTCTAAGCCCCTCAAGGCCACTTCACACTTGGCTGAGCTCCTCACGGGCTAAATCTGAGCACTGCTTTAGAAATCACAGACCTTGGAGTTGGAGAGATGGCTCAGGGTTACAAGCACTTGCTGCTCTTGCAGAGGACCTGAGTTCCATTCTCAGCACCCACAGGAGGCTCACAACCATCTGTACATCCAGTTGCAGGGGATCTGATGCCCTCTTCTGGTCTCCTCAGGTATTACATGAATGTGGAGCACTTACATGCAAGGCAAACACTGGTACACATACATTAAAAAAAAGAAGTCTTAAAGACAAAGAAGAAATCACATAATCACATATCTTGCCTGAGAGAAAAGGACAACCCTCTCATTTTCTTTCTTACAAACCAGCATTTGTTTGTAACAGAGACGTTTTCACTCATTTTTATGTCTGATCTTAGATGTGATCTGAGTAGGGGTGGAAATTCTTAAAGCAGCTGTTGCTACCGAGTTTGCCTCCTGAAGGAAAAGGATTGATTGCCCTGGTAATTGTATCCTCCATGGTATAACTACAGATGTTATTCTCATCCGTAGCCAACTAATCACCCTACATTTTACTGAGCTAATTGTCTCCATGGATGTCATCTGCAATGAGAGATATCACGGACATGGCTTGATCGGCCTCTGTGGAAACTTCTGGTCTCAGCTGTGGTTGCCAGCAAACCTTAACAGTAGATGGAGAAGTCCCTTGTGATTCAGGCAAAACCTTTAAGGAGAATGACTTTTTAACAGCTCGGGTTAAAGGAAACTGAATTTACTTTAGAGATATTTTCATCTTTATAAAATGGGAAACCTACTGATATTATCCCCATTTCACCTATCAGAAACACTGAGGCTTATACTTACAGAACCTAAAAAAAGCCTCGTATAAAACATCATCCACAACAAGATAACTTAGGCACTAGAAAGAGCTAATGAGCCTGACACTTTAGTTCTATTTAATTAGAGATATGATATCTCATAGTAAATCTATCAGTTCCGGTGCTCAACTCATTAAAATGTATATGTGGCATTGCATTTACAAAATGAGAAAGAGGGAATCTGATAATAAAAATGAATTAGCACGTGTCATCTTATACATACAACAAGAAGGTTTATGACGCAAAGAATAAATCAGCAGAGAAGGAGGAGGGGCGTCTGATGAATATGTATGTGGGGCATGAGTGTCTTATGATATACTCGGAGACGCTGAGGACTGGGAGGAAAATACGGTGGATGTGGAAGTGTGGATGGTTGCCGCAGTGGTATTATTCAGATAGCGAAACAATGAGCCAGACTGAAACTGGGGGGCGGCTGAGGGGGACAGTGAGGTGGCTCGGTGGATAGAGGCTCTCACAAGTGCCCTGAGGTTCAGCCCATGGAAAGCAGGCAGGAGAGAGCAGACTCCACCAAGGTGTCCCCTCATCGCCACATCTGTGCTGCAGCATGCATGCCCACCCCATCCTAAACATGTGCACCCACACGAATCACCACATCTGTGCTGCAGCATGCATGCCCACCCCATCCTAAACATGTGCACCCACACGAATCACCACATCTGTGCTGCAGCATGCATGCCCACCCCATCCTAAACATGCGCACGCACATGATAAGCTAATTAAATACTATTTTAAATGTGAGACTTTGGAATTAGCTTTCTTAATCCTTTGAGATTTCTTTTCAGCTGTAACTTTTAACTTCAAAACTGAAAATAAGACAAGAGGAGAACAGAGGAAGGGGAACGGATAAACAGACAAGGGGGGGGGAAGGGAGACAGGGAGGGAGGGGTCAAGAGACAAGGAGGGGAGAGAAAGAGTGGTTGAGAGATTTTTTAGTCTTATACATTTTCTTTTTTAAAACTTTGGGTAATACATGTCATTCCAGACATACCAAGGGCCATGCATTAGCGACAGATTAGCGTTTACTCAAACCTCACTTTTTATGGAATGTAAGCGGCTACTAGCAGGAGGCACTTGTGAAATGGGCTGAAATTTTAGGCTATGTAGCTTTTGAGGTCTTGAGTTTTCTTTCTTCCATGAAGACTGGCCTACTATTTGGTTGAGTCACATTCAGGGCACAGAACAAGGGAGAGACAGCCCTTGTCTTCTCAGAGGAGAGCACACAGTGTAAGACTGGTGGCATAGCCTGGCGTGGGCTGCAGAAGACAAGCATGGCCTTCCAGAGTCAAGTCTAACTCTGTATCTGGGATGATGGGAAAAAGAAGACAGTCCAGACAAGACTTCACGTGACCACCTGCCACATGGCCTCTGGGCTTTGTCCTGACCATGAAATTCCTGGGTCCCCTGCTACCCAATCATGGCCATCACCCCTTGTCTATCTCCTAAGCCTGAATGGCTAAATCTGGCTCTCCATCGAGCCACCACCTTTGGTATAGAAGATTCACTTTTTGCCTGCTCACAGCCTACTATAGGTTGTCTGCAGGTAACTTAGTTTGACCATATGCCAAATTGATTCTTTGGATTATCCTTTTTAATCCTAAACTTGTCTCTTACCCTGTCTTTCCAGGTTTTCCAGGTATGTGCCATTTCTACTGACGCTCAAGTTCCCAGTCCGATCAAAGCACTCATAACTGCACGGTCTGCTACTGTTCTAAATGTCTGCTTCTCCCTATAGCCATCAGTTTGACCAGTAAGATGATAATCCATTTAGGTAAAACACCTCCATAGAGAGAGTTTCAAAAGTCTCCCTGTTTCTATTATGTTTCTGAAACTCAATTTTCTATATGCCAACAAGAATGCTATTTTAAAATGCAAAGTGAGTTATCATCTTTCCATGCAAATCCTTCTGGGGGCTTCCCCTACATTCTACTTGTATGGTCCATGGACCATGGCAGCCTTGTTCTTCTACACTTGAGGTTCATGAAACTTGAACAATCTAGACTCTCATTCATCTCGTCTAACCACTCCCAGCCTGTCATCTCACTGGTAAACTTATATACAATCCTGAGGGTGATGTCTGAGGTCTTGAGCACCGAGTTCTTTTTATTACTTCATTGGTGTCTTTAGAGTTTCATTGCTATGAAGAGACACCATGACCGAGGTAACTCTTATAAAGGACAACATTTAATTGGGGCTGGCTTACAGGTTCAGACGTTCAGTCTGTTATCATCATGGTGAGAAGCATAGTATGGTTCAGGCAGCCTTGGTGCTGGAGGAGCGAAGAGTTCTACATCTTGATCTGAAGGCATCCAGGAGGAGAGTGAATGTGTTTTATACCGGGCATAGCTTAAACATTTATATGTCCTCAAAGCTCTGCTTCCACAGTGACACACTTCCTCTAGCAAGGCCACATGTCCTCCAATAAGGCCATACCTCCTAAGAGTGCCATTCCCTATGAGCCATGCATTCAAATACATGAATCTATGGGGAACCAAACCTATTCACACCACCACAATTGTACAATAAAAAACGAGCAAAGGATATAACAACTTTCTATTTTTACTTGTGTGCCAGTGTACCTGTCCACATGTGGGTGTATTCCAGGGAGTACAGGTGCTTGTGTTGGCCAGAGGTGTCAGCAGTTTAGTTGTGAGCTGCCTGATGCGGTTGCTAAAAGAACAACAAGTGCTTTAAACAGTTTGAGCTATCTCTCCAGCCCTTATACCAACCCTTGACCCTTAAAACCAGCAACAGTTACTAAAATTAATTTAAATTTTGACAAGAATTTTGTTTCAAGTACTTGGACTGGCTGTGCTTATTCTGTCTGAGTTAGAACAGTGAGAACAGCGGATTACTCCATGTTCATCTCCTGGATTATGACCTCATGGAAAAAGACTTCAGTTTCTCTTCATCTTCACTGGGAGTTGGTTGCAACATCCACAGAGACAAGGGGGAGGGTGTTTGGCATAAACCTCTGGCTGCAGAAATTTCTCTTTATTTACAAAATAAGCAGCTGTCTCTGCGCACATCTGTCAATAACTTCTCCCACGCCTTTGTCATTGATCTCAACATAACGCTGTCTGCCTCACTGGAGGAATTTGCCAGAGAAACTCCAAGCCTGTACCTGCAGTGCCATTGCTGAATCCTTCCAGCCATGCACTCCGACAAAATTAAAAAATGGCTAAGGAAAGTGCCAGTCTCCAGAGGGCTGAAGGAGATCACTGTGCAGTGGTAGAGTGAAGTTTTCAACCTCAAGCATCCTGAAGATAGATACCAGTGGTGTCTCAGCCTCAGGATTCAGGTAGGGTGGCTCTACCCTACCTAGTGACCTTTGGTCCAGGCTTTAAGCTCCCAGGCCAGGCATCTGAAGTAGGTTGATTGCTTGGATCAAAATTCACCCTGTATCTTTTATGCTTTGGAGTGGGGTTTCTTTAGGAATGGCAGCATCTACTGGACTGGAGCTTGGTTGCTTACAGTGGGCCAGATACTCCCGATGCTGGCTCCTGCTAAAGAGCAGGCTGCTGACAGGCCTCCCAGCTTTGTTCCTGGCCTAACTAATCCATAGATACAATTAGCAAAAGGATGGAAAGTGTCTTCATAGACACCTCCCCTTTGAGTATGGATGTTGAGAATGTTTGTTTTGATGGTGCTGAGAAAGAAGCCAGTTGCTTTGGGCTTGCCCCAAATTACATCACTTTTCCTTTTGAAGTTGGTCCTTTTATGCTAATACAGACATTTAAACACAATCTAGAAGAATACCAAACATCTGGTTGAGAATAAAAGTTCAGGCAAAGACAGAGATTTTCAAACAGCTGAATGTTTATCAAGTAGTTGGTATTACTGTTTTTGAGTTGTCCATTTCAGGCTTAAACTGGATTCTCTGCAGTAACTTGTAAGACTAGATAGAACCTTTAAGATTTGAATAACTGAAAATTAGGACACGGCTCTCAGAAATGTATTGGCATGGCTTTGGGCGACAGGAGACATTGGGGAGGCTTGCAGAAATGCCTTTCCAGTTGGGAAAAGCTTGCTGTCCTTACATGAGACAACTGTGGGAGCCAGGGACCATGGAGAGGCTCTCTCTGCAGGCTCCTAAACCCTGACAGGTGCAGGATTACTCAGGCCTGCTCACTTATTAGAACCGTGGCATAGCCTGACTTTATCACATTTAATCACAGAGGAAACAGCACCTATGAAGGGAGCCTGAAGGGGTATGGGGGAGGGGGCACAAGGGAACAGAAGGGTGCTGTTGTCTCAGGGGTAGTTTCAGTCTTTGTTGAATGTATTAATTAATATTGGGGGGATTGGAAAGGCTGCACTGGGTTTGTCAAAACGGTTTATTGTAAACACGTCATCTGCCTTGCTGAGTGATTTACAGCCAGAGCAAGCCCTGCCTGCCCTGTGACTAATATCTCAGGCAGGATGTGTGATTAGATCATAAAATTTTATTGTATGGTTATTTATTTATATTTCTAGAAACTAAAGCAGACAAATGGGTCTGAGTTGTATACAGATTTGAAAACAATATCAAAGGAAAAAATGTCACTTATTCTGGTAATAATGTGTGATCTAGAAGAACAGACTGGATGGCTGCCCCATGGAAATGTGGAGAAGCAAGAGACTTTGTGTTCTGTTTGCTCAATTGCATAGGTCATGTTGACTGCTGGAGGAGATACCTTCAAAGTGGATGCATGAGGGGGTTAAGAATGCACTTTAATAGGATAGGTAAAGTGCACCTCATTGGCTGGAGCAGCAACAGAAACGACAGGTTTTTACGCCTGCTAACCTTTCTGTTTCCCATCTTCCATTGCACTGTGAGCAACATCGCAGCTTCCGGTAAATGATCTATGTAGCTGTATCTTTAAGTGGCAGTGTGTTCTCGTGGGTAGGCATCTCTCTGTAACAAAATCAACAGCTGCTTATTTGCTTCGAATTTTATTGGCATCCTGTCTTTCCACAACACAGTAGCTACTGAAGGACAGTTCTCTCAGCCATTCAAGGGCACTCATGGAGCCATGAAGCCATGCTTTGAGCTACTGGCAGCTGCAGGACCTCTTCATGGGGCCACACACTGATGGCCCCCAGTTGTTCTCACCAATTGTTTTTATCCAACGTCTCTGGTTGCTTGGAGAGTTTCCTACTCTACCCTGAGGGGAAAAGGTTGCAAAGGTCTTGATAGTAGTCTGGCTACAACTAGATCTTGACCTAAGGCTGGGGGCATCCTTGCCTCTGAAGGACTGCCAAGTGCACTAGAGAGAGGTGGACTTCAGGAAGCCTCACCCTGTGTTACCACTCATCTTCACAGGCCCCTGAATTCATATTCAGGAGCCATTTACTTAGCTTGTCTGGTTTCTATTCACCGGAACCTGCAACTCCAGTTGCTTTGGACAAAGTGGCTGCAGTTTCCTTACATATGGATGCGCCATTGTGACTGACCCGTTAAGGCATACAAATGAAGAATGTGGCATGGATTTTCCTGTTCTGCTAATAAAATAGTTGATGACAGTTCCTAAAGGTCGGAAATTTCCCCTCACGTGTAGCAGGAATTGTGGGAGTAGGAGGTGGGAAGTCCATGGCTCCATCCACACGAAGAGACCACAGTCAGTCCTGGAGTGGTACTGTCTCCATCAGCTAGAAGGAGTGGAGCTGCCCACAGTGGCAGTGTCTTCTTCAGTAACATTCTTTCCTGCTGGATTTATTTCCTACTACTGAACTGACTGGTTTTTACCAGTGTCCCCATCACCTATGCTGGGGATTAATTGTATTTGAATTTTGTAGATAGTATGTCATAAATTTCATCAGATTTCCATGAGATGCCCATAGTAAAATAAAATACTGGAAATCTGAAGTCACGGTCACAAAAGTGAGCAAGAAGCAAATTGTTTAGCCTAGTTTATGAGACAAAATACATTTCAACACGAAATTCTTGGAGAAGGTACCTCATAGCAAAGTTTTGGTATTATGTATGCACAGTTACAAAAGGTATTGAGATTAGGGGGAGGAAAAAATTCACTATGATGATGGAAACTCATAGTTTTATAAGTTGAAGGATGATGAATTTCAAAAGAGTTTCTTTGTCTCCTGGCTCCCCTAGTGTGTTACTTTTTTTTAAAAAAGAATCATTTATTTATTTTATGTATATGAGTATACTGTACTCGTCTTCATCAGTCAGTGCGCTTAACCACTGAGCGATCTTTCCAGCTCCCCGAGCGTTACTTCTAAAACAATAAAATCTCCAGTGAGAATCAAGTAGTCTATGAACTTGAACATCCAGGATGGCAAAGAGCAACTTTTAAATGAAACAGTTTTCTTCTCACTGTAAGTGGGAGAAGGAAAAGCTAACTGCTCTTTCTTTATGGGCCTGTTGGGGTAGGCTTTGCTTTGGTGAGTCTGGGTTGTGTCTTGGTGGAGGCAGCTAAATTTGTTACGTTTCACACTGTTTCTGTGAGGAATTCTTGTGGAATAAAATGCACAGATTAATTAAAAGAACTGCAAAGGCCCCTGACACAGGTGGTAAGAAACACAGGCCAGTAGTGGGCAGCTGATGGGTTTGTCCTATACACATGAACAAAGTGTCAGACTCCTGGAAGAACAAGAGCGTAGATGAGAAACATCTGAATCTGTGGGGACTCTGAAAACCACTTTCCCTGTTGGCTGTGGCTGAAGGCAGCCATAGCTATAATCATGTTTTTACTGCCTAAATATTTTATAGAAGCAAATGCAAGCCATAAGCCTTTAAATCTGGAATTATTTTTTCTCATCCTTTTCTCCAACCACCCTGGCTGGCTTCTTTTCTTCTGCTGCCTTTTGGGCTCCTTGCAATGGGTTCTTTGAGTGTGGGCCTTACAGTTCACCAGCTGGCATTAAGAACCCAAGTTTCCCATCTTGGTGCGGTCTCTGCTGATAATGATCCGGGTAGGAAGCCAGACAATGAACATGCACTAACAAATAATCAAAGCACACTTCTCGGAGTTCACGGGCACTCGACAGATCTGATTGTGAAAGGTTAAACTGTCAGGTGAATGGGACATGCAGAGATGGCTGGACTCTGTCCAATAGTACCTGGAGCAGCTGTCAACCCAATTAAGCCAGATGTGCATTCAGTGTAAACGGACCTCCCAGGGGGAATAATAACAGATTTCAGTCTCTGGCAAAGGACTAAAAGATGGGGGTGGGGATGGATTTGAGAAAGGGGAAATTAAGATCTGTGGAATGTTTCTCATGTCAATGTCATTCTTAACAAGTCCTTAGTGGCACCTTGACTGAACCTGATTGAAACAGTCCTTCAGGTAGACAATAAATGTGTCTGTGTGTAAGTGAAGTCTGGGTTAGTTTTCATGTTCAGTAATGTGGAATATTTGCTAAAATTCTTTTATCTTACACACAGACATACACACAGTTTATAGCTAGTGCATACACACATACCACACACACACACACACATACACACACACACATACTCACAGAACCTCAGTCTGACTTTAAGTCCTGAGTTATTTAAAAAATGATACTTAAGTCATGCCAACTTTGACAGATCTCAAGTGAGCATGTAAACTATGAACCAAGAAAAGGACATCGTTTGGATGTCCTCGGATTATATGCCATTCACAGCTGAAGGCGGTTATCAGGCATACTGTCTATAACACTACTTAGCACAAACATTTTGCAAACTGTAAGATGCCATGCACAATAGTAAGCTTATGTTAAACACACACATACACGCACGTACACACACACACACACACACACACACACACACACACCACTCCCAGGCAGTTTTTTTCCATCCATGCTATTAAATGTCATATCTCCAAAACAGACGTGTTAGAGAGGCAGACCTTTAAGTTCAGCCAGGAAAATGCTTCTCAGAAATTTTTCCTTCATGTTGCTGAATTTAGAAACCACCTTGATGAAACCAGTTTGAAGTTGCCACATCTGTATGAAAATCAGAAGAAACAATCTCTATCTTTTGGGTTCTTGACAGAAAAATCCCTCAGTTCTGATTAACATGAAGAACTATTTATTTAACGACTATAGAGAAAGAATTAATTTTGAATCGAGTACTTGGAGTACCTTATAAATAATAATTTGCTGACTGTTCATAACAACACTCTGCTGTAGGTAGTCTTGGGACCCTCATTTTTCAAATGAAGAAATACAAATCCAGAATGTTAACTGTTTGCTAAATCCAGAGAGCATTCAGAAGTATCTGATCTATGAGGTTCATCTCTTATAAGAGAAGTCAGACAAAAAAGTGAGTTGAGAGCTGGTAAAGAGTAGGTTTAAGCAGAAATGGTGAACTTCCATCCCCATGGCTGGAATGGATGGTATGGTCAGACAGGGTTATCTGGGGGCGTCACCAATGTGTGATCCAAAAGAGCGTCCAGCGCAATGAACACCGGTTCTCTGAAAAACAGATCATTGGGAGATTGAGTCTGAATCTTAAATTTTTTCTCAAATAAAGTAAGAGTCAATTAAAGTACTTATCTAAAGATTAAGACTAAAACTGGTCCCATTTGATAGTTAGTGAGAGAGGGCCTCCACATGCTCACCTGACTCTCCAAGTACTGAACACTAAAAACTGTTGGAACTACAAAGATGGATTGGCATGTTGTAGCTATGAAAGGTTTCATAGCCATGAAACTACGCAGAAGAATAGTGTCTTCCAAGATCCTCATCATCCAAGAACTTAAAAGTGTGCCCTGGTGTGGGATAGGTAGGATCAATAGAACTAAATTAGAATGAGCACTTACTACACTGGATGTGTGCTAAATTCAGTGGCTAGCATCTTTATGAGAAGAGATATGCCCAAAGGCAGTGATACACAGGGTGGGAGGAAGGTCACAGAGGCAGGGATGGGTGTGCTGCATTTGGAAACTAAGGGACATCTTGGGTTAATGTCAGCCTGGGCTATAGAGTGAGTTTCAGACAAAACTGCGCTACAGTGTGAGATCCTATACAAAAACAAATAGGGGAATTTATTGGATAAGAGATCTAGTGAGCATGGGTCCCTTCTCTGGGGATGCAAATGCTGGAGACCCTCCCTCCATCTTTTGACAATGCAAATCTTTTTTGAGACAAAATTAGCCCTTCCTGTCTATAGCTAATCATTGTAATATTTTTGCATATAAATGTGTGTATGTATGGGTATGGGCTGTATAAAATAAATTTGGACTTTTAGCTCTGATAATTATTCTTGAATAGTTTTCTAATCATAGGAGTCATTTTATTTTCTTCCTTCCTTCCTTCCTTCCTTCCTTCCTTCCTTCCTTCCTTCCTTCCTTCCTTCCTTCCTTCCCTCCAGTAGTGTTTATTTTTACCCTGGGTCTCCAGGATATTGTGTCTCTGGGTCTTAGTTACCCTAGCAGTATCTGGTATGGGCTTCTCATGGAATGAGCCTTAGGTCAAACCAAACACTGATTGACAACTCCCATAAATTGTGTGCCACCATTGCCCTAGCACATTTTGCAGGCAGGACAGATTGTAGGTCAAAGGTTTTGTGGCTGGGCTGGTGTTCATGCTTCCATTCCCACTGCCTCCTGCAGAGTACTTTCCGGCACCGAAGACTCTAGAGCGCAGGCGTGAAGGCTCCATGTAGGCACCAGTCCCACTGCCCCACCCCTTTGTTTTAGCATCAACCTGGGTTGTTTGGGGATTTCAGTGGGACCCCTTCAGTCAACAACTCATCTGAATGCTATCTAGTCCTGCCACTGGAAGCCTCCCCTGGCAATAAGAGATGGCCAGTTGGGATTCCATAGTCCCATTACTAGGAGTCCTCAATAGGATCACCTTCAGAGATTTCAGGCAGTTTGCCTTGCACTGTTTTCACACCATTTCCCCAAAGTACCCTAATTCCAGCCACCCCTGCTTTCACTCTCTCCTACCTCGTCTCCCCAACTATATGATCCTCCTGCTCTTGTCCCTATTAGCTTCCAGTCCACCCACAAAATCTATTTCCTCTTCCATTTGTTCCCCAGATTCCTTCTATTTACCTAATCCTTCTGGTCTGTGGATTTTAGCTTGGTTAACATTCAATTTATAGGGGGTGGAGGGAGCTAGAGAGATGGCTCGGTGGTTAAGAGCACTAACTGCTCTTCCAGAGGTCCATGGTGGCTCACAGTCATCTGTAATGGGATCTAATGCCCTCTTCTGGTGTTTCTGAAGACAGCTACAGCATACTCATATAAATAAATAAATAGATAAATAGATAAATAGATAAATAAATAAATAAATCTTTAAAGAAAAAACATTTACTTAATGGCTAACATCCACTTACAAATGGATACATATCATATTGATCTTTCTGGGTCTGGGTTACCTCACTCAGGATATTTTTTCTAATTCTATCCATTTACCTGCAAATTTCATGATGTTATTGTTTTTAACAGCTGGGTAATATTCCATTCTGTAAACATACTATATTTTCTTTATCCATTCATTTGTTGAGGGACATCTAGGTTGTTTTCACTTTCTGGCTTCTATGAGTAAAAGACACAGCGAACATGGTTGAATAAGTGTTCTTATGGTAGGACAAAATGTCTTTTGGGTTTATGCCCAAGAGCAATATAGTTGGATCTTGGGGTAGCTAAGCTCCCAACTTTCTGAGGAAATACCATATTGATTTCCATAGTTTCTGTGCAAGTTGGCACTCTCACCAGTAATGGTGTAATGCTAATCTTGCTCCGCATCCTTGTCAGCATGAGCTGTCACTTGTATCATTGTTCTTAGCCATTCTGCCAAGTGCATTGTATGAAATTTCCAAATAATTAATAAAAATACTATGTTGAGAGTAAAAGGATGGAACCTCAAAGTAGTTTTCATTTTCATTTCCCTGATGGGTAAGCATGTTAAACATTTCTTTAAGTATTTCTCAACTATTTGAGTTCTTTCTATTGAGAATTTTCATTTTAGATCTATACTCCATTTTTATTGGATTATTTAATTTTCGATATTTAATTTCTTGCGTTCTTTATATATTTTAGATATTGGTCTTCTATCAGATGTAAAGTTGCTAAAACATCTTTTCCCATTCTATAGGCTTCTACTTTGTTTAACTGGCAGTGTCCTTTGCCTTACAGAAGCATTTTCACTTCATGAGGTCCCATTAATTGCTTGTTGCTCTTAGTGCCTGCACTACAGGGGATCTGTTCAGAAAATTATATCCTGTGCCAATGAAGTCAAGGCTATTTTCCACTTTCTCTTCTACCGGTCTTTGATCTTTTTAGAGTTGAGTTTCATATAGGGTAACAAGAATGAATCTATTTGCATTGTTCTACATGCGGACACCTAGTTTGAACTGCAATATTTATTGAACATGCTATTTTTTCTCAGTGTTTATTTCTGGCTTCTTTATAAAAATCAGGTGTCCATATGTGTGTAGATTTATGTTTGGGTCTTCAGTTGAATTCCATTGATCAAGGTGTGTAATACCAATGCCAGGAGGTTTTTGTTAGTATTCTTCTGTAGTACAGTTTGAAATCAGGGATGGTGATACCTCTGGAAGTTCTTTAATTGTATAGGATTTTTTTAGCTACCCTGGGTTTTTGTTTTTCTATATAAAGTTGAGTACTGTCCTTTTAAAGTCTGTAAAGAATTGTGTTAGAGTTTTGATAACAATTGCTTTGAATATACGTAGATTGCTTTTGGTAAAATGGCCATTTTTAGTATGTTAATCCTACTGATCTCTGAGTATGGGAGTTCTTTATATGTTCTGATATATTCAATTTCTTTCTTCAAAGACTTGAAAACTTGAAGTTTTTTTTTATCATACAGATCTTTCACTTGTTTGGTTAGAGTTACTCCAAGATATTGTATATATTCATGGCTACCGTGAAATGTGTTGGTTCCTTGATTTCTTTCTCAGCTCATTTGTCATTTGTACATAGGTGGAAATACCATTTTGGGTTTTTTTTGTTTGTTTGTTTGCTTATTTGTTTTTGTGAATCTTGTATCCAGCCACTTTGCTGAAGGTGAAGGTGTTTATCAGCTGTAGGAGTTCCCTGCTAAAATTTTTTGGGTTGCTCTGCATACTATCATATCATCTGTGAATAGCGATAATTTGACTTCTTCCTTTCCCATTTTCATCCCTTTTGAATTCTTTCAGTTGTCTTATTGCTGTAGCTAGAACTTAAAGTACTATATTGAATAGATGTGGAGAGAGTGGGCAACGTTGTGTTGTTCCTGATTTTAATGGGATTACTTGACTTTCTCTCCATTTAATTCAGTGTTGGCTTGCTGTAAACTGCCTTTACTATCGTTAGGTATGTCCTTTGTATTTCTAACCTCTCCAGGACTTTCTTCGTGAAGAGGTGCTGAATTTTATCGAAGGCATTTTTTTTGCATCTAATGAGATGATCATGTGTCTTTTTTCCTTTCATTCTCAGCATATGAATCAACATGTGATTGAAGCTATAGTAGTGTTTCTTTTACAAACTTGAGTCCTCTTGTGTTTGGGGCAGAAATGATAAGAATAGAAACATCTTCTTGATAAATGTTTCCTTTGATGAGTATGTAGTATTCTTACAAATCTCTTTAAAATTAATTTGATTTGAAATCTACTTTGTTAAATATTAAAATGGATACACCAGCTTGATTCTTAGGTCCATTTGCTTGGAATATCTTTTTACCACCTTTAACCTTGGGAAATATGTAGATTTGATATTGAGAAGTGTCTCTTGGATGCAGCAGAAGGATGAACCCTATTTTTATGTCCAGTTTGTTAGACTTTGTCATTTGTTGGGGTAATTGAGTCCATTGATACTGAGAGACATTAGTGACTAATGATTGTTGGTTTCTGTTATCTTGTTGTTGGTAGTGTGTGTGTGTGTGTGTGTGTGAGACAGAGACAGAAAGAGAGAGAGAGAGAGAGAGAGAGAGAGAGAGAGAGAGAGAGAGAGAGAGATGCTCCTGTCTTTTGATTTTGGATTTTGGTGTTTTGATGGTGTGGATTATTTATTTACTGGCTTTTCATGAGTATAGTTAATCTCCTTTGATTGAAGCTTTCTTTCTAGTACCTTTATCAGGGAGAGATTTTTAGATATGGGAATAATAGTCTGGGTTGGCAACTGTGGACTCTTAGAGTGTGCAGTACATCAGTTTAGGCCTTCTGGTTTTCAGTATCTTCATCGAGAAGTCAGTGTAACTCTTAGAGGTCTGACTTTATGTATTACTTGGACTTTTTTCCTAGCAGATTTTCACATTCTTTCTTTGTTCTGTATGTTAATGTTTTGATGATTCTTCAGCAAGGGGACTTTCTTCTCCAGTGCAATCTGTTTGGTGTTCTGTATGCTTCTTGTACCTTTACAGGCATCTCATGCTTTATGTTAAGAAAATTCTCTTTTATAATTTTGTTGAAAATATTTTCTGGGCCTTTGATCTGGGATTCTTCACCTCCCTTTATTCTTATTGTTCTTTGGTTTATTTTTTTTTCATAGTGTCCCAAATTTCCTGGATTTTTTGTGTTAGGAGTTTTTTAGATTTAACACTTTCTTTGACAGATTTTTTCATTTATTCTATTATAGCTCCAACACTCAAGATTCTTTTTTCTATCTCTTGCATTTTGTTAGTTAAACTTTCCTCTGAAGTTCCCATTTAAATTCCTAAACGTTCTATTTCCAGAACTCTCTTTGCATTTTCTTTATTGATTTTGTCTTCATTTTTCAATCTTGATCTTTTATATCTTTCCTTCAATTGCTTGTGTTTTCTTTAAAAGATTTATTCATTTCCTCCAGTTTTTTGTTTGTGCTTTCCTGACTTTCTTTAAGGAATTTCCCAACCCACCCCCCAATTTCCTTCCACTTTTTTCCTTGGATTTCTCTAAGGGATTTATTAAATTCCTCTATAAGTACCTCTATTATCATCATATAATTGGTTAAGGTCTTTTCCTTGTGCCTCAGCCTTGCTGGAATATTCAAGGCATTAGTGGAGACATATTGCCCTGCCTCTTATTGATTTTCTTTCTACACTAGCATTAGGCATCTGTGTTTGGGATGATTATAGGTTCAGCTGCTGATTCTGAGATTTACCTTTGTTGGGTCAGTGTTTTGTTCTTTGCTTTATGTTTCCTTCCTGGATTTAAGAGAATATGAAGGCTGTATGTTGCCTGTTTCCTGGCCTACTCAGCTAATGTGTTTACATGGAATGCCTGGTGACATTTGGGGGCTGGAAATACTGGGAAGAGTTGGGAGAAGGAATTTTTTGGAGTAGGTCTTTGGATTCTCTGGGGATGGTATCAGTGATGATAGGGAGACCGCAGCAGATTTCTTGCTACAGATCTGGGGATGAAACTGGGAGATTGGAGCTCATGAGCCATAGAAGAGGTGTGGATCCATCTTCAGCCAATTTGTTGCCCTCAGAAGAGTGGTCCTTGGGTTAGCAGGGAGTGACTTCTTGGGTTGGGGTCTGGGACAAAGCCACAAGTATGTGGGAAGAAGGTTAGAAGGGGAAGATCTGTAGGATTCACAAGGGGTAGGAGAAGGGGGACAGCGATAGCTCCCAAAGGTATTTTGCTGCAGATCTGGGTATGAGAATGGGGCACTGGATCTGGGGGAACAGAGAGGGAAGGGATCTGTTGACAGTCCATCTGATTTTCAGGAAGGAGTGGAAGGGGATGCCTGCTAGAGTTGGTGACTCTGATACAGCAATGAGGAGGTGATGGTTTGTAGTGTCTAAGATGTTAGGGCAGATGTGAAGGAAGACAGACAGCAGGCATTCTGTTGCAGCACTAGGGGGAGATTGGGACATTAGATTTGGAGGGGAGGAAGGAATGGTTAGACTCTTCAGTTGGATTACCTGTTTCTCTATTCTGCTTGGCTGGTGTTTCTGCTGGTATTGGAGTCTGGGATAATGGGATGAGTTGGGGGAAGGAGGGATAAGGATAGGGTAGGAGAGGAAAGCAATTCTTGAATAATCTTGGTGATTTTACCTAGTGGTCTCTGAAATTAGTTTTGGAAGCAATTTAAGCAAACAAAATTTAAAAAAAAATTCAGCAAATCCCAAATGACGGTGCCAGGCAATACATTCAGCTTCTCCCATGCAGCTCCACTCAAGGTAAAACAATTTTAACTAAAATGACAAATCTGGAGAGAATCACTACAAAATTGAATCCTTAAGGTACAAGGAAAGATGTGATCCGGCAGTTCCCCCTTTCCCCTAGAACTCTCAGTTTTCATGTTAGCATAAATATGCATAATTCAAGTCACTATGTATTTCTGCAATAAAATCAGTTTCTGAGTTCTCTGTACCCATGAAGCTTCCCTAACCTATGCTGCTTTATAGACCATGTTGCTTCTAGAGTTACCTCAACATAGAGGTGGTAGGAGCACCCAGGCTTAGCTGTCTAAAGCCCGTAGGTTCATCTGGAAACAGTTCTATGTAGTTATACATTACAGAATGATAGAATCACGGGTCCAGCCTGTGTAGTCACTTGTTGACATCGTGCTATTGCAGAAATGCTTAAACAATCAGCTTCAACTCAAGAGTCATTTTGGAACAAATACTGCTGTGGGAAGGAAGACAGAGTCATACAGTGTCTTTATGTTGACTTTAGCCCCCTGGTATGTAAGTTAATATCCTTCCCAAAGCCCAAAAATAACTATATATTTGTGTAAGTTCTTACCAATGTGCAAGAGGGGAGAGGTTGACCTCTTCAATTGGCATCAAAACATTTAATAAAATCAGGAGATTAGAAGGAATCCAAAGAAGATATTTTATCCACCCTGCAGTCTCAAAATGCTACTATTCCAAAAAACAAGACAAAAGAAAAAAAATCCAGAAAAATGCCAACAGTGAGTTATTGGACAGCTGGAATTTTGTTTACTTATTTCAGAGAAGCAAGTGCTGAGAGTAGAATCTGCCCTGGATAAATACTTGTAGGATGATATAATAGATTGCCTAAAAGCTAGAGGTGCTAGGAGGAGATTCCACTAAAGCCGAACCCTCATCATCTTTCTCTGGAATTGGAACTTTTCTGGATTTACAACTGGGACAACTCTTTTAACTTTATCTGTCTGGAGTCTGGCTCTCCCAACACTACTGAAAGTCTTGATTTTCATCAGCTTTGTTGTTTGATGGGTATTTAAAGGTCTTTGAGTACCAAACTCCAAATTCTAAGCTGTTTTTAATCATGCTTAAACTTGTGATAGTGACCTGGAAGAGCATTTTGTCTAAGACTCACCGTTCCCATCTCCACGGACAAATGAACAAATAAAATGTTCAAATTCTTCTGCATTGACCATGTTTTCTCTAATACACACTGGCTATTCAACACTTCATGAGAAAGTTCCAGAGAGACTAACCAGTTTCCCTGAGAATTCCCAATATATAATGCACAATACATTTCTTTCTCTTCTTTTTGTTTGTATTTTTTCTTTTATTGAAAGTAGATTTTTTCCTCACTTGGTGTTTCTTGATTATGGTTTCTCTCCCCTCTATTCATTCCTTCTGGATCCCCCTCAGCTCCCCTTACATTCAGATCCTGTCCCTTTCTGTCTCTTATTAGAAAATAAACAGACTTTTAAAGGAATATTAAACTATGTTATGATATGATGTGATGTGATATAATACCTACCACATCAGGGTTGGAAAAGACAAACAGCATGAAAAGAAACCAAGAGAAGGCACAAGAATCAGAGACACCCTTATTCACAATTTAGGAGTTGCATAAAAACACTAAACTGCAAGCCAGGTGCATGAGGAGGACCTGTTCCAGAGCCCTGCAGGCTGTGTGCACACTGCTCACCTCTGTGGGTTCATATAAGCTTTGCTCATGATGGTTTAGAGGGCCTTGTTCTCCTGATGTCCTTCATCACTCTCTAGCTCTTTTTTCTGTTTTGTTTTGTTTTGTTTTTTGATTTTTAAAGATTTATTTTATTTACCTTATGATTTATTTTTTAGGATGTTTTATTTACATTTTATATGTTGCCCTCTTACCCCATCCCCCACCCACCCAGGAACACCCTATCCCCTCACCCCTCCTCCTTCTTCTCTGCGGATGTAACCCCTACCCACCCCCCCCCACTCCCACCTCCCCACCCTCAAAGTTCCCACCCCCTGGGGCGTCCAGCCTTCATGAGGTCAAGGATCTCTTCTTCTACCTATGCCCAGCAGGGCCCTCCACTCTTAGTATTCAGCTGAAGCCCTGGATCCCTCCCTAAGTGCTCCCAGGCTGGTGGTTTAGACCCTGGGAGCTGTGGTTGGTTGGTATTGTTGCTCTCCTCACGGGGCCACAAACCCTTTCAGCTCCAATGGCCTTCACTCTCACTCCTCCATTAGGAACCCCATGATCAGTTCAATGGCTAGTTGTGAGCATCTGCTTCTGAATATGTCAGATTCTTGCAGACCTCTGAGGAGACATCCATATCAGGCTCTTATCAGCATGCACTTCCTGACTTCCACATCAGTATCTACCTTTGGTGACTGCACATGGGATAGATACTCAGGTGGAATGGTCTTCAGACGGCCCCTCCTTCAGTTTATGTCCCTCACTTTGTCTCCATATTTGCTCCCTTGAGTATTTTGTTGCTCCTTCTAAGAAGTACCGAATCACCACCACTTGGTCTTCCTTCTTCATGAGCTTCATGTGGCCTGTGAGTTGCATCCTGGGCATTTCAAGGTTCTGGGCTAATATCCAATAATCAGTGAGTGAATACCATGTGTGTTCTTTTGTGATTGGCTTACCTCACTCAGGATGATAATTTCTAGTTCCATCCATTTACCTAGGAAACTCTCGAATTCATTGTTTTTAATAGCTGAGTAATACTCCATTGTGTAAATATATCACATTTTTTGAATCCATTCCTCAGTTGAAGGACATCTGGGTTCTTTCCAGCTCCTGGCTATTATAAATAAGGCTGCTATAAACATAGCTGAGCATATGTCCTTGTTATATGTTTGAGCATCTTCTGGGTATATGCCTAGGAGTGGTATAGCTGGATCCTCAGGTAATACTATGTCCAATTTTCTGAGGAATCGCCAGACTGATTTCCAAAGTGGTTGCACCATCTTGCAGTCCCACCAACAATGGAGGAGTGTTCCTCTTTCTCCACACCCTCGCCAGCACCTACTATCACCTGAGTTTTTAATCACTATTGCTCTGTAGTACAGCTTGAGGTCAGGGATGGTGATTCCTCCGGAAATTCTTTTATTGTTGAGAATAGTTTTCGCTATCCTGGGTTTTTTGTTATTCCATATGAATTTGGGAATTTCCTTTTCTAACTCTGTGAAGAATTGAGTTGGGATTTTAATGGGAATTGCATTGAATCTGTAGAGTGCTTTTGGCAAGATGGCCATTTTTATTATATTAATCCTGCCAATCCATGAGCATGGGAGATCTTTCCATCTTCTGAGGTCTTCTTCGATTTCTTTCTTCAGGGACTTGAAGTTCTTGTCATACAGGTCTTTCACTTGCTTGGTTAGATTCACACCAAGGTATTTTATATTATTTGCAACTATTGTGAAGGGTGTCATTTCCCTAATTTCTTTTTCAGTCTGTTTATCTTTCATGTAGAGGAAGGCTACTGATTTGTTTGAGTTGATTTAAAAACCAGCCACTTTGCTGAAGTTGTTTATCAGATTTAGGAGTTCTCTGGTGGAATTTTGGGGGTCACTTAAGTATACTATCATATCATCTGCAAATAGTGATATTTTGACTTCTTCCTTTCCTATTTGTATCCCTTTGACTTCTTTTTGTTGTCTAATTGCTCTGGCTAGGACTTCCAGTACTATATTGAATAGGTAGGGGGAGTGTGGGCAGCCTTGTCTAGTCCCTGATCTTAGTGGGATTGCTTCAAGTTTCTCTCCATTTAGCTTGATGTTGGCTTGCTGTATATTGTTGGTGGGATTGCAAACTGATACAACCACTCTGGAAATCAGTTTGGCAGTTCCTCAGAAAACTGAACATAGCATTACCTGAGGATCTAGCTATACCACTCCTGGGCATATACCCAGATGATGCTCCAACATATAACAAGGACACATGCTCCACAATGTTCATAGCAGCCTTATTTATAATAGCCAAAAGCTGGAAGGAATCCAGATGTCCTTCAACAGAGGAATGGATACAGAAAATGTGGTGCATTTACACAATGGAGTACTACTAAGCTATTTAAAACAATGAATTCATGAAATTCTTAGACAAATGGATGGAACTAGAAAATATCGTCTTGAGTGAGGTAACCCAATCACAAAAGAACACACAGGGTATGCACTCATTGATAAATGGATATTAGCCCAAAAGCTCCCAATACCCAAGATACAACTCACAGACCACATGAAGCTCATGAAGAAGGAAGACCAAAGTGTGAGTGCTTTGATCCTTCTTAGAAGGAGTAAAAAAATACTCATTGGAGCAAATATGGAGACAAAGTGTGAGAAACTGAAGAAACTGAAGGAGGAGCTGTCTGGAGACTGCTCCACCTGAGTATCCATCCCATGTGCAGTCACCAAAGGCAGATGCTGATGTGGATGCCAGGAAGCGCAGGCTGACAGGAGCCTGATATAGATGTCTCCTTAGAGGTATGCCAGAGCCTGACATATTCAGAAGCAGATGCTCACAGCTAATCATTGAACTGATCATGGGGTTTCCAATGGAGGAGTGAGAGAGAAGACTGAAGGAGCTAAAGGGATTTGTGGCCCCATGGGGAGAGCAACAATACCAAGCAATCAGAGTTCCCAGGGTCTAAACCACCAGCCTGGGAGAACACAGGGAGGGACCCATGGCTCCAGCTGTATATGTAGGGGAGGATGGTCTTGTTGGGCATAGATGTGAGAGGAAGCCCTTGGTCCCATGAAGGCTGGATGCTCCAGTGTGGGGGAATTTCAGGGTGGGGAGGTGGGAATGGGTGGATGTGTGGGGGAATATCCTCATAGAAGCAGGAGGAGGGGGGATGGGATAGGGGGTTTCTAGGTGGGGGGAAGTGGAGAAAGGGGATAACATCGGAAATGTAAATAAAATATCCAATAAAAAATTAAAAAAAAAGAAAGAAAAGAAAATTGCTACTCCAAATAGGATGGGCTAACTTCTGATGCTATTACTTGTTGGATGGTTAATGTTAACACAACTAACAGTGAAAATGGAGTATCCTCAGGGTACCAGTCAGTTTAAACTGTTGACATCACAATGTAGAGAATCACCTTGGGAAGGGAGTTTTAATGATTAGGTTGGCCTGTAGGTACTTCAGGGCGGAGGGGTTCATGTGTGGAGACAAACTCAAAATGGGAGGTACCTACTTCCCGGATTTGAGTTGTAGGGTGTATAAAAAGGAGAGATCAAATTGAGGAGCAGGCATGCAAGCACTCTGCCTGCTATCCTCACTCTGTACTTCACTAGCTGCCTTTCCATTCAGCGTTGGGCTAGAACCTGGAAATATGAGCCCAATAAGTCCTTTCTCCCTTAAAGTTGCTCTTGTCAGGCTGTTTTATCACAGTGACAGAAAAGGAAATCAGGGCGCCTAGATAGCTAGATTCTAACTCATCTTCCTTAAACAAATCCTGCTAGGTGTATTAACCAAGCTGGAAGACTCCCCTCAGGTTTTCACTCTATATTCTACCTAAGTGGGGATTAATCCAGTACTGACAGTTTTAAAAGAGAGTACAGCAGGGTTAGAGAGCTCAGCATAATCCTGCTGCTGACTCAGCCCCCACCTTGACTTCTCTTCAGGGCTCCTCTGACATAGAACCTCCACCTGCAGAACAACGCCCTTTGGCACATCCTGAGACTCAACTTTGTGACCTACGTCATTAGCCAACAGGCTTTTATTCTCATTTAATTTCTACATATTTCATGAGCTATCTTTTACTGAGTGGCCCATTTCTCTTCCTTTTGGATGTTATAATCATTTAACATTTAATCATTTAATATTTTAAGTGCATTTTGGAAAGGAAAGAGTATAGAGCCGAAGTTCTGTGTTGGTCAGGATGAACTGGAGGAAACTGCTATGTGACATCTGACCTGGAACAATCCCTACCACTAGAGAACTGTTTTTCTCAGGCACCGCTCAGGTCAGCCCCATGCTAGTGTGATGTTGGTCTTGGTGTTCAATAATTCCTGGCTCTTGGAATCAAGGACCTTGTTTAGTCATCACCTCTTATGTGGATGGAAACTGTGATTTATGTCTAAGAAAATCTCACAAAGATGGCAGGAGTTCCCTTCTCTAACTAAGCTCCATCAAGTGGAAATGGTGAAGGGATGCCTCTTTTGAGGTTACTTTACGACATGAAGGGGTGGCATTCCTTATATTACATTGGACACTCTTTCTCTCTTCCTTCCTTCCTTCCTTCCTTCCTTCCTTCCTTCCTTCCTTTCTTTCTTTCTTTCTTTCTTCCTTTCTTTCATTTCAATTTGACAGGCAGCTTTTATGATTTTTGCATTTCTTCATGCTGAGCAATTTTCCTATCAGCAGAGTCTGGAGGATGTTACATGTCACTCTTGACCTTATTCGGTTGAGTCAGAGTGTCTCACTAAACCTGAAGCTATTCTGAGTCAAACCCAACATTCAGTATTTTACATTTTAAGAACCAAACTATCCTAGTACTGCATTAGTTACTCTTGGTCATTACTACAGACAAATAGCTGATAAGATGCAAAAAGTCAGTGGAGGAGAGAGTTATTTCTGCGCATAGTTTGAGAGTTCAGTTCACCATGATGGGAAGGCATGGAGGTAGGAGTGGCTCACAGCTGGACTGGCAGGAAGCTGTTTGGCCAACATCTGTGCAGATCAGGAAGCAAAGGATGAGCATTGCTGGTGATACTCAGAGTTATGTTTTTATTCCTTCTATTCAGTCTTGATCTGAAAGCCATGGGATCATGCTACCCACAGTCAGGAGAAGTCTTGAAAACACCATCACAAGCACACTCAAAGGTGAGCTTCACTAATACTCTTTGCATTCCTTAATACAATCAAGTTTACAATGAAGGCTAGTTACCAGGAGTGCTTTAGAAGGCACCCTGGCTTTAGTCTGTCTTACCTACGATATTAACTGCTACTCTTTGCACACAGTGCATCCTCTTGTCCTTTCCTGGAAATTTCTGGTGGTTTGTTGTCAGTTTAGTGTGTTTTTGTTAATTGATTTTTTTCCTTTTTCCAGTGTGTGTGTGTGTGTGTGTGTGTGTGTGCACATTTCAGGCATGTATGTGTTGCATGCCTGTGGACACTTGTGTGTGCATGCATGTGGAGGCTAGAGGTTAGTGTCAGGAATTATCACTGCTCACTCTTCCATCTTATTCACCAAGGATTTCTCAGTCAACCCCACAGCTTTCAGTTCCATCTAGTCCTGGTGGTCCTCGCTTTGGCTAGACCGTCTCTACCATTTATGTGAGTTCTGGGAATCTTCACACTTTGAATGGCAAGAGCTTTGGCTGTGTTATCTCCCCAGTCCTGAAATGAATGTATTTTTAAATGTGTTAAGTTTTTAATTGATATGTAAAATTTGTCTATATTGGTGGAGTACTTTGTGATGCTTTAGTACCTGAATAAATTGTACTGAATAGTTACCATTTTATAGTGAAAACATTCAAGATCATATCTTCTAGCATTCAAAAAATCTACAGCTATAGTTAGCTGGCAGCAAGACGCTCTGGTTAATGTGTTGTAAAATGCAGTGTGGACATAGGTTCTGTATTTGTTGTAGGTGTCTTGCCTATCTCACCTACTGTTTGCCTGTTTTCTATATGTAGCTTCTGATGAGCTATGTTAATTCTGAAAAAATTACATAATCAATTTCTCTAAGTCTTTTTTGGATGGTTTGAATTGTATCCTTTCTAAAAAATATATTTTTGTGGCTAGATCTTAGGGAGGAATTTTCTGAATTGAGGTTCCCTACTTTCAGATAGTCAAATTGACATAAACTAGCCAGCACACATGTTAATAAAATTAGACCTAGTATTATACACAAAAAGCAGTAGCTGTGCCCAAGTAATAATTCTTTGTAGGAATACAAAATTTATTTAACATTTAAAAATCAAGAGACCAACTGTAAGGCATTTTCTTAATTAACTATCAATAAGGGGGGGGGTCCAGCCCATTGTGAGTGGTACTATCCCTGGGCTGGTGATACTGGGTGCTAAATCACAGCTGGCTGAGCAAGCCTTGGGGAGCAAGCCAGTATGCAGCATCCCTCCATGGCCTCTGCATCAGCTCCTGCCTCTAGGTTCCTGCTCTCACTGGTTTGGATGGTAAATTTTATATGGAAATGTGAGTGAAATAAACCCTTTTCTCCCCAAGCTGCTTTTGGCCATGGTGTTTCAAGAAAGTAGTAATAACCCTAAGTAAGACAACATGTGAACAGAGGATAAAAGGGACAAGTGTCACTGCCTTCACTGGGGCTGATCTTGGTCTGCCAGGAGGTCAGTCTAGCTGAAGCCTGCCAGGAGTTTAGGCTCCTCGTGTTGAAGGTGTCCAAAAAAAATATTGGAATAATCAGGGAAAGAAAGCAAAACAAAGAATTCAAGAGAGAACAAGTAACAGACTACATCAATGAGTCTTGAGGGTATTAACAGGGCACTCAGTCTACAAGTACCAGGACTGGCTTAGTTTCATCCCCTGAGCTGCAGGATTCACTATCCAGCCTGGTACCCAGAGGTTCTTGTAAAGGTCTACCTTTGAGGAAAAAAGATGCAGCCCCAAGCACACAGTATTCCAAGAACGAATCACTGGAATAACCAAGCCTTTTGCTTCCTTTATAGTTGAGTGCCATTCTAGTCATTTGATGAGCTACCTACCTGCTTCCTAAATCTTTGTAAAACACACACACACACACACACACACACACACACACACACACACACACATATTCTAATGGAAAGCCTATGTATAATCATCTGTTCACATATAAAAACAAGCCAGACCCTATGTAGAAATTAATGGGAAATACACACTAGTGTCTAAAGTGGATATGTTTTTTTTTTTTTTTTAAAGATGGAACAGTGTACTGCAGATTTAAAAATCAAATCAGACAATTCTTCCCAACTTGGAAACAGCCAAAGAAACACAATAAGACATTGACAGCTCTTCACCATTTATCCAAACAAACTTCAAGTGAATGGTCCAAGATCCTATTTGAAACAGTCTTCCTGGCCGTGTTCTATCAGGCAGTACACATCTCCATGGAAAGGTCATTCGTAGATTGCTACTCCTCTGATTTATCTTCCTTCAATGATGTCATGTTTTGCAGATACACTAGGTGTACATAATCTCTTCTTCTTCTTCTTCTTCTTCTTCTTCTTCTTCTTCTTCTTCTTCCTCCTCCTCCTCCTCCTCCTCCTCTTCCTCCTCCTCCTCTTTCTCCTCCTCCTTTTCCTCCTCCTCCTCTTTCTCCTCTTCCTCCTCCTCTTTTGCCTCTTCCTCCCTTTCCTCCTCTTCCTTTTCCTACTCCTCCTTTCCTCTCATTTTTCTTCCTTTTCTTCCTTTGGCTGTATGTGTGTGAGGTTTGCTGGGGTGTGTGTCTATGTACTATATGTGAAGTACCAATGGAGTCCAGAAGAGGGCATTAGAGCCCCTGAAACTGGAATTACAGACAGTTATGAGTTACCATATGGGTCCTGGGAACCGAACCCAGGGTCCTCTGGAAAAGCAGCCAGTGCTCTTAACTGTTGAGCCATCTCTCCAGTCAAGATCATGTGTTCTTAGTTTTCTAGCTTGACTTCAAATTTGTTAATATTTAGACACATAGTAGGGGGATTTCTCTCCACACTCTTACCTTGGACTTCACATATGGAAGGCCCCAATTGTTTTTGAGAGCACATATTTCATCCATAGTAAACTTCTCAACTTATCTAAATTCAAGTTTTTATTTCAAACCTAATTAAATTTTACAAGATGGGGTTGGCTTACTTAATCTTCCTTTAGGATACCATAGTATTTATTCTCTATAAATAAATATATAGATGGCAAACATCTAGCTTTATTTTGTATTTTAAGATTATTTAAATAGATTCTATAGTAATTTCTTGTCACAGGGTATCTTGTAACATCCCCTTTCTGGGCCCTTAAATAATATCATAAACAAAGAGCTTCAGTGGGAGGACTTAGTATAAGCTGGTATTCAGCCCTAGATCTAAGCTACTGCTTTATTGAAATGTATAATACTTCTACTAAAACCCAGGCAAGCACAGTTATGAATTATAGTACATAAATAATGTGTTTGTAGATTAATATTGTTTATTTAACCGTACATAGGCAGTTTCTATTCTCTCATAGAAACTGAGATTTGTGCTTATCTAGATTTGCTGGTATTATGGCAGTATTGATGGCAGAGGTGATGGTGAAGTGGTGGTGACTATGCCTATTAAAATGGGGATGGTGGTGTAATGGTGTTGATGACGGTGGTGGTGGTGTTGATGTTGGTTGTTGTTCTGATGGTGACTGTAATGGTGGTTATGGTGATTATGAAATTGATGGTTGGTTCTAATGGTAGCAATGGTGATGATATACTGGTGGCATGACCATTGTGAGGTGGGTGATGATGGTGGGTACAGTGGTTATGACAGTGGTAATGGTGTGGGATCTTAAAAGATTTTAAATGTATTTTATTGCATGTGTATTTGTGTGTATGAGTGTGTGTGCGCACACATATGTGTGTGCATACATACATATGTGTGTGTGTGTGTGAGATAGAGAGAGAGAGAGAGAGAGAGAGAGAGAGGGAGGAGGAGGAGGAGAAGGAGGAGGAGGAGGAGGAGGAGGAGGAGGAGGAGGAGAAGAAGAAGAAGAAGAAGAAGAAGAAGAAGAAGAAGAAGAAGAAGAAGAAGTTCTGCACATGTCACTGTATGTATATATAGGTCAGAGCATGTGCTGGTTAGGTTTTTCTCAATTTAGCATAAACTAGGGTCATCTGGGTAAAGAGAATATTAACTGAGAAAATTCGTCCATCAGATTCCCATCAGTAACCTGCAGGAAAGTCTGTGGGGTACTTCTTGATTAATGAGTGATGTGGAGAGCCCAGCTCACCACAGGTAGTATCACCCCTAGGTAGGTAGGTGGTCCTGGATTGTATGAGATAGCAGATTGAGCAAAGCCACAGAGAGCAAGCCAGTAAGCAGCATTCTTCCATGGCCTCTGCTTCAATTCTTGCCTTAAGTTCCTGCATTGACTTCTCTCACTGATGGACTGTGATCAGGACCTCTGACCCAGAAAAAAATAAGCCTTTCCTCTCCTTTGTTGCTTTTGGTTATGGTGTTTATCATAGCAGTCAAAAGCAAACTGAGATGTAGGACAACTCTTGGTGTTTGTCAGTCAGTTCTTCCCACCACCATGTGAGAGATGTGACTGGACTCTGGTCATCATACCTAGATGCCAGAGCCTCTACCTGCTGAGTCTTCTCACCAGCCTCAGTGATAGAAGTTTCAATCTAAAACAGTGTTTCCTCTTGCTCCTTTAGACACATATTTTGCTATCAAGCCTGGTCTTCTCAATTAGAAAAGAATGATTGGAATGTAATAAGCTTGTTTTAAACTATTTAAGTCTAATGCCTAGAATGCTATTCTACATCTAAAGAGGCACTTGTTAAATATATTAATTTTGAGGATGATGGAATCCATGTCTCTGCATTACTGGTAGACAAAGGTTTAGGGCAGGTGAGAGGGGAAACAGATTTAGGGTTGGGAAATGAATAAGGGCCATTGTGTTGAACCAGAGTAAGTGTTCAATGGCATTGAGCTTGTGCTAATTTAATATCTAAGAATGTTTGCTGAATATTTGTCATATGCCATGTGTGTTTGAAGTAATATCTATGAATGAATAGAGGAGATCTGCTGAGGCTTCCATGCCAGCACGGTGGGGAGATAGTTAACAATGGCCAGTGACACATAAAACTTACTATGTTTTCATATGTTTTGTGAAAAAAGACCATATTTCAGAAAATGGAGAAAGGATGTGAAGGTTAGGGGGAGGAATGGGATACATCCTTCAGTAGATGGATTGGGGAAGGATACACAGAGAAGACAACACTTGAGAGTCTTTAATATAGTGAAGGGTTTAGCTGTCTGGATGTGGAGAGAAAGACTATCTCTAAGAGTGGGTCAGCCAATTCAAAGACCACAAGTTATGAGTGAGCCAGGGCAAGCTGGAGATGATTGTATGGTAAGTGAAAGGAAATGACCGAAGTAGAAGAAAGAGATATGAGGAGGGATTGTGTCACATAAGTTGCGAAGACTTCGGGCTTTACTTTGAAGGCTATGGGGTGGCACAGAGTAGTTTTGAGCAGGGGGTAGACTCTGTCTTTCATTCTTTCAAAGATCAACTCTGGTCACTGGGTTACTGAACAAAGAAGCTAAAGACACAATCAGTGTGCTGGCTAGTTTTGTGTCAACTTGACCCAAGCTAGAGTCATCCATGGGGATGGTACCTCAATTGAGAAAATGCCTCCACAAGATTGGCCAGTGGGCAAGTTTGTGGTGCATTTTCTTCATTGATGATTAACGTAGGAGGGCCCACCTCACTATGGCAGTGTCACCCTGGGTAGGAGGTGGTCCTGGGTTGTATAAGAAATCAGGCTGAAGAAATCAGAGAAGCAAGCCAGTAAGTATCACTTGTCCATGGCTTCAGTTCATGCCCCAAGGTTTCTGACTTGAGTTCTTGCCCTGGCTTCTCTCAGTGATGAAGTCTGACCTGAGAGTAGCATGCTGAAATAAAATCTTTCCTCCCCAAGTTGCTTTTGATGTTGGTGTTTTATCACAGCAATAGAAATATTAGACAATCAGTAAGAATAGTACTACCTCTTTTTTGGGGGGGGCACATTTGACTTACGTATGAATAGGGAATGATTATAGCAGTGTGTATGAGAGATGCAATAAACCATCAAACTTTGTATATATGGCAAAAATATGCCGAGTAGGGTTCCTACCAGATGGGATTTAGAGTAGGGCATCTGGTACACCCTCACATTGAAAAGGCTCAACTATCTGGCAATTCATTTCTAAAATACAAGACATTAACAAACAATTATTGTTTTTAATATTTAAAAGTACATAAATATGTATATATATGAATATGTAAAAGTATATGTAATATAAAATTACAAGTAAAACTAGAAATAATATAGAATAATAAAATAACTTTACAATTTTGAATCTGATATCAATACAGGAGATATATTTCATTGAAAGGATAAGAGTTCAACTAGGTAAAATAGTCACGAAACACTGTCTTTTTCCTCATATTGTAGATAAAGTTGGGAGATGGATCTGAGATTTGGAAGTAGTGACCAGAAATGTCATTCAATAAGAAAGAAAGGTGTTTCCTGGATGCAAGATGAAGTTCAGAGGAACAGGTTAAAGGCTAGACAGCCTGGCAGGCATGCTGGGAATCAAAGCAGAAGGGTTTGAGATTTGGACTTGGATTTTGTATATATTTCCTTTTAGTCTTTAACAAGGCCGATAAAGGAAGATAATTTCTTTTCTTTCTGACAAGAAATAAAGCAAAACATAACAACTGTCAGAAACAACTCAAGGGACTATTTATTTAGACGCACAGTTTCACAGTTCCACGACTATGTGACCCTTTGCTCAGGCAGAGCATCATGGTGGGAGGAGCATATGCTGGAGGAGAGTGGCTGACTCCATTGTGGGAGAGAGAGACATTGGAGGAGAATTTGTAACATACAGAGACATGTGACCAATGAACAAGTTCTTCCAAATAGACCCCACTTCCCAATGTTTCTAAAACTTTGCAAAATGGAGCCACCAAGAAGCAGCCATTTAACATATAGACCTGTGTGGGTCCTTTCATATTGTACCCATATTCTCATGGGTCATGAGAAGCAAGAATACGATATGTAAGTGCAGAAAGCTTGGTGGGTACTTTGTACCTACACTGTGTTGATGCTGTATTTCTTCTCAGAGAGGTGCTGAGCCCTGTGTCAATCATCCCCACAGCTGAGGCCCTCACAGGTCTGCTGTGAAGACAAATGACCTTTTCACAGAAGGATAGCTAACATGCCCATCACAGGAAGAGCTCCTGCCACCTATAAATCAACTTAGAGGGAAAACTAGGGGGAGTGTTAGCATGAGTTGCCAGGGAAGAGAATAGAATTTTGATGTAATATGATGTAGTATAATATTACAATATAATATAGTACAGTATAGCATAGTATATATCTAATACAACCAATTTACTTTTTTGCCTTTATTTTTCAATCCTAGGATGGAAATTCCAGGCATGGTGAATGGCAAGCAAGTACTTTGCTACACAGAGCTATATCCCCAGACCTTAGACATGTCTTTGATTAGAAAAATAAAACTTTATTATGTTGAAAATAATGAGAATTTTTAATAGGTAAAAATTTAAGGAAAAAGATGGTCCATGGTTTTACCAGAGAGCTTGGGCCTTTAGAAAAACTGAAGTGATCACTGAGCACATAGGTTGTTGGGCCGCCAATGCTTGTGAGAGTGGCTCCTTGTAGCTATATTTTGGCTGAACTAATTAGTCTGTTTTGACTGCACACATGGAGTGGAAACCACCTTCACTTTTAAGAATGTTCCTGCCCAGTGCTTTCTACTGTATTCAGCACACTTTATTATGCCAACGCAGCCCAGTTTGGTCTCACAGCCTTCTGTTCTTCCATGAAACAGCCACAAATAGACACGACATACGCAAGCACCCAAATCATGCATCTGGATTTCTGATTTAGCTGAAAGATGTGTAAAAATGCGTGGAACCACATCTGAAGAAGGAAAAGAACACTTTTTCCCCAACCATCAGTGTGATTTATGATCCCTGAACTGTTTCCCCAGCCCTCATTTGAAAATTGGCTTGTGCAAGAATGGAAGAAACCCAGATCTGAGGCTCTGGAGTGCTTGGAAAATGGGCATTAGTGGATCAAATGCTTGGCATGAGCTCTGCTGTCAGCACCTCAGGTGTGTAATGCATTTCAAATTTTGAAGAGACGACTTTGATTTTGACATAATTCACACTCAACTATTTCTTTAGATCGGCCTGAGTAATAGCCAAACACAAAGAAAGATATTACCTGGAATGAGTTACAATACCCTTTCCAATATTTCCAACTAAACCTAATAGGAATGTAATTTTTCCATGGCTCTGATAAATACAAACTAAAAAAAAAAAAAAAGAGAGAATGTTTTAAATGATCTTATCCCTGGTACGTGCCAGGATGACAAATGGAGCCCAACCTTCAATAGCACATAATGGTGTTTTGAAAAGAGACAGTGTTGGGGGAAATGAAGGTTTCCTGTGTACTTCTTTTGCAGTGCGATGTGTTGGATACATAGTGTGTGTGAGGCTTAGTGTCTAAACTCTCCCAACCCACAGATTCACATTGAATGAAAAGGCATTCCTGGACTCCAATGTGAAATTCTTTCTCCTGTAACAGCCATTCTCTCTGACACTGGTACAGTACTTATAAGCACAACTGCATGCTACCCATGTTTAGAACTGGTCACCAGGAGGAATACCTTTTCCAGTAGTCAATATGATGGAAGAGTGATCTAGCCTGCCTTTGATCTAAGCCCAAGAACACTAGCTGATCCAGGGATCCATTTCTAAAGACTGGAAGCAGCTCAGGTATTTGTGGCTCCAAACCATTTTTTTTTTTTTTAACAGAAGCACCACTTAAGGTTTTCAGACTCCCATCGAAGCCTACGCAATGGTGGTGGCATCTTGTATCTGGATGATGGCTATTCAGTTATGAGAAAGTGGGAAGTTCAGGAGAGACGACCTGAGATACAGTGTGCACATGTGAGAACACGCGGCATCCTCCCAAGCATCACCACAGCCCAGTGGTGTGGCAATTAATTCCACCTTAACCTGTATCTTACCTGCACAACAGATGGCTTTCAAGCTCTCCCAAAAGCACATTCACTTTTTACATAGCAACTGGGTATCCCAACTTCCCTCACATTAGCTCAAACCTCTGGCCTTCTAATAAGTTGAACCTTAACCTCATGCTATCAGATATTCCTGATGAGGCTGTAATAGTCCTTTCACGAGGAGCTGATAGATAACCCAAAAGACCAGTGTGGGGCCATACTGACCCCATTAATCAACTGGTTCTTTCAGAGACACCTTAAGTCTATTTAAAATTGATTCAGAAGAAATGTTCTAGTGAAATGGCATGATATCTGTGACTTCTGCCATGGTACATGATAGTGCACAACCAGGCCATTCTTTCCTGTATGGACAAAGGATCCACACTGAGTTGACATCTATAAACTTACTGTATGTAAGATAGATGCTAGAAGCCTGCAAACATTTACAGTAATCACATTTCTAGGTTACTATATTTCCTCAAAAACAAGTTTCTAAGATAATATGTCATAAGCTCACATATAAAATTCCCTGAAGTGACAAGTAGGATGGCCTCTCCTGCACAGGACACTGACTATAGTACTCCTAGGGCTGGCTCAGTGTCATGGTTAACTTATACACATGTAGGAGACCAGCAAATGCATCTAAGCCCATTAGTCAGGGTGATTACAGAGAATCAGTCTTTGCTTTCTTAACTAACCTAGGTGTAATTCAAACAGAGTGAACACCCTTGCTACATATGTATACCGTAAGGTGAGTAGGTCCATGCCTAAGCTGATGAACACACCTGGGGTTCTAAAGTATACTTATGAGCTAGGGGTGGAGCTTAGTGGCAGGGTGCTTGCCTAGCATTTATGAGACTTTCAGTTCTACATTTGGGATGGCAAAAGTGGATGAATGAATGGATGACTAAGCAAAAAAGGAACCAAGGAGATGGCTGAATGTGTCAGAACACTTGCTTTCTTTTTTTAGGACCTGAGCTCAAATCCTAGAACCCATGAATATGGATGTAACCACACTGTGGGGTGGGAAAGACATAAGGTAACTGCTGAGTTACCAGCCTAGCTCCAGGTTCAATGAGAGACCTTGTCTTAAGGACATAGGTAGAAAAGGATCGAGTGAAACATCTGGCATCTGCATATTACACAGGCGCATAAACCATACACATACCATTCCCCCAACAACACACAAAACACACACATGCACAACAAAACACATACACACACCACACACATCACACTCATACACAAACACACACAACCAAATACACATACATTCCACATAACACACTCATACACACATACACACAACAAACACACACAGGAAAACACAGCCTCATATCACACTCATACAAAAAGACACACACACAAAACACATACACACACCACACATGTCACACTCATACACAAACACACAAACACACACAATAAAACACATACTCATGCCACACATGACATTCATACACAAACACACACTACACATATACACAATACACATACATAACACACCACACAATTATACACACACACACCAAATACACACACCAAACACACACAGCATACATACACAGCATACATACACAATACAACACCCCACCCCGACATACCGAGTAAGAACGAGAAGAGAAAAAAAGAGAGAACAAAAACAGAAAAGCAAAGAAGAGACCCAGTAGGATTCAATGCTTGAACATGAATTAACCTAATGAGTGATGCCTTTGCTTTTCCCCCTATAACTGCTTCTGTTGGAGTCAGCCCACATAGTCAGTTCACACAGTCAATCTACACAGTCAGCTCACACAGTCAGCCCACACAG